>NC_133657.1:59388077-59988077 GCF_009905375.1 Apium graveolens
GCTATCCCAGACTTTTACCACCCCCAATCGCTCAGGCAAATTTTCTACCGTTATACTGTTGTTGTGATGTATATATGTATATGCATTATCTTGTGATAGATGCATGTTGGTTAATTAGCAAATTTTGCGATATATTGAAGCATGCTGATATGGTATATATGCATGTCTGTTTCGTAATCTGGTTATCTATCTGTTGATTTCAATGCTTATAGTTGCATAATACCTATGCTAGAGATAAGCAGTAATTGCGTATACCTTAGTATAGGGGACCCAAAGGTAAACATTTTCTAAAACCGGGAGTCGATGTTCCCGAGTATATTAGATATATATATTATATAAATTAGTTATAGTTTTCAAAACTATGAATCGAATAAGGTTTATTCGATAACTTTATTTTTATAATGAATATAATTTTGAATATTATTCGAGGACATGACTCCGTTTATTTTATTTAATGAATATTATTTTTGAATATTCATCGAGGACATATGACTCCTTTATTTTAATTTAATGAATAGTATTTGAATATTCATTCAAGGACTTATGACTCCGATTATTTACTAATTAATTCTTTATTTCATTAAAGAATAATGTGTCGATAATCAAACTTACTTTTGATTATACAAATGATAGTACTTTTGTATAAGTATATCTTTGGTTATTTAATATTCATTTCAAGTATAAGTTTTAAAAACTTCAACTTCAATTATTTTTATAAAGATTATTCTTTATGGGAATATTATTTAAATAAAAATATTCAAATATTTTCTAATATATTGGGACTGATTTATTTTATTAAATCATCACTCCAAACATTCTTAAAAATGTTTTCGAGTCTTCAAAATGATTTTTAAAGTTTAGGGCGGATCCTAAAACTCATTTTTGTATTTAAGATCCTCCTTTCGAAGGGGATTTAAATACTCGCTCAAAACCTGAGGGATCCGGCTCTGTGGTGTATTTATATTCGCAACAAGGTTATTATTCTGATAAAAGAGTTTTTGATTACTTACCCAACACTCGGGAAGTAAAATTCTTGGAACAAGTTAATCCATAACAGGCATCGCCTGGGAAATATCGGTGAGTTTTCCTTTCCAACTAGATACGACATCTTGGTGGAGCCGTATCAACAAGTTTCTACTTGGGAAAGGGGGGACGAGCTTTACGTTTCAGAGTCATGGATTTCATCTGAACTAGGAGTGGCGTAAGTGGTCGAGAGGCGCCAACCAGCCTTATTATATTGGCCCAAATGGCCTGGAAGTTCCGCTAAGACGGTACATTCCTTAGGAGTCCAGTGTTCAGTTGACAAGTAAATCCGACAGGTTCTCCTCCACAAGTAGAAAATGGTGGGGTTGCACTACTACGACTGATCATCGTAAGTGGTCTTCCTGGCGCGGCAAACTCCCGTAATGAGTCATCATCCATTGGATATTTCTGCAACACTACCCAGAGCACTTCGATAGAAAGGCTACGGCTGAGCGATTGTTGAGGTTGGCAGGGTCGAGTTTTCAAAATGATGTTTCCATCAAATGAAGTATCTCATAACTTCATTTCTTTTGAATGATATTTCAAAGATTGATTCTATACAAGTTATGCCTTGTAGCTTTATATATGTGATGCAACTATTTATACCTTGAACGGTGGTAGTTTCAAGTAGTATTCGGAAAAGGATATAAGTATATTGGAGTATCTTGTAACTTCATCTTTTAACCTTATATCTAGTATATGATTATCTTATGCATGACAAGATTTTCAAGAAAAACATTGAGCAAGGTTAGATATATGAGGTCACCTTGCAACGATATTGTAACACCCCCAAATCCGGGGTCGGGGATCCGGGTTGTCACGAGTTCCATTTCCCTTAATAAAACCCAATCTTAATAAATAATCACCTACTCTGTACTGGACCCCACCATAAACACACACACCACAGGTTATAGTCTCAGAGATGAATAATCCAAAAATAATCACAAGTCGTTTTATTCCACAATTAAATGCCAATACACCTTAAAAGGGTATCTGAATAAATTTACATTCTTTGCCATTATTATAATACATAAATATACATAAATCTGGTACATCAAAGTTGAAAGCCTAGCCTATTGGTAGTTCCTACCTCAGCTACAGCGATATCAACGCCTATAGGAAACTGCGGAACGTTTCCTATCCACTCGTGAATTGGGAGCTCGGACTCTGTTCATCTTGTCTATCTGATGTTGTGTGATGAAAGAAGAAAGCAAGGGTAAGCAACAAGCCACCGAAATAATATGTATAATAATTAACAATATATGAGCATTCTCATAATACTCATGAAAGTCTTGATCAAAAGAAATGAACCAAGTTTGATATCTTAATGCGATGAGGTCGCAAAATATTCAGTATATATACATATATACTTTTCACAATCTTGGAAGTCCTCTTCCATGCATAATACACACAGAGTTTCAGTGTATAACTGTATAAAAATATCGTTGCAAGGTGAACTCATATATCTAACCTTGTCTCAATGTTTTTCTGAAACCTTTGTCATTCATAAGACAATCATTAACATAGATATAAGTTTAAAAGATGAAGTTACAAGATACTCCAATATACTTATATCTTTTCCGAATACTACTTGAACTACCACCGTTCAATGTATAAATAGTTCATCCCATAGATTAAGCTACAAGACAAAACTTGTATAAAATCAATCTTTAAAATATCATCAAAATAAAATGAAGTTATGAGATACTTCATTTGATGCAAACATCATTTTGAAAACTTGACCCTGCCAACACTCAACAATCGCCCAACCGTAGCCCTTTCTATCGAAGTGCTCTGGGTAGTGGTTGCAGAAATATCCAATTGGATGATGAACTCATTACGGGAGTTTGCCGCGCCAGGAAGACCACTACGATGATCAGTCGTAGTAGTGCAACCCCACCATTTTCTACTATATAGAGGAGAACCTGTCGGATTTACTTGTCAACCGAACACTGGACTCCTAAGGAATGTACCGTCTTGCGGAACTCCAGGCCATTTGGGCCAATATAATAAGCCTGGGCCGGCGCCACTCGACCACTTACGCCACTCCTAGTTCAGATGAAATCCATGACTCTGAAACGTAAAGCTCGTCCCCACTTTCCCAAGTTAGAAACTGTTGATACGACTCCACCAAGACGTCGTCTCTAGTTGGAAAGGAAAACTCACCGATATTTCCCAGGCGATGCCTGTTAATGGATTAACTTGTTCCAAGAATTTTACTTCCCGAGTATTGGGTAAGTAATCAAAAACTCTTTTATCAAATAGCAACCTTGTTACGAATATAAACACACCCACAGAGCCGGATCCCTCAGGTTTTGAGCGAGTATTTAAATCCCCTTCGAAAGGAGGATCTTAAATATAAAAATGAGTTTTGGGATCCGCCCTAACCTTTAAAAATCATTTTGAAGACTCGAAAACATTTTTAAGAATGTTTGGAGTAATGCTGATTTAATAAAATAAATCAGTCCCAATATATTAGAAAATATCTGAATATTATATTTAAATAATATTCCCATAAAGAATAATCTTTATAAAATAATTGAAGTAGAAGTTTGAAACTCATACTTGAAATGAATAATAAATAACCAAAGATATACTTATACGAAAGTACGATCTTTATTTGAATAATCGAAATAAGTTTGATTATCGAAACATTATTCTTTAATAAATAAACGAATATTATTTAATAAAATAAGCGGAGTCATAAGTCCTTGAATGAATATTAAAAACAATATTCATTAAATAAAATAAGCGGAGTCATAAGTCCTCGAATGAATATTCAAAATAATATTTATTAAGTAAAATAAACGTAGTCATAAGTCCCTCGAATGAATATTCAAACTAATATTCATTAAGTGAAATAAAGTTATCGAATAAACCTTATTCGAATAATAGTTTTGAAAAATATTTATATATATATAAATATATATATATATATATATATAATATCTCGGAACATCGTCTCCCGGTTTAGAAAATATGTTCACCTTTGGGTCCCCTATACTAAGGGTATACGCAACTACTGCTTATCTCTAGCATAGGTATTATGCAACCTTATAAGCAATTGAATCAACAATTAGATATCAAGATTACGAAATAGACATGCATATATACCATATCAGCATGCTCCAATATATCGCAAAATTTGCTATAACAATCATGCACTTATCACAAGATAATGCATATACATATATTTACATCACAACAACAGTG
Source organism: Apium graveolens (assembly GCF_009905375.1). Taxonomy (NCBI): domain Eukaryota; kingdom Viridiplantae; phylum Streptophyta; class Magnoliopsida; order Apiales; family Apiaceae; genus Apium; species Apium graveolens. The sequence continues at coordinate 59,392,314 of NC_133657.1, forward strand.
TAACGGGTAGAAAACATTGCCTGAGTGCTCCGGGTTAGACTTAAGCTTAGAGTGGGTCGATAACCTTATGAACACAACATAAGTCGGAATTAAACCCCGGTCGCTTAAGAAACTAGACTTTAACCATTTAGAGTCCTAACGTTCGCTTTCGCGCTTAACGATTTACTTAAGTCGCTCGAGTACCCTCGGCTCCACCATTTTTAATAAATTAACATTAAGGGTTTTAAGGCGATTCTTTCACGAGTGCCTTACCAACTGCATAATACACTTTACATAAATTATTCGTACTCCAATTAGTCCTTTAAGGTCCTTAACCAAGGTTTCAAAGTAAGGCGAGGGGTAATGGTTTGGTCGCGAAATGCCGTTACTTAAAACGGTCGTTTCTCCTAAACCGTACATCGGAATCAAACGAACTACATATCAAAACGAAGCTCGTAACATGAACTATCTAATAATGGCAAAGTTACAGATTGGTCAGTGAGGTATCTGGTTCGAGGTTCATGTACACCAGTCTAAGGAAAACGGGCATTACGACGGCTATATTTACGAGTTTTCCAAGTTTCTCACTACACCAAAACCTCACCAAACAACCCACAATCATTAACACATCAAAATATAAACTAAATAATACTATACCAGTCCTTATTCTTCATATTCTTCACCTCAACCAATCACAATCAAGTTCTATTAACTATAACAAGATTCATTCACCAAATCACTCCAAATTCAAATCAAACTACTAATAATCAAAGATCATGTTTCTCATTTAGAAACTCAACCTTCAAACTCACTAATAATCAAAGTAAAGGCTAGGGTTTGAAGTTTATACCTTCCTTGGGAGGTGTTAAGTTGCTAGGAAACCTTAGGGAGCCTCCTACAAGCTTGATCTTTAAAAAGAAATCAAGAACACAAAGTTAGGATTTAAAGTTTCTAAAAGTCCGATTGAAAGAAATATAGAAATGAGGGTCTTACCATGCTAAGTTGGACGAGGACTTGTGAACAAGAGTTGTAGGCCATCTCAATACCTTTCCAACAAGCTATAGAACACAACATTTGAGTGAGTATTGAAGGAGATATGGCAGTTTAAAGTTGCTGGGTTTGTTTTGGCCGAGAGCTTTTGCTCTTGGAAGCAAAAGTCAACTTCAAAGTTTTTTGTGTTTTATGATATTTGCTTGGGTTGCTTCTCCTTTTTGCCTTGGAAAATGTTTTAGCTTTTTACCATGGTAAATTTTACATGGCTCAAAATCAACCAACAAAACAAAACCCCTTGTCATGCTTATGTCATCTTGCTTGTGTCATCTATTTGTCACATGTCCTTTGTCTTGTGGTTGATGATGTTCATAATACCTTGGATTCTTGTACAAGCTTATCTCTTGGTTGCGTATTTGTTTTACGGTTCGCTTAACTTTCGTTCTCGATACCCGTTTGAGGGATCATATCCGGGATCTCATTATTTGAGCTTCCCTAAATCTTTCCTAATATTTTATAATCCTTTAATGATCCTCATTTATAATCCTTGAATTAAAATCCTTTCAATCATGTTACCTTATACTCAATTCTGTCGGTATCTGGTGGATTTTCGGGAAAAATCAAAGTGTTCGAATTCGAATTCTGACGACCTTTACATACATTCATTTACTTTATGGAATACTAATATGATCTTAGAATTTCCATAACAGTACTCCTATATAGCGTGGTCTGATAATTTTCTTAATCAACATAATCAGCAAAAGTTACTATTCATCAAAGTTTCAAAAATTCCAAAAATTGGGTTATTACAGATATTTTTACAGTTATAACTGGAACTCTGTGTACATTATACATGTCAGAGGATTTCAAAGGTTGTGAAAAGTATATATGTATATATATATACTGAATATTTTGCGACTTGGTCGCGTTAAGATATCAACTTGGTTCATTTCTTCTTGACCAAGACTTTCATGAGTACTATGAGAATGCTCATATATTGTTAATTATTATACATATTATTTCGGTGGGCTTGTTGCTCACCCTTGCTTTCTTCTTTCATCACAACATCAGATAGACAAGATGAACAGGACCAAGCTCCCAATTCGCGAGCGGATAGGAAACGTTCCGCAGTTTCCTATAGGCGTTGATGTCGCTGTAGCTGAGGTAGAACTACCAATAGGCTAGGCTTTCAACTTTTGATGTACCAGACTTATGTATCTTTATCAATTATAATAATGGCAAAGAAATGTAAATTTATTCAGAAAACCCTTTTTGGGTGTAATGGCCAAATAATTTTGGAATAAAATGACTCGTGTTATTTTTGGATATTCATCTCTGAGACTATAACTTGTGTTGTGTGTGTTTATTGTGGGGTCGCAGTACAGAGTAGTTGATTGTTTATTAAGATTGGGTGTTATTAAGGGAAATGGAACTCGTGACAACCCGGATCCCCGACCCCGGATTTGGGGGTGTTACAGAAGTGGTATCAGAGCTAAGCGTTATAAATCTCAGAGATGATGTGACGTTAAGATAATAAGTTCACTAAGATAATAAGAACTCTTGCCAAGTTCAAAGTCGACTACCTAACATAGTACTGACAGTTAAAACCCTTATGGGAACCCTTATAAATATCGTGATAGAAGCATAGTTCGTTATCGTATATGGTAGCGGGACTCTGAACCCTGAGGTTAAGGAACAACAACGCGATGATGTTTATTACTTATTGGAGATCAGATTATGGATCCGATAGAGCGTCCTAACGCGGGACCAGATGATATTCATATTGAGCATGTAGCGGTTGAGGATGTTCTCCTAGAAGGGATTGTTGCTGAGGAGGATCCTGTGGAGGATCCTGACAAGAATGAATAAAGGACCACTGAGGAATTGATGACCATGGTTAGGGAAATACCAGAGGTAGGATTGGCCGGTCACTACCGGAGGTTCGTTCAAGTTTGTAAAGATAGTAACCCCTTTAACGCGGCTTACTCGTAAGACTGAGAAGTTTTAATGGACAGAGAAATGCGAGAAAAGCTTTTAAGAACTAAAGCAAAGGTTGGTGACGGCTCCTATGTTGGCATTGCCGGATGGAAAAAGGAGATTTTGTGAATTGTATTGACACTTCGCATAAGGAATTAGGGTGCTCTTATACAGCACAACAAGGTAATCGCGTACGCGTCAAGACAATTAAGGGAATATAAAATTCGATATCCCCACCCATGAGCTTGGGCTCGTGGCAATAGTTTTCCCTAAAGATTGGAGGCACTACTTGTATGGAGAGAAGTGCGAGATTTACACAAGCCATAAGTGCTCTAGTGCATTTTCACGCAGAAAGAGCTCAACATGCGCCAGAGGAGGTGGTAGAGCTAATCAAGAATTATGATTGGGAGATTCTTTATCATTCGGGGAAAGCCAATGTGGTGGTTGATGCCCTTAGTAAAAAGGAGAGACTCAAGATGATAATGTCTTTGGGAGAGTTATAAGAGATTTTGAGAAAATGGAAATAGAAGTGAAGGTAACCGGAGCCGGTACCGAAAAGTTGTTTGAGATTGCAATATAGCCGGAATTATTGGAAAAGAACATATTGTGCCAGAAAAAGTGATGAATGAAGGCAGAGAGCCAACAAATAGATAAGAGATTAATACCGAGAAAGATGATAAGGGAATAATGAGGTATTCCTACAGAATTTGGGTTCCAAATGTTAAGAGCTTAAAGATGAGATCTTAGATGAAAGCTAGTTTGAGGAATAAGATTTAGAGCAAACCCTGAATGTGATAGTCAGGGAGGTCGCCATCAAGATAGAAGGAACCCATAACATAATGAAGTGGAAAATGAGGATTTAAAACATGTAGGATGACCCCGATTATGGGGAGGAGGAGGGAATGTTCAGACTAAGGAATCATAAGTCGAGTAAGGAAAGGAGACCCGAGACGGTACTCCTATACGACAATTTATGGACCTTTCTAGACAGAACTTAGACTATTATCCCCAACCACCATCCTGAGGAAATAATGCGGTGAGAAATTATGTTCAGGACCTTTAAGTCGCTAAGCTCTCAGAGTTCCAAGGAACAAGCTGACCCAGTCGAGGCAAGAGCCCGGCTAAAGGAAATTAGGAATCATTTGAGATTCTAAATGATTGACGAATCATAAAAGACTAGTTTTTGTCACTTACCCTCCTAAGAGAGAGGCCACCAGCTGGTGAAAGGCCAAGGAAGGCACAGAGCAAGAGATTATAATAAACTGATTTAAGTTCAGTCAATTGTTTTCAGGAAAGTACTTCCCAAGGTTATGGAGATAGTATAAAAGCTTTAGAGCCAGAACAAAGGCAGACGGAGTATGATGAATTATGAATCTAAGTTGTAAAAGTTGTCAAGATTCGTTCTGAGGACACGAATCCAGAATGACGGGATGTTTGAAATCAATGCTTATGTTGTGTTGGTTCGTTAAATAATGATAAGAGAAAGGAAAATAAAAAGAAACTGAAGTGGAAAGGAATATAAAGGCAATAGAGTTTGAGGAATGATAAGGGAGTTGGGTATGAGGAAACCCTAAAGACTCGTAGCAATAGAAATAGAAAAGTATGTAATCGTCAGGATGAGGGTGATTCACCATGAGTTAAAATTGATGGTTGAAGGCATAAAAGATACATATATTTTATCCCCGGTAAGTTGGGAGGATTCGAGGAAACCTTGAGATAGTTCGAAGGATAAATAATGAGACGCGGATAGACTGAGGAGACAAGGAAGTAAGAATTTAGGAAAATTGGATGAAGGAAGTGACCTTCAAGAATGTGAAGTGTAAGACCGGTGGCTTGATACCTAGAAAGGGAGATGCCAGGTATGAAAGATATCCCAACATTGAGATGACTGTTGAGATAAACAACAAAAGTAAATAAGGAATTATTAAGAAGAAGTTCAAGTTGAACACAACCAATATCTTCCAAAACATCCATGTTGTCATTACAAAATTAGGCAAGCAAAGCGGAAAAAAAACCGTTGTTATCTTTTGGAGGCCATATGGATTGACCTCAGTTTGAATAAGGATGTTATTATTAAATTAAATATAGACTATCGAAGTGAGAATGATTTAATAAGGTAATCTATCAAGTATATTTGACTTGATTTATCCATGAAAAAGTGTAAGTATCTTTTAAAGGTGGAATTAAGGATAAAACCCCGATAACTTGAAATGAATCCTAGGAGAATGCATAAGGTTGGCATTTCACCCTTAATAGGGACAACATGAGTTTTGACAGTATGAATTGGAAAGGATTAAGGTAACAACAACCTTTAAAAATCAGTGAAGAAATTTTTCAGAAGTATATAGACAATGATTCTGGTATTAGTAAATGGTATCTTGATAAGCCCATGTGCCTAGGTTGCACCTGATGAAGGATTTAAGGATAACCTTAGAGGTTTTACAAGGAGAAAGGTAATATTTAAAGTTCTCAAGAATAGAAATTTTGATGAAGGAAATATGACGTAATTATAATAATGCCAGGTGGGGCACGTGTTGAACCATAAGAAAGTATAGATCGATCCAATGAGGGTCGAGATTGGTGAAAACAAGAAGGACCCAAGATAAGAGACGTCCTAAGTATGATCGAGGGTCAGTCGTGGCAATGTTCACATCTAAAGACTAAGGCAATGACTTATGGGAAAAATGGTGATTTTTTCTCTCACCAGGACTTAAGAGAAGTATTTTCACATAAGCAGTGATTGATATGAGGTAGAGAATTTATTTGGAGGTGGTTAAAATGACATTGACTGTAAGGAAATTTTACTATCAGGAAAGGCCAAAGAGGTGGCCAACACTTTAAAGGTGAGAGGATAATTATAGGCGCTTGTGCCAAAGGAATACAGTGATGATGGTTAAAGCTGTGAAGATTGTATTATGGTTTGGAAGATTGACATTCCTTCTGATGACTGTGTAATACCCAACCGTAATAGTAGTTGGTAAAGGTTTAATTAGTGTAATCGCCATGAGCGGGCCATCTATCTCAGAAGGTACTATCTTGAGATAAGCCAGGACCATGTTTTAAAAAGGACTAGACGAACCGTTGAGTTAAGTCTTCTATTTAAGGCATATGGTTAAGAATGGTATTAACCTGCTATCGTTGTTTTGATTGAAACTCTTCTGCAATTTTATCTACTTCATGTCATGAAAGTACGTCAGAATTTGGAGTGCTCTTCATGAATTATGAATGGTGATTATGTTACCTCCTTAGAAGGATTCGATATGATATGAATGGACTCCGTATGGTTAGCTATTAAAACTTCATGGAAAACGAATGACTACAGTAGGTCAACGGTGGGCCATAGTAATGCAGGAATGATTCTGCGAGTAATGAGCTGATTACTTACAACCGTGAGAGTTGTATTGGAATGGATGTTGAGAGTGAGTACCACTAATCGGGTCGTGGTGGTGTATAAGTTATCATTGATAGGCTAATTAAGTCGATTATCTACCTATTGAATACTTATTCCTTCTTATCAATAGAGAGTCGTATTACTATACGAGGAAGGTTGTGATACAAACATAGAATTCTAATAACGATGACGTCTAGAATGAAATCCCAGATTCGATTTTCGATGTCGAGGGAGTTTTAAAGGTGATCGTCAGTTATTCACTAGAGCTATTATGATCTGTAAGTCGATCCGGGGCAAGTGTTCGGATCTATTGTTTATAAGCTCGAGCAAGAGTATGGGTCCATAGAATGATGGACGGAATAGTAAATATTCAGACACGTGAAAATACGATGCTATAATAATTGATGTTGATATATATACACATATGTTTTGTTCCCCCATGACAAACCTCTATAGTTCAGAGATAGATTCCAAGCCAGATATTTGTGGCAGTATTTTTCATATACAATTCTCTTCAATTCGTTCTTTACTCTTCTTTTCATTTCATATAAGCTGAGAAGAACAACCCTTCCAGAAGGGGAGGTATTGCCGAATGACTATCTATCTGTGTGATAGAAGCCTAGTAGGATACCACATGTTGTTTAATTGCTTGTCAAGTACTAAAGGCTGGCCACATTCTGTACTAACTATGCAATAGAACAAGTGTTCATGATCATAGTGATCTCTCAACAAATTCCTTTACTTCTATATGATGGAACAAGCTTTCAAAGATGGAGGCGGCTAGAGATGAAGTAGTACCAAGTAAGGTGGTATTCCAATTCTAATGCGTCCGTGATACTAAGGTTGACGTGGTTATTAAAAGGTTATAGAATGTTAACGAGCAAAAGTGTAATCAATATAAAATTTGGTACGGAAGATAGTAACGATTACGAACTGGAAAAGAGTGGGTAATGAGAAGCAAAAGTTGTAGATCTAGATGAAATAATGAGAGTCTGTACAATAGACTTGAAAGAAATTTGGAATGATCACTTAACGCGGATTGAGTTTTCTTACGATAACCGATCGTATGCAAGTATCGAGGTATCGCCTTAGGAGAGCCTTGAGGGAAGACAATGTCGATCTCCCTTATGTTAGGATGAAGTTGTAGAGCGCAAGATGCTCAGACCCGCAGTAGTCCAAAGGACCAAGGATGTAATAGATCTAATCAGAGGACGGCTGGTATAGCCCGAGATGGACCTAAGAAGTATGTTGATTCGACAAGAAAGGATAAAGAATAGGATTAGGGGACCTAGTGTTGTTATAGGTATTCCCTGGGAAAGGATGGATGAGGTTCCAAAAAGAAAGGAAAGCTAAACCTATGAATTGTTGGACCCTTTGAGGTATTAAGACGTATTGAGAAGTTAGCATATAAGCTAGCCCTACCCCCGAACATGTAGCAAGTTCAGAACGTGTTCCAGGTATCAATGTTAAGGAAGTGTAATTCGGATGCCAGATAAATAGGGACATAGGAGCGCATAGACATGCAACCAGACGTAACCTATATGGAGCAACCAGGAAGGGTTATAGATTGAAAAAAAAGGAACAAGTGCTTAGGAGAAGGGTTATCAAACTATTCAGAGTTAGATGGAAGAACCACAATATGGGAAAATTTACTTGAGAGTTAGAAAGTGCAATGCTAAGAAAGTATCCCTATTTATTTTCTATCTGATTCCGGGACGGAATCCTTTTAAGGAGGGGAGACTGTAATAACCCCAATTTTTGGAATTTTTGAAACCCTTATGAATAGTGATTTTGCTGATTATGTTGAATAAGAAAACTTTTCATTCCACACTATGTAGGGGTTCTTTTATTGATCTTCTGAGATCTTATTAGTACTCTATATGGTATATAAGTGTATGTAAAGATCGTCAGAATCCAAATTCGAACACTTTGATTTTTCCCGGAAATCTACCAGATACAGAAAGAATTGAGTATAAGGTAACATGATAAAAAGGATTTAAATTCAAGGAGTATAAGTGAGGATCATAAAAAGGAATATAATGTATTGAGAAAAGTTAAGGAAACCCAAGTAATAAGATCCCGGGTATGATCCCTCAAATGATAAACGAGAACGAAAGTTAAGCGAACCGTATAACAGATCAGCGGTCATTAGCCAAGTAATTAAGAGCTAATCAAAGAGGTTAGTGATGATGATGTCATCACACCAACAAGAAGAGGACAAGTGTGGGAATATGACATATGAGGATGACATAAGCATGACCAAAGGGAAGGAATTGTTGGTTGATTTTAAGCCATTCATTTTTTACCATGGTAAAAGGTAATTAACAAAACAAAAAAGGGAAATCAACCAAGAAAACAACATCTTCTCCCCCCCACATTCTTTGCTCTCGGCTTTTCCATGAAAAGCAAAGGAGAAATTTTCAAAACTCAAGCTACACACCTTCAAAAATCAAGAGGTTTGTTTCTTTAGCTTCCATAATTCATAACTTAGATGAGCCATAAGTTTAAGCTCAAGATTCCATGTTTAACATAGCTAATCAATTCATCAAACTTCTTGATGAATAGTGTTTTCAAGAAACTAACTTTGTGTTTTCTTATGTTTTCTTCAAGATCCAAGCTTAGTAAAGATAGTTAGTGGTTATTTAAGGCTTCCTAAGTGATTCTCCACTCTCCAAGGAAGGTATAACCCCTCCAAACCCTAACTTTACTTTGAGTATTAGGTTTGGATTTGTTTGTTATAGTTCATGAGAGCATGATTCTTGTATGTTTAGAGTTTGGTTGGAATTATAATGATTTTGGGTTATAAATCTTGGTTGTTGGTTTATGAACCTTAAGTATAGTTAGTAGCTCCTGTTTGAGATTGAATAAGTTGGAAAAATCATGAGGTTATGGACTGAGTTAGTAAGGTTTGGATGAAGTTTGGTGGTATTGGTGGTTATGGGTTGATTTGTGGTTGATTTGTGGTTGATTGGAGTAGTTTAAACTTTGGTAATCGCGTAAACATAGCCGTCGTAATGCCCGATTTACTTTAGACTGTTTTTGTTCTTAACATCAGCACCCGTGAACTCACTGTTAAGTTTTGACCATTTCCATGATTAGATAGTTCATGTTACGAGCTTCGTTTTGATATGTGGTTCGCTTGAATCCGATGTACGGTTTAGGAGAAACGACCATTTTAAGTAACGGCGTTTCGCGACCGAACTATTACCCCTCGCCTTACTTTGAAACCTTGGTTAAGGACCTTAAATGACTAATTGGGGTATGAAACAATTATGTAAAGTGGATTAGGCAGTTGGTAGGTACTCGTGAAAGAATCGCCTTAAAACTCTTAATAGTTAATTTATTAAAAATGGTGGAGCCGAGGGTACTCGAACGACTTAAGTGAAGCGTTAAGCGCAAAGCGAGCGTTAGAGTCTAATTGGTTAAAGTATAGATTCTTAAGCAACTTTGGTTTAATTCCAACTTATATGTGGTTTATAGGTTACCAGGCTCATCCCAGGACTTTTACCACCCCCAGTCACTCAGGCAAGTTTTCTACCCGTTATATTGTTGTTGTGATGTATATATGTATATGCATTATCTTGTGATAGATGCATTTTGGTTAATTAGCAAATTTTGCGATATATTGAAGCATGCTGATATGGTATATATATGCATGTCTGTTTCATAATCTGGTCATCTATCTGTTGATTTCAATGCTTATAGTTGCATAATACCTATGCTAGAGATAAGCAGTAATTGCGTATACCCTTAGTATAGGGGACCCAAAGGTGAACATTTTCTAAAACCGGGAGTCGATGTTCCCGAGTATATTATATATATTTATATATATACATATAGTTATAGTTTTCAGAACTATGAATCGAATAAGGTTTATTCGAAAACTTTATTTTTATTAATGAATATTATTTTGAATATTCATTCGAGGACATATGACTCCGTTTATTTTATTTAATGAATATTATTTTTGAATATTCATTCAAGGACATATGACTCCGTTTGTTTTAATTTAATGAATAGTATTTGAATATTCATTCAAGGACTTATTTTAAACTTGAGGGATCCGGCTCTGTGGTGTATTTTATATTCGCAACAAGGTTGCTATTCTGATAAAAGAGTTTTTGATTACTTACCCAACACTCGGGAAGTAAAATTCTTGGAACAAGTTAATCCATTAATAGGCATCGCCTGGGAAATATCGGTGAGTTTTCCTTTCCAACTAGATACGACTTCTTGGTGGAGCCGTATCAACAAGTTTCTACTTGGGGAAAGGGGGGACGAGCTTTACGTTTCAGAGTCATGGATTTCATCTGAACTAGGAGTGGCGTAAGTGGTCGAGTGACGCCAGCCCAGCCTTATTATATTGGCCCAAATGGCCTGGAAGTTTTGCTAAGACGGTACATTCCTTAGGAGTCCAGTGTTCAGTTGACAAGTAAATCTGACAGGTTCTCCTCTACATGTAGAAAATGGTGGGGTTGCACTACTACGACTGATCATCGTAAGTGGTCTTCCTGGCGCGGCAAACTCCCGTAATGAGTTCATCATCCAGTTGGATATTTCTGCAACACTACCCAGAGCACTTCGATAGAAAGGCTACAGCTGGGCGATTGATAAGTTTTGGCAGGGTCGAGTTTTCAAAATGATGTTTCCATCAAATGATGTATCTCGTAACTTCATTTCTTTTGAATGATATTTCAAAGATTGATTCTATACAAGTTATACCTTGTAGCTTCATATATGTGATGAACTATTTATACCTTGAACGGTGGTAGTTCAAGTAGTATTCGGAAAGGATATAAGTATATTGGAGTATCTTGTAACTTCATCTTTTAAACTTATATCTAGTATATGATTATCTTATGCATGACAAAGATTTTCAAAAAAACGTTGAGACAAGGTTAGATATATGAGGTCACCTTGCAACGATATTTTTATACAGTTATAAACTGGAACTCTATGTACATTATACATGTCAGAGGATTTCAAAGATTGTGAAAAGTATATATGTATATATACTGAATATTTTGCGACTTGGTCGCGTTAAGATATGAACTTGGTTCATTTCTTATTGACCAAGACTTTTATGAGTACTATGAGAATGCTCATATATTGTTAATTATTATACATATTATTTCGGTGGGCTTGTTGCTCACCCTTGCTTTCTCCTTTCATCACACAACATCAGATAGACAAGATGAACAGGACCAAGCTCCCAATTCGCGAGCGGATAGGAAACGTTCCGCAGTTTCCTATAGGCGTTGATGTCGCTGTAGCTGAGGTAGGAACTACCAATAGGCTAGGCTTTCAACTTTTGATGTACCAGACTTATATATCTTTATCAATTGTAATAATGGCAAAGAAATGTAAATTTATTGAGAAACCCTTTTTAGGTGTAATGGCAAATAATTTTGGAATAAAATGACTCGTGTTATTTTTGGATATTCATCTCTGAGACTATAACTTGTGGTGTGTGTGTTTATTGTGGGGTCGCAGTACAGAGTAGTTGATTATTTATTAAGATTGGGTGTTATTAAGGGAAATGGAACTCGTGACAACCCGGATCCCCGACCCCGGATTTGGGGGTGTTACAAGTTCAATATCTATATGTTCTTTTATGTCACAAATGTGAACATAATCATCCTTTAAGGCTTGTGGCTTAGGCTTAGGTTTATGTTTCTGAGTGAATTTACTTGAGGTTAGAGGAGGTGTTGATTTGGATTTTCTTTTCAGTTTCTTTGGTGGTGAAGAGGTAGTTAAGAAGGTAGGCAATTTGATGATGTCCCAATCAATAGGTTCCTCTTTAGGGATGATTGTTTCACCATGGATATTTATACTGGGATCAGCCACAACAGGTTCAGGAATAGAAGGTAGTGGTTTAGATTTTGATTGGGTTTCCTCAGTGTCATCTTCACTCTTCCTTTTTGCATTGGCCTTCTTCCTGTTCCCTTTCTGCCATTCCTTTCTTTCCTCACTTCTTTCCTCCACACTCTCACCAACCATATTCCCCATATCCACATTTATGCTTTCAATTTTGTCTCCTTCACTCTTGTCTTCAATCTTCTTCTTTTCTTCAATTTGACTTGACTTTAGCTGTTTTTCAAGCTTTGCTTGTGCTCTTTTGTCAGCCTTCAGCTTTTTAGCTTCTTCCTTTAGCCTCTTGGTCTCTTCCCTCTTGGCTATTGAGAATTTGGGATGTCCTTGCATCACACAGATGCTCTTTCCCTCTCTATAGATGATAACCATATTCATTATTTCCACTACATCCTTGGTCTCTTTGTGCTTTATGATGTTACCACCCAAAACTTTGTCTTCATCAGGCTTTAGAAGAAGAAAATCCCCTTCTTCTAGTTTAGCAAAGCTTAGAGGACTCTAGAATCTAGTGGTTGGCTTGAGTACCATGGGCTTCAGGTTCCTGAAAGAAGTTTCTCCAACCTTATTCCTCCTTACTGGCTTGTGCTCCATAATGATTGGCTCAACTTTTGTGCTATGTTTTATAGATAAGGATTTTGTAGTTGTAGAGCCAAACACTTGTTGCATCCTTTCATCAATTCTTCTCCTTTGCTCTTTCACCTTCATCTCAGCTGCTGCTAGCTGGATTAGATCAATTCCATCAAGCTTTCCTTTGATTTGAAGTGTTGGAGAAGTAGTGATGGCTGGAACTAGCACTTTTGATATTTGTATATGTGTAGATGGCTCCCCTTCCCCTTCCCCTTTATTCTCCCCCTTTTTGTTATCATCAAGGAGAGGGGTCAAGCCCTGTGCTTTAGCCAGTTGCATTAGAAGACTAGTCTGAGACTGTTGATTGTAAAGAATGGTGATCATAGAGTTTTCAATAACTTGAACTCTTTCCTCCAATTTGGCTATCTTCTTTTCAGCATCTGATTCTCTTCTCAGTCTCAGTAACAGTTCCTGCATGGTACCAAAGGGCATGATTGAATACAGCTTCTCAGTATTGTAGGACTTCAAGTCAGCTATATCCTTCTTGAGTTTATCCACACTTAGATTCTGTCTTAATTGTTGTAGCTTCATGAGATGTAGAGAATCTAAGTGGGCTTGAAGAATGGCCTTGGTACCAGCATTTGAAATTGCCTGAATTGCCTTTTGGATAGCCATGACTTGTTTGACTAAGGATACATTGAAATGCCATGGTATAGACTCATTTGTCAAGGCTCATTCAGGTAACTCTGGAATAGAACTTTGGCCTTCATCTCCCCCTAAGTTCATGCTTCCATCAAAAGAATTAGAGTCATCATCATTAGAATTTACTCCAAATTCTTCAGATGACTCACCAGCTGTAGAAGGCATCATATTGACAGCAGCTTAATCCCTTCTGAAGTATGTACTAGGTTTAAAGTCTTTTCTGCCTCCTCATTGCCCTGAGTAGCCAACAGTTGATAGGCTAACACAGGATGAGTAAAAGTGTCAACATCCAATGAAATGTTATCAATTACAGCTTTGTAATGTTGCTGAAATTGTCTTTCCTTTTCAACATCATCCATAATCATTGACTCACTAGCAATGGCTGGATCCACCCTTATACCTCCTGTACCTGCTTTTCTCTCAATTTCTCTCTTTTCTTGCATCAGGGGTTCCCCCTGGCTCACACTCCTCACACCCTCACCTTCACCTACTAAGGTGGTACTCCTCTCACTTTCTTTTGCCATGTTGGAAGAAATAACATGCATATTTAGACTCTCAAGCTCTCCTTTTTCCTGGGAGCAACCCAGCCTCTCACTCAAGTTTTCACTCCCTTCCCTCAACCCTAGAAGTGATTGTACAGTGACCATGTCTTCTACACTTGGAGTTAATTCAGTTGTTTGTGTAGAGACCATCAACGGATAAGGAATATCCGTTGAAGTTGAAACTGATGGTATCAACGGATAATTGCTGTTAAGCTTATCCGTTGAAGAATAACCACTTGTCAACGGATGAGGGATATCCGTTGAATAAGGAAAAGAAGTAGAAATTGAAAGTGACATAATTGTTGAATCTGTGTGGATTGATTTTAATTTAGGTGACACAGATTCTTCAACTAAGTCTGAAAGAATTGGCTGATGATCCAACAAATCATCTAAAAGATGATGATCACCAGTATTTGAGTGAGGCTCCTCCCTGAGTTGTAAAGAGGGAGAATCAGGAATTGATGTGAAAATCATGTCCATATCCAGAGATGGTGATGGAGAATTTGGTGGTTGGTGTGTGTCAATTTTGAGGGAATGGGGTTGTGACTCCACATTTGTTGGAGTCACATCAAGCTAAATTTGAGAAGGCATAGATACAGGTGGTTGTATCTGTACAGTGTGTGCACCCTGTGTGGAAACTAGGGTTTTGACCTTCTTTCTTCTTGTAAAGGCTTTTACAGGTGAGTGTGTGGCTTCAGTATCCCTCCCTCTTTTGTTCTGTGTCCCTGGTTTGGGACTATTTTCAATAGTTGCACCCTTTTGGGAGGATGCAACTAGGGATGAGTTTGAATCCTTTTCAACCACCACAGTCTTTTGAGAAACTGTAGCTTGGCTAGCTTGGGTACCACTCACCTCTCCTACCTTATTATGGTGGTTTTCTTGATGTTCACCCCTCCCCTCACCACTAACACCCTGTTCACTCCCCTCAAAGTTTATGTTAGGTGTTACAACTGTTGTCTTTTGAGAGACAACAGAGGTGGCTTTCTTTGACTTGGATTTTGAAACTTTAGGTTTGGTGGCCTTGGTAGGAACCTGTTGGGGAATTAACATAGATTCCATGACCACACTTGAAGGCAAAGAAATGATGGGGTTGAAAGTAGTAGGAGTTGAAGAAGTATTTACCTCACTTACCTGTGGTGCATCCATGATTGGTAAGTATACCAATGGCACCTTACTGTTGAGGTTAATCCTTAAAAGGTCTATAAGGACCCTCTTCTCTTGTGCCCAACATTTGAGTTTATTACTCTCATTATTTATGACCAAACCTTCAGCAACATGGTTAGCCAATAACATAAAGAATCTAGCATAATAGATGTTATGAGGTCTATTATCCTTGTTACCTAACCTAGTACCCAATTCTAGAATAACATAGTTGCTAAAATTGTAGTACCTATCAGAAACCAGAATATAGAGCATATTAACAAGAGATGAAGTTATTGCATCAAAATTACTAATTTTCCCAGAGAAAACCTTGATAAAGGCATCACTGAGAAAACTCCATTCTTTCCTAAGGCCTTTTCTCTTAATACTGCCTAAACTAGTAGAATCAAGGGAATAGCCTATGGAATCTAACATGCTAGATACATCATTATCAGTGTATGGTGTCATGGCATTGTTTTCAGATAATTTAAAATAGGACTGTATATCATCACAGTTAATACAGTAATCCCTACCTTTGAGAGAGAAAGAGATGGTCATATCAGTGGGGTTGAACTCAGCAGTTGTCCAAATTTCCTCAACTACCTCACAGTAAATCATTGGGGCTTCCAGCATTGCATAGCTCAGTTTGCAGTTTTTGATGAAGTCCATCATCTTGTGATAATCTGAGTGGGCTTCATTCTTTTCCACCAAAGCTATGAAATTGTTTTTCTCATAGACAAACCCAGATTGGGACATTATCTTTACTACTGGTGCCATTGTTGTGGGTAGAAGTTGCAGAGAAAAGTTGAGAGTTTTGGGAGAGAAAGAGAGTAAAAGCTCTTGAAAATTGCAAGAAAGCGTAAAGTGAAAATAAGAATTCAAAAGGGCTTTTATACTTTCTCAAATTAAAACATAAAAAGAATGATTAAACAATATTTTTAAGTGAATTACAGCCGTTTGAGAATAAAAGAAAAACTGTATGTATTCTAAAAACTGCCTTTAATACAAATACATACAACTGTATATATATATGTATCAACGGTTAAGAAAATAGAATCAACGGCTGTGACTCACTCAAAATGACTGATGTGACACTTCAACGGATGAGGTAAACAGTTATCCGTTAAAGATTAACACAGTTTTATCCGTTGAAGGATAAAATTACTTATCTTTCAACGGATAATGGACATCCGTTGATAGAACAATTATGACTTTCAACGGATAGGGAATATCCATTGAAAGAATAAACTTTACTTAAAGCCAACTTTGTTCTTGCAACAAATTCATTTCAGGCTACAAAACAAATTACAATTAGGACATGAATTTAAGAATAATTAAGCATACCTAGCTCACTTACCAATCTTGTGAATGTTGATTCATCAAGTGGCTTGGTAAATATGTCTGCAATTTGTTTTTCACTTGGAACAAAATGAAGTTCCACAGTACCATTCATCACATGTTCCCTTATAAAGTGGTACTTGATGTCAATGTGCTTGGTTCTTGAATGCTGCACTAGATTTTCAGTAATGGCAATGGCACTTGTGTTGTCACATAATATTGGGATTTTGTCAATATTTAGCCCATAGTCAAATAGTTGATTCCTCATCCATAATATATGTGCACAGCAATTACCAGCAGTAATGTACTCAGCCTCAGTTGTTAATGTAGAAACATAATTTTGCTTCTTACTGAACCATGACACAATCTTATTCCCTAGAAATTGACAGGTGCCAGTTGTACTTTTTCTGTCTATTTTGCAACCTACATAATCTGCATCTGAGTAGCCAATTAGATCAAAACCAGACTCTCTAGGGTACCAAATTCCTAGATTTTGAGTCCCTTTGAGATATCTGAAAATTCTTTGAATAGAAACTAAGTGAGATTCTCTAGGATCAGCTTGAAATCTAGCACAAAGACATGTAGAAAATATTATATCAGGTCTACTGGTAGTTAAATATAGAAGTGAACCAACCATGCCTCTATAGCTTGTAATATCCACAGACTTTTCAGCCTTGTTTAATTCAAGCTTAGTGGCAGTGGCCATGGGAGTTTTTGCAGATGAACATTCCATTAAGTCAAACTTCTTTAAAAGATCATAAATATATTTGGTTTGACTAATGAAAATTCCACCACTAACTTGTTTAACTTGTAAACCAAGAAAATAAGTTAGCTCTCCCATCATGCTCATTTCATATTTACTTTACATTAACTTAGCAAACTTTTTACTAAGTTTATCATTTGTAGAACCAAATATAATATCATCTACATAAATTTGAACAAGTATTGTAGAGCCATTAACATTTCTAAAGAAAAGAGTTTTGTCAACAGTACCTC
The DNA here is from genome assembly GCF_009905375.1 of Apium graveolens. Classification (NCBI taxonomy): domain Eukaryota; kingdom Viridiplantae; phylum Streptophyta; class Magnoliopsida; order Apiales; family Apiaceae; genus Apium; species Apium graveolens. Next base: position 59,409,807 of record NC_133657.1, read on the forward strand.
TTGTGAAGTAATTATCTAGGAGAAATTTTGACAAAGTCTCATACCAGGCTCTAGGTGCTTGTTTTAGTCCATAGAGTGCTTTCAACAGATAATACACATGGTCTGGAAAGTTTGGATCCTCAAACCCTGGAGGTTGACTCACATAGACTTCTTCCTCCAATTCTTCATTCATAAATGCACTCTTGACATTCATTTAATAGACTTTGAAATTGGCATGGGCTGCATAGGCTAGAAAAATTCTGATGGCTTCAAGTCTTGCAACAGGAGCAAATGTCTCGTCAAAATCTATTCCCTCTTGTTGAGAGTAGCCCTTGGCAACCAATCTAGCTTTATTCCTTATGACAATGCCATTTTCATCCATCTTGTTTCTGAATACCCATTTTGTGTCAATAAAACTCTTGTTCTTTGGCTTGGGTACCAGCTTCCATACTTTGTTCCTCTCAAATTGGTTTAGCTCCTCTTGCATTGCTAAAATCCAATCTGGATCCAATAGAGCTTCTTCCACTCTCTTAGGTTCCTCCTGTGATAGAAACTACTGTATAGACATTCATCTTCAGTAGCCCTTCTAGTTTGCACCTTAGATGTTGCATCACCAATGATTAGTTCAAAGGGATGATTCTTGGTCCATTTCCTTTGAGGTGATAGATTAGCTCTAGATGAGGTGGCCTCAGTGTTGTCATGATGTGAGATGGAGTGTTGATTGGTTGAAACTCCCCCTGAGTTATTGGTCCTTTGCAAGGAACTGGGAGTTCTATCAACTGATGATGTAAATTGATTATCCGTTGATAAACTGTGATCAACGGATGTTCCATTATGTACTTCAACCGCTGCTTCATTACTTTTGTCAATGGATGCTGAGTTATGATATTCAACTGATGCAACATTGTGTGCATTATCCAAAGGCAAATTTTGAATCCTTTTTGAAGTGTCTTCTCCATCATTCTCATCTTCACTATCATCACAATATATCTCAATATTGTCAAATTTGAGTCCTTCATGATGTCCCTCATATGTTAGTCCATCAATCTTTTTATCATCAAACACAACATGCACAGATTCGATAACAATGTTGGTTCTAAGATTGTAGACTCTATATGATTTTCCAGCTGAATAACCAACAAATATCCCTTCATCAGCCTTTGCATCAAACTTGCCTTTATGATCAGGTTGGTTCCTTAGAATGTAGCATTTGCTACCAAAGACATGAAGGACGTTTAAGGTTGGTTTTCTTCTCTTGAACAATTGATAGGGAGTCATGCCTTTTGCCTGATTAATTAGAGAAATATTCTGAGTGTAACATGCACAATTAACAGCCTCAACCCAAAAATATGTTGGGAGTTTAGACTCTTCAAGCATTGTTCTTTCTTTCCACCACACCATTTTGTTGTGGAGTCCTTGGAGCTGAGAACTCATGCACGATCCCATTTTCTTCACAGAACAACCTCATGGTAGAATTCCTGAACTCAGTTCCATTGTCACTCCTGATATTCCTTACTTTGAAATCTGGATGGTTGTTGACTTGCTTGATATGATTGATAATGATTTCACTAGCTTCATCCTTTGATCCAAGAAAATAGGTCCATAAAAACTTTGAGAAATCATCTACAATCACTAGGCAATATCTTTTCCTTGAAATTGACAATACATTGACTGGTCCAAAAAGATCCATGTATAGCAGTTGTAATGGTTCATCAATTGCTGATTCAAGCTTCTTACTGAATGATGCTTTCTTTTGCTTTCCTTTCCGACAAGCATGAGATAGTCCATCCCTTGAGAATTCCACCAGAGGCATTCCTCTAACTAAGTCCTTTTTGACTAGATCATTCATTGTCTTGAAATTCAAACGGGGCAGCTTCTTGTGCCATAGCCAACTTTCATCTTGACTTGCTTTGCTGAAAAGACAAGTAATTGATTCTGTATCTGTAGAGTTGAAGTCATCCAAGTACACATTCCCTTTTCTAACTCCAGTTAGAACCACTTTGTTGTCCTTCTTACTGGTAACAACACAGGCTTCAGAATTGAAGGAAACAGTATTCCCTCTGTCACATAGTTGACTGATGCTCAATAGATTGTGTTTGAGACCATCAACTAATGCAACTTCATCAATGATGACATTTTCCTTTGAAATCAAGCCATATCCCATAGTGTACCCTTTGCTGTCATCTCCAAAGGTTATGCTAGGGCCAGCTCTCTCCTTGAACTCTGTGAGCAGGGTGAAATCTCCTGCCATGTGCCTTGAACAACCATTGTCCAAGTACCATAGATTACTTCTTTTTCCCTGCACACAACAAAATCAAATCAAGTTGATTTTGGTACCTAAGTTTCCTTGGGTCCAGCCTTGTTAGTCTTTTTCCTAGACTTCACACTTCCTGCACCTTTTGACTTAGGTAACTTTGAGACAACCTTAATCTCAGATGTAGTTGGTTGAAGTGTAGGGTTAGTCACGGAATCATTTAGCACATTTGGTTGAATTTGATAAGGCATAAATTGTGCAAATATATTATTCCACATAAGCTTGTTGTATGGCATTTAAGGCATACTAAATGCAGCAAAATAAGGATTATTAACATATGGCATGTTTACAAAATGTGCATGTGGATTCTGTTGAGACATAACAGGCATAACATGCAGTGGTGACATAGACATGTTAGGCATGGAAGGAATTAAAGGCATGGGAGCATTCTTAACAGATTTGCAGTTAGCAGATAGATGATTAACACTACTACAATGCACATAACTTTTTCTAGGAGCATACTTATCAGGTGTGTAGTTGTTGTATTTGTTAATCCCTACCTTCCCATTTCTATTAGATTTTCTTTTTAGTTTCCTTTTTATCCTCAACTAACTTAAGCCTATTTTTCAACTGATCTAAAGTCATGTGCCCTACATTCACCTTACTGGCATCTTTGGATGTGCTAGCTTCTTCTTTGACAAAGTTCTTGGAAGTTGAACCAAACTTCTTACTGAGATTTTTCAAATTATCCCTTTTAGAATCATTTGCCTGTTTCAATTGATAAGCCTTCAACAGATGCTCCTTTTCTTCCTTCAACGAATGACTCTCATCATCCGTTGATTCCACATCTGTTGACAATCCATCAATTAATTCCATTTCCTTTTTGTTTTTCTTCCAGGCATTCTCACAGAGTGATTCAATTCCTTGAACCTTGACCCTTTGAGCACTAACATCCCTAGATGTTTTCCAGGCCTTGATTACCTCTTGCTCACATTCTAGTTGTTTCGAAAGAACTTCTACTTTCTTAACAGACTCTTCTACTTCACTCTCAACAGATAAGCATTTGATCTTAATCTTTTCAAGCTCAATTACCTTACCCTCTAAAACAGCATTCCTATCACTTAAAAATAGATTATTCTCTTTAATTCTCGTGTTCTCTTTAGCCAGTGATTTCAGGGAAACACGTAAATGATATAATTCATTGGACATATCATTTATAGCTTCATTGCATTCATTTTTAGAAAGCTGAGAGAGGTCGGTAGTGATTACCTGGTTGCTTGATGAACTAGTTTCATTTTCATCAGAATTAGCCATCAGGGCTAAGTTGACATACTCCATATCATCATCTTTATTGGCTCCATCAGCTGCCCAGTCATTTCCCTGAGTCAGAAAAGCCCTTTCCTTTTGTTTGAGCAAATCGAAATATTTCTTTTTGTAATCCACTTGCTCAAATTTCTTCTTTTCAGAAGTTGGCTTTCTGCACTCACTTGCAAAGTGTCCAATTGTGCCACAGTTATAACACTTGAACTTAGATTTGTCCACCATGTTCTTGTTTGGCTTAGTGGCTCTAGTATTTTTCTTGAATTTTGTGGCGCCCTCCAAACCCGGGTCAGAAGTTTGGGGTCCACACACACACTATTTATAACCTGCTTATAACAATAATAAAGATAATAATAATATACAGTGATCCTACTCACCAACTACCACAGACCGCAACAGGTTAAACTATGCACACAAGCCAAACACACACTTATATTACAAACCGTTCAAATCCTAACTATCTAAACTCAAAACTGAGTATTAAACATTATTACAAACATTTATAAACTTATATTATCCCAAAAGAAGCCTACTAGCTCAGCTCGATCAACCTGAACCCCTAGCTCTCGCGCTAGACTGGGGATCCTCGGTACCAACCAGATCCTTTTTAACTGGAAAAGAACATAAACAACATCGCACAAATGAGCTAACTAGCTCAGCAAGTCACAATGACAAAACTGAGAATAATGATCATCAGGTGAAAATGGTTACGATATCAAGTGAACAATGAATTATGATTTAGAATTGGATATTATATTTTCATTTTAAAAACCAAGGTTAGGCTGCTGATCAGTCACGCACTAACCCCGAGCAAAGCACACATCACTGCTCTAACTACTGGATCCAAGGCACACATTGGCCTAACCTGACCATTATATGGTCTGACCACGAATCTGGTCCACAATTTTATAAAAATAATCCAATTTTAACATAATAACAGAATAAGCAGTAGTAAACAATAAACAGGATCATTAACAACATTGGACGTTCAATAATGAAAATGGTTTCAATCTATATAAAGATCAATATGGCATTTCCAAAGCTTGGTTGTTAGGTAATGAAAGAATTGGATAACAAAGGAATCAATGTTTCAGGGTTTCAAAAACTTGGTCTTTCAAAGCATAAGATACAATGGGTTGAATGTGTAAGCAATCTGGTTCAGTGTTTGATATTTAGTTTGTATGTATTTGTGGAGTAGTATCGTATATTTGAGGTTTGTATTTGGGTATACAACAATCAATGGTCTAGAAAGAATCAGGTTTACGGCTCAAGATCAATAACTGGAATCAGGGTTTAGGGTTTAGTTCTTCAAAGCACTTGCAATATAAAACAGAACTATCAATCACTACAATATCTCGAGAAAGTTCAGAACACTTGCCTGGTACTAGCTTATTATACTGCACTCGCTTTCAGTCACGACTGTCTTACTCCTCGACTACCGGTTTCCCTTTCCTATGCCTTGCCTCTTCTGCTCACATATCATAAGCATCTATCAATATTCAACTTATACGATTCTATTCGACACATACTTCTATCTAGCCTTCGTTTCACCTAAATCCGATTAACAGATTGAAAGTTACGCAATAAACAAGTAAACATCGAATATACACACCGACAGTCAACCAACAAGTCACATATAGCACATAACACGTCACATAATCAATGATATAACATTTATAAAGAAGTCTCGGGTCATAAACATGCTTTCGGGTACTTAAAATGATTTTTAAAACATTTTTCGGAATTAAAATGGGATGTTGGATCAATTTCGGAGTAATAAACAAGGTTCGGTTGGCCCATTCTGGCTTCAAAACAATTTTATAATAATTATCGAGCCTTGAAAATAATTTAAAATAATATTTTAAAGCTCGACACTATTTTTTGGAATTTTTAAATCATTTTTAAATAATTAAACCTAATTAAATAATTAATTAAAATCAATTAATAATTAATTAAATCAATTAATCAATTAATTTTTGAATTAATTGACCAATTAATCAATTAAAATTAACTGAAATTAATTAACTAATTAATTCAAATTTATTTTTTTGAATTAAAAATAATTTTTGGAATTAAAATAATAATTTTTGGAATTTTCAGAAATTAAAATCGAATTTTTATAATAAAAATAAATAGGGAATATTATTTTTGAATATTTTTAAAACAAGAATCCTAAATTTGCAAACTCTGGAAACTTCAGGGACCAAATATCGATTTCGGCATCCTCACCTCACCATCTGCTCCAGATTTATACTACACAACACCAGGAATCTATTCGTGCAATCAAAACACATCAATCATCCATGTCCTGGTCGGAAATTGGCCAAGAACATCGCCGGTTTCCGGCGAAACATCGAAAACTTAAAAAGACAACTCATTTCAATTCACTAATCCTCTGTTAACGAGCTATATACTAATCGATTGCAAATTTCATAAGGAACATAATCCATTATAAATCAACAGCTAATAACCCCTAGATCAAAAAGCCCTAAATTTCAATTGAAAACATTCATACGGGTTATAATCCCTAATTTCAATATTCGAAAATTAAACCCACTTTTGAGCATGTTATTGAACTCCAAATCAGACATATGATATATGAAAATTATCAGGAAAACAAGCTCTACAACATTCAATCATCAAATCATACAAACAATCATCCGAACAGAAATTCATATTTTTAATAAAAATAATTCGAAATTAAATAAATATATATAAAATCAACCTTTGTTCTGCAGTAAAACAGATTCTGGAATCTGATAGTACTCCTTGAGACCTTTGATTTGGTTACTCCAACTTTTCCAACTGATTTCAATAACACCTTGAAATTGTAGTTTGATTCTTAGAAAGGTTTATGAATTTAGGATTTTTCTCTGGAAAATTATATAATTAACTGTCTGCAAATGATTTTGATACGAAATAAAATACGGTAAAAGGCTATTTATAATTACGGAAAATTAGTATCCCGTTGGATCATTCCGGATATAAAACGGTACGTTTATTTATAAAAATTGATCCAAACGGTATTGGTTTTTGGGATAATTATCCAAATCATTACAATTTGTAATGCGGTCTTGGTCTCAGCGCCTGGTTACACGTATTACGAGGTGATAATTATGATAGTTTAATAAAAAGCTCCCGTTTCTCGAAAATACGAGTTTTATTGATTTACCGAAACGAATATTGTATTGAAAATGTTGCGCCGGGACCCGCGCAGGACAAATCGTACACCGGATCGAAAACGTCGAAACATGGAAAATGCTCGGAATATTACAATTAGGTTAGGAAGGATTTCTCAGAAGAGTTTCGGGTTCTAAAAACGTAACAACGGATGATGTCGGTTGGTTCCCGTTTTTATAAAATAGATTTTAAATACCCGGGAAAAAGATTTTATAAAATTCATATGATTCCTATAAATTTATAAATCAACATAAAAATAATTAGGAAGATATAACAAATATCTATATTTTATTTTGGACATATAAAAATTAAAATACTCAATTAATAATATTTTTAAACATCCAAACACATTTAACACTTAATAAATAATTCACAGAATAGATACGGAACACATATAATAATTATTTATTAGCAAAAATAATTACACGATATATCCTGGATATTACATGCTTCCCCCCTTAAAAGGATTCTGTCCTCAGAATCTTCTAAGAAAACAAACGAGGGTACTTTTCTCTCATATCATTTTCTAACTCCCAGGTTGACTCTTCAACCTTTAGGTTTCTCCATAATACTCTTACTAGCTTTACCACTTTATTTTTCAATACTTTCTCTCTTTCCTCTAGAATCTCTATCGGACTCTTTACATATGACAAATCTGCGTGAAGCTCTATTGGCTCATATACTATTACATGCCTGGAGTCTGGATTATACTTCTTAAGCATCGATACGTGAAAAACATTGTGAATGTGTTCCATGTATGGAGGTAACACCAATCCGTAAGCTACTTTGCCAACGCGCTTTAGAATCTCAAAAGGTCCGACATATCTTGGGCTCAACTTTCCTTTCTTTCCAAACCTCGTCAGTCCCTTCCACGGTGATACTTTCAGTAATACCAAGCTTCCTTCTTCGAATTCCATGTCTTTCCTTGACTGGTCTGCATATTTCCTTTGACGGTCCTGTGCAACTATCAATCTCTTTTGGATAATTTCAACCACTTCCTTTGTCTGTTGTACTAGTTCAGGTCCAAGTATTTTGCGTTCTCCTACTTCATCCCAATACACTGGAAATCTACATTTGCGTCCATAAAGGGCTTCATAGGGTGGCATCCCAATACTGGCATGATAACTGTTGTTATAAGCAAATTCTACCAGAGGTAAATGCTCGTCCCAACTTCCTTTGAAATCAATAGCACAAACACGTAACATATCTTCAATCGTCTGGATCGTTCTTTCACTCTGACCGTCCGTCTATGGGTGGTAAGTCGTACTCATATTCAGTCTTGTTCCCAAACATTCTTGAAAACTTTTCCAAAATCTTGAATTAAATCCTGGATCTCGATCAGATACGATAGACACCGGAACTCCGTGATGAACTACAATTTCCTTCAGGTACATATGGACCAACTTGTCGAGCGAAAATCTTTCATTTATAGGCAGAAAATGAGCTGACTTGGTAAGTCTATCCACTATAACCCAAATGGCATCATGATTAGCCCTTGTTCTTGGTAATCCAACTATGAAATCCATGGCAATATGTTCCCACTTCCACTCTGGAATCTCCAATGGCTGTAGCAATCCACTTGGTCTTTGATGTTCATATTTAACACTCTGACATGTATAACATCTGCTAACCCATTCCGCAATTTCCCTCTTCATATCTGGCCACCAATAATTCTCCTTTAAATCTCTGTACATTTTGGTACTCCCTGGATGGATTGAATACCTTGAATTACGTGCTTCCTGTAAGATTTCATTCTTAAGCTCTGTCACCGGTGGAATCCAAATTCTAGAAGAAAACCTAAGAATACCTTGATCATCCTTTTGCGTGCATAATTCTTCACCTACCAAACGATTTATATCTTGATCCATTACATCTTCCTGACATTTCTTTATTTTCTCTAACAACTCCTGCTGGAAAGTCATACTGTACACTTTTGCTTCATCAGGCTTGCAAATTTTAATCTCCAATTCCAGTTTCTGAAATCCCTTATATATCTCTTCAGGTACTGATAACACATTTAACTTTTCCTTCCGACTCAACGCGTCCGCTACAATGTTCGCTTTACCGGGATGATAATTAATCGAGCAGTCGTAATCCTTGATCAATTCTAACCATCTTCTTTGCCTCATATTAAGCTCCTTCTGTGTGAATATGTACTTCAAACTTTTGTGATCCGTGTAAATCTGACACTTTTCTCCATACAAATAATGTCTCCAAATTTTCAAAGCGAAAACTATGGCTGCTAGCTCCAAATCATAAGAAGGATATTTCTGTTCATGTGGTTTCAATTGCCTTGATGCATACGTAATCACCTTATCGTGCTGCATTAGAACACATCCTAGTCCTTTATGAGAAGCATAACTATAAATTACGAAATTCCCTTGATTGTCTGGAAGTGACAAAATAGGTGCCGTAATTAATCTTCGCTTTAATTCCTGAAAACTTTCTTCGCATTTATCGTTCCATATAAACTTTTCATTCTTTCGTGTAAGCTTTGTCAATGGTGTGGCAATCCTTGAAAAATATTGAACGAATCGACGATAATATCCCGCTAATCCCAAGAAACTTCTTACCTCGGTGGGTGTTCTCGGTCTTTCCCAATTTATAATTGCCTCAATCTTTGATGGGTCCACTTTGATCCCTTCATTACTGACTATGTGTCCTAAGAACTGAACTTCCTATAGCCAAAATTCACACTTCGAGAATTTAGCATATAACTTCTTTTTCCTTAGAATCTCCAAAGCTGTTCTCAAATGTTCCGCATAATCCCCTTCCGCCTTTGAATAAATCAAAATATCGTCTATAAACACAATAACGAACTTGTCCAAGTATTCCTTGAAAATTTTGTTCATCAGGTTCATAAAAGCTGCCGGGGCATTGGTCAATCCAAAAGACATCACTAAAAATTTGTAATGTCCATACCTTGTTCTGAAAGTTATCTTCGGTATATCTTCTGGCTTAATCTTCAGTTGATGATATCCCGATTCTAAATCAATCTTGGAGAAGTACTTGGCTCCCTTCAGTTGATCAAACAGATCGCCAATTCTGGGTAACAGATACTTGTTCTTGATTGTAAGCTTGTTGAGCTCCCTATAGTCGATGCACAGTCTGTTGCTTCCATATTTCTTCTTGACAAATAATACCGGTGCACCCCACGGGAATACACTGGGTCTGATTACTCCTTTCTCTAACAACTCTTGTAATTGCTTCGCTAGCTCTTTCATCTCAACGGGCGCCATTCTATACGGGGCCTTGGATACCGGTTCTGTTCCAGGTGCTAAGTCGATTGCAAACTCAATTTCTCTATCTGGAGGAAGTCCTAGTAACTCGTCGGGAAAAATGTCTGGAAATTCATTCACTACTGGAATATCTTCAAGTTTTGCTGGCTCTTGACTTTTATCAATCACATATGCCACAAAATGCTCGTATCCTTGCCGTAGTAACTTCTTGGCTTGAATCATCGTTAAGAACTTCTTTACTTATTTCTGGCCCTTGAACGTTACTATTCTTTCCTCTGGCGTCTTCACCATTACCTTCTTATTTCGACAATCTATCTGGGCATCGTGCTTAGATAACTAATCCATCCCTAAGATAACGTCAAATTCTCCTAACTTAAATGGTATCAAATCTACACAAAACTTATTACCAGAAATCTCAATCTCACAATTCCCACAAACTTGATTAACAGATACGCGTTCTTGATTTACTAATTCCACAGTCATCATTTCATTTAAATACTCAACTGGACAATTTAACTTGCTAACAAAATCTTGTGAAACAAACGATCGAGTTCCTCCCGAATCTATTAACACTTTAGCACATAAAGAATTCACATTAAGCGTACCTGCCACGACATCAGTATCCTGGATAGCATCCTTCACAGACATGTCAAAAACTCTAGCCCTTAGAGTCTCATTCACTGCTGGGGTAGACCCCATAATCCTCAATGCATTACTGACTGGGGCTGGTGTCTTGCAATCCCTGGCTATATGTCCTGGCTTTCCACATTTAAAGCACGTAAATCCAATGGCTGGAACCTTCACTACTGGATTCCGGATAGGCTGATCCTTATTTGCTAGTTCTTTTGCTAGCTAATTTCGGCACTCCCTTGAATAGTGCCCTTTCTGATTGCACTTGAAACAAACTACATTCAACTTATTACAAACTCCTCCCTGCTTCTTCCCATATACCTGACAATCTGGAAAAGTTAATCTCAACTGATTTGGCTGATTCGCATTAACTGGACAGTTGCCCTGGCTTCCGTCGCCTGCATTTTGTCTCTTGAAATTAAAATTCCTCCCTGGCTGAAACTTGCCCTTCTTAAAATTTGGAAACTTCCCTGGTTGTGACTGACCTTCATTCCCTTCAAATTTCCTTTTCTTGCTTTCTTTCTCCTTCTGTGACATCTCACTCTCTGGCTCTGCAATCATAGCCTTCTATACAACTCCTGCATAGGTATTCAATTCAAAAATGGCTACTTTCCCTCTGATCCATGGCTTCAAACCTTGCTGGAATCTTTTAGCCTTCTTCCTGTCAGTATCCACATATGACGGCACATACCTTGACAATTCTTCAAACTTACTCTCATAATCCGCCACCGACATATTCCCTTGCTTTAATTCTAAAAACTTCAGCTCCATCTGATCCTGGACAAACTGAGGAAAATACCTTTCTAAAAACAATTCCTTAAACCTTTCCCAAGTAATAACATATGTACCTTCTAATGTCTTCACTATCTCCCACCAATAAGTGGCCTCGTTCTTCAAATAATAACTTACAAACTCAACCTTCTGATCCTCCTTCACCTTTACTAATGACTTCTCTATTTCCTTTAACCAAACATTTGCTTCAATCGGCTCTAAGGAACCCTTGAATTCTGGTGGGTTTACTGCCTGAAAAGTTTTGGAAGTTACCTGGGGATTGGTCTGTCTTTGTTGTTGTTGTGCCAGGTGAACTGTTTGTTGGGCCAAGATTTGGAGAATCTGGGCTATTGCTGGGTCTATAGGTCCTGGGTTTGCATTCTGGTTTTTATCATCTTGGTTGTTATTATTGTTTTTGTTGGTTTCTTCATTCTGGGTGTTGGTGCGGGTATTTCTTCCGAGAGGCATTTTCTGTAAAGAATCAAACAACTTATTTAGCTTTTAAATCAAATCCTTTACATAAAAGAAAAGTTTTGTAAAACAGAAATATCTCTTTTTGAAAAAAGTTGTAACTAAGTAAATTGCATGCTTCTTTACAGAATATAAACAGTTATGGGAAACAGGGTACATGGTATCACAGGGGTATAACTGGTGCAATAAATAAGGTAAATTAAAACATGTGCAATAAAATAAATGACAGTGCTGGAAAAGAAAAAGGTACTAATATATATAGATCAAAATTTTTGGATAGTACAAGCGTAAAGACGCTTCGGAAGTAAAAGCAAAAGGGTACAACAACCTACTCACTAGTCAGCATAGCTAGTCTATAAATACAACCCAAAAGTCTACTGATACACACTACTGTACATAATATATAACCATAACAACATTGGTCAGCATCTCCATCTCTGGATCTCTGACTCAACTCCAAGGAAACTCTGGTCCTCCTAGCCTCTCAAAGTCCTCCATCACCTCAGTAGCCCATCCCCTCAGTGCATCAGGGCCTCTTCCAGGTAGTGTAGCTCCATGTAGCCTAGCCTCAAGAACCCTCCGCGTCACATGAATCTCCTCTCGAAGCTCCCTTACACCACGATCAACATCCGTAGTCCTAATGATATGTTGTAGCTCTCGAATCTGGGCCAACATGGAATCACGCTCCAATAGAAGAGCCTCATACCGGTAGTAAGGAACTGGGGGCAATGTAGACTGGAATGGGGCACTTGCAACTGAATGCCCAGTGGAATCTGAATTAGCTGGTGGAGGTCCTCTGATAGGTGGCCTCATGTCTAGGGGTGGAATGGCCTGCAGTGGTACGGGCTACAACACAGGTGGAGGTAGAATAGCCAACACTGGTGGAACAACGGGACATAGATCTGAAGATGGTACTCTAACTGAAGGCTCTGAGTGATCAGCTGATACGGGAATAAAAGAGTCGGCCATCGCTGCTATCTGAAATCATATCGCAATATAAGAATCTCGAACCACGACGCGAATCATACTGTAAGTCATATGTCATAGACCTATTTGTATATTCGAGGATTCAACTCAACTCAAATAAGAATGTAATAAGTAAATAGTAGATCGACCGTCATAGAGATCTCGCAAAGTAATATCTGTCAAAGGATTCAGAGACAAGGTTCATCTACAGACTTGAGGAATTAATTCACTGGAAGAAGTTCAAGAAATTGATCATGCCTCAGTGATATAAATCAAGATCGTGGATTTAATCAAGTGACAGAGATCTCGTCAGGGTATCAATAAATTACAAGGATTTAATCTGAAGAAAATCAAAGTGTCAGAGTCAAGACATGAAGAAACGTCACGGAAGTTAGTCACTCATGAACCAGACAGTACATCGAGTGTCAACGTTGAAGTGGTGGAATTGATTCATAATTTTCAGTGATTTTCAGAAGGTTTGCAGAAGAATGGTTGCTGCTCAAGACTAGAATTAATTCTCTATTAATTAATTAAGTCATCTAATTTAATTAAGAAAATAAATTATATCTGCGGAGAATAATTTATTTATTAATTGAATTAATTGATTAATTAATTCTGAATTAATTCTAGGAATTTTAGGAATTTTCAGAAGCTTAATTGGATTAAATTCAAGGCTTAAATCAGCAAAACAAATGGAAATGAACTAGCATGACAATCTGGATTGTCATACCGATTGTCATGCTAGGCCATTCTCCATTGTCATACCGAAAGTTACTCTAGGAGGGTAATTGTCTTGCTAGTTCATTCTGATTGTCTTGCTAGTTCATTCAGATTGTCTTGCTAGTTCATTCAATTGTCCTACCGAAAGTCATACAAGCTATAGGATTGTCATGCCAATTCAATTCTATTGTTGTGCTGATTTAAAAAGAAGCAGAAGACTTTTCTTTCAATAATCTCAATCATTATTCAAGAACAAGAGACAGCAGCCGCAGCAAAACATTTTATCTTCATCTGCTTATTTCAAAGATCATAATTTCTAGATTGTAATGTTAAATCTAATCCACTAGAAATCTTTATCTTGTTCTTGTGTATCAATCTAGCGGATTAAAATCCCTAGAACTTAATCTCAAATCGCGTTTAGCATTTGATTCTAATTATTGCAAAAATAGAAAAAGTTAATGTCGAATTTATTCTAGATTTGTGATAATTGATTTGAGATTAATACCTTGTAATCGATACAGTTGTTGTAACACATTTCAAGTTTAATAATATTTTTATTTAACTTGAATTTTGTTTCACATTTTTTATTCCGCATTTTATTCGATTATTTGGTAACGTTTGTATTCAACCCCCCTTCTACAAACACATTGGGACCTAACACATACTAATACCTGTTATACCGTAGCACTCAACCTCTCAACATTCTATCTTTCTATTCCTTACTTCTAATCCTAACCCTCTACCCATTCCCATCAACTTAGGCTTGTGTTAGTGACTTATAACCTGTAGCTCTGATACCAAACCTGTGGCGCCCTCCAAACCCGGGTCAGAAGTTTGGGGTCCACACACACACTATTTATAACCTGCTTATAACAATAATAAAGATAATAATAATATGCAATGACCCTACTTACCAACTACCACGGACCGCAACAGGTTAAAGTATGCACACAAGCCAAACACACACTTATATTACAAACCGTTCAAATCCCAAATATCTAAACTCAGAACTGAGTATTAAACATTATTACAAACGTTTACAAACTTATATTATCCCAAAAGAAGCCTACTAGCTCAGCTCGATCAACCTGAACCCCTAGCTCTCGCGCTGGACTGGGGATCCTCGGTACCAACCGGTTCCTTTTTAACTGGAAAAGAACATAAACAACATCGCACAAATGAGCTAACTAGCTCAGCAAGTCACAATGACAAAACTGAGAATAATGATCATCAGGTGAAAATGGTTACAATATCAAGTGAACAATGAATTATGATTTAGAATTGGATATTATATTTTCATTTTAAAAACCAAGGTTAGGCTGCTGATCAGTCACGCACTAACCCCGAGCAAAGCACACAACACTGCTCTAACTACTGGATCCAAGGCACACATTGGCCTAACTTGACCATTATATGGTCTGACCACGAATCTGGTCCACAATTTTATAAAAACAATCCAATTCTAACATAATAGCAGAATAAGCAGTAGTAAACAATAAACAGGATCATTAACAACATTGGACGTTCAATAATGAAAATGGTTTCAATCTGCATAAAGATCAATATGGCATTTCCAAAGCTTGGCTGTTAGGTAATGAAAGAATTGGATAACAAAGGAATCAATATTTCAGGGTTTCAAAAACTTGGTCTTTCAGAGCATAAGATACAATGGGTTGAATGTGTAAGTAATCTGGTTCAGTGTCTGATATTTAGTTTGTATGTATTTGTGGAGTAGTATCGTATATTTGAGGTTCGTGTTTGGGTATACAACAATCAATGGTCTAGAAAGAATCAGGTTTACGGCTCAAGATCAATAACTGGAATCAGGGTTTAGGGTTTAGTTCTTTAAAGCACTTGCAATATAAAACAGAACTATCAATCACTACAATATCTCGAGAAAGTTCAGAACACTTGCCTGGTACTAGCTTATTATACTGCACTCGCTTTCAGTCACGACTGTCTTACTCCCCGACTACCTGTTTCTCTTTCCTACGCCTTGCCTCTTCTGCTCACATATCATAAGCATCTATCAATATTCAACTTATACGATTCTATTCGACACATACTTCTATCTACCCTTCGTTTCACCTAAATCCGATTAACAGATTGAAAGTTACGCAATAAATAAGTAAATATCGAATATACAGACCGACAGTCAACCAACTAGTCACATATAGCACATAACACGTCACATAATCAATGATATAACATTTATAAAGAAGTCTCGGGTCATAAACATGCTTTCGGGTACTTAAAATGATTTTTAAAACATGTTTCGGAATTAAAATGGGTCGTTGGATCAATTTCGGAGTAATAAACAGGGTTCGGTTGGCCCATTCTGGCTTCAAAAATTTTTTATAATAATTATCGAGCTTTCAAACTAATTTAAAATAATATTTTAAAGCTCGAAACTATTTTTTAGAATTTTTAAATTATTTTTAAATAATTAAACCTAATTAAATAATTAATTAAAATCAATTAATAATTAATTAAATCAATTATTCAATTAATTTTCGAAATAATTAACCAATTAATCAATTAAAAATTAACTGAAATTAATTAACTAATTAATTCAGATTTATTTTTTTGAATTAAAAATAATTTTTGGAATTAAAATAATAATTTTTGGAATTTTCAGAAATTAGAATTGAATTTTTATAATAAAAATAAATAGGGAATATGATTTTTGAATATTTTTAAAACAGGAATCCTAAATTTACCAACTCTGGAAACTTCAGGGACCAACCTTCATCGTCCCCAAAAGTCCAGGGACTAAACTGAAATTTTTACACCCCCGTCACCGGAAAATACAGGGGTGGCCGGAGAACTCGATTCCGGCACCCTCACCTCACCATCTGCTCCAGATTTATACTACACAACACCAGGAATCTATTCGTGCAATCGAAACACATCAATCATCCCTGTCCTGGTCGGAAATTGGCCAAGAACATCGCCGGTTTCCGGGAAACATCGAAAACTTAAAAAGACAACTCCCTTCGATTCACTAATCCTCTGTTAACGAGCTATATACCAATCGATTGCAAATTATATAAGGAACATAATCCACTATAAATCAACATCTAATAACCCCTAGATAAAAAAGCCCCAAATTTCAATTGAAAACATTCATACGGGTTATAAACCCTAATTTCAAAATTCAAAAATTTAAACCCACTTTTGAGCATGTTATTGAACTCCAAATCAAACGTACGACCTATGAAAATCATCAGGAAAACAAGCTATACAACATGCAATCATCAAATCATACAAACAATCATCCAAACAGAAATTCATATTTTTAATAAAAATAATTCGAAATTAAATAAAAATATATAAAATCAACCTTTGATTCTGCAGTAAACAAGTTCTGGAATCTGATAGTACTCCTTGAGACCTTTGATTTGGTTACTCCAACTTTTCCAACTGATTTCAATAACACCTTGAAATGGTAGTTTGATTCTCAGAAAGGTTTATGAATTTAGGGTTTTTCTCTGGAAAATTATATAATTAACTGTCTGCAAAAGATTTTGATACGAAATAAAATCCGGTAAAAGGCTATTTATAATTACGGAAAATTAGTATCCCGTTGGATCATTCCGGATATAAAACGGTACGTTTATTTATAAAAACTGATCCAAACAGTATCGGTTTTTGGGATAATTATCCAAATCATTACAATTTGTACTGCGGTCTTGGTCTCAGCGCCTGGTTACACGTATTATGAGGTGATAATTGTGATAGTTTAATAAAAAGCTCTCGTTTCTCAAAAATACGAGTTTTATTGATTTACCGAAACGAATATTGTATAGAAAATGTTACGCCGGGACCCGCGCAGGACAAACCGTACGCCGGATCGAAAAAGTCGAAACATGGAAAATGCTCGGAATATTACAATTAGGTTAGGAAGGAGTTCTCGGAAGAGTTTCGGGTTCTAAAAACGTAACAACGGATGACGTCGGTTGGTTCCCGTTTTTATAAAATAGATTTTAAATACCCGGAAAAAAGATTTTATAAAATTCATATGATTCCTATAAATTCATAAATCAACATAAAAATAATTAGGAAGATATGACAGTTATATATATTTTATTTTGGACATATAAAAATTAAAATACTCAATTAATAATATTTTTAAACATCCAAACACATTTAACACTTAACAAATAATTCATAGAATAGATACGGAACGCATATAATAATTATTTATTAGCAAAAATAATTACACGATATATCCCGGATATTACAAATTTCATCTTTGCAAACCTTCTGGACAGAAAAGCCAGATGTTCATCAACATCATTAGAGTCATCTTGACTGGAATTGTCTTCAACCTCAGCTACTTGCTCATTTCCCTTGCTTGATTCTGATTTGCTTGTGCCAATTTTGAGACTTGGCATTGTCTTTTCTTCATTCCTGGATTCAGTTCTCTCATTTTCAGCTACAAGTACAACTGATCCACCTTTTCTCTTTTCCTTCTCCAACAGCTCATCTTGCTTCATCTCAAGTTCATAGGTCTTCAAAATTCCATATAATCTTTCAAGTGTCAAGTCCTTATAATCTTGAGAATTCCTTAGTGAAACAGTCATAGGCTTCCATTCCTTTGGTAGAGACCTCAAAAATTTTAAGTTGGAATCCTTGACTTGGTACACTCTGCCATACAGCTTCAATCCATTCAACAGTTTCTGAAATCTATTGAAGGTATCATTCAATGATTCTCCTTCTTCAGAATGAAAATATTCATATTGTTGAATGAGAAGCTGCATTTTGTTTTCTCTAACTTGTTCAGTACCTTCACAGATAAGTTGTACAATATCCAAAATTTCCTTAGCAGTTTGGCTGTTAATGACATTATCAAACATATCTTTGTCTAAGCCATTAAACAGAATGTTCATGGCCTTCTTGTCCTTGTGAACCTATTCAATATCTTCATCAGCCCATTCTGCTTTGGCTTGGGAATAGACTGTCCAACAACAACTGTGGCAGTGGCAGCTGTGGCCACTTTGTGAGGGATTTGAGGACCATTCTTGTAATAACCCCAATTTTTGAGAAATTTTGAAACCCTTATGAATAGTGTTTTTGCTGAACGAGAAAACTTTTCATGCCACGCTATGTAGGGGTTCTGTTATTGATCTTATGGGATATTATTAGTACTCTATGTGGTATATAAGTGTATGTAAAGATCGTCAGAATCCAATTCCGAACACTTTGATTTTTCCCGGAAATTCACAAGATACGGAGAGAATTGAGTATAAGGTAACAGGATAAAAAGGATTTAAATTAAAGGATTATAGGAGAGGATCATAAAAGGAATATAATATATTGAGAAAGGTTAAGGGAACCTAAGTAATAAGATCCCGGGTATGATCCCTCAAACGATAAACGAGAACGAAAGATAAGCGAACCGTAAAACAAATAAGTGACCAAGAGACAAGCTTGTACAAGAAGCCAGGGATTGTGACATCATCAAACCACAAGGTGTGGACAAGTGGGAGCATTATGACATGTGCAAGGTGACATAGGCATGACAAGAAAGGAAGGAGATGTGGTGACTTTTTAACCACACAAAACCAAGGGCAACTAGGTAATTCACTAAAACAAACAACAAAAATCAACCAACCAAAAGCAAATCAAGCCAAAACACAAAATTCTCTCTTCTTCTTCTTCATGCTCTCGGGTGGTTTTCTTAAAAAATGAAAGTCCAAGCTCCTCCACTTACTATTTAGCAAGGTAATTATCTAAGCTTCCCCATGGATAGTTACATACTTCCTATAAGTTTAAGCTTCTAATTCCAAGCCAATCTTTTTCTATAAATCATGATAGAAGATGGTGAATAGTGTTTTCAAGAACTAAAATTTGTGTTCTTGAAGTTTTGTTTAGATTAAGCTTGGATAAGGACTTTAAGGGTGATTCCAAGCCATTCTCTTGATTCTCCACTCTCCAAGGAAGGTATAACTTCTCAAACCCTTAGAATTAAGTTTTGTTGGTTTGGATTTCATAATGTTAGATGATGGGTTAGTGTAATGAGTGTGTACTCATGATAGAGCTTTGTTTAGTAAGTGGTTTTGTTGATTTTGGAGTTAGGACTGATGCTTGTTAGATTTGAAGTTCTTGGTCACATTTTTGACTTGGTGTAGATGAATAAATTGGTAATATTGAGTTGATTTGGGGCTGTTGTGGTGTAGTTTAATTGGAGGTTTGATTGGGTTGTGAATTGGAGTTGAAATTGTGGTTGATTGAATTGGTTTAAATTTGGGAAATCGCGTAAATATAGTCGTCGTAACGTCCGATTTCCTGTAGACTGTTTTTGTGCATAACATTAGGACCCGAGAACCCCCTGCTAGATTATCACCACTGCCATGTTTAGATAACTCATGTAACGAGCTTCGTTTTGATATGTAGTTCGTTCGATTCCGACGCACGGTTTAGGAGAAACGACCGTTTCAAGTAACGGCGTTTCGCGAACGAAACTTTTCCCCTCACCTTACTTTGAAACATAGGTTAAAGACCAAAAAGGGTTAATTAATGTATGAAACATTTATGGTAAGTGTGTTAGGCAGTTGGTAAGACACTCGCGAAGGAATCGCTTTAAAACTCGTAAAGGTTAAATTATTAAAAATGGTGGAGCCGAGGGTACCCGAGTGACTTAAGCGAATCAGTGAGCGCAAAACAAGCGTTAGAGTCTAAGTTAGTTAAAGTATAGATTTACAAGTGACTTTGGTTTAATTCCAACTTACTTGTTGCTTATAGGTTACCAGACTCGTCCCGAGCCATTCGTAACCCCCAGTCGCTCAGGCAAGTATTCTATCCGTTATACTGTTGTTGTGATGTATACATTTGTATATGCATGATCTTGCGATAAATGCATATTGGTTATTTAGCAAATTCTTGCGATATATTGTAGCAGGTGATATGGTATATATGCATGCCTGTTTCATATTCTTGAAATATATATCTGTTGGTTCAGTTGATAATACCTATGCTAGAGGATAGCGGTAACTTGCATATACCCTTAGTATAGGGACCCAAAGGTGAAAATATTTTCTAAAACCGGGAGTCGAGGATCCCGAGTAGATTTTGTATATATGGATATGGATATATATATATATATTTATATATACATATATGGTTATAGTTTTCCAAACTATTAATCGAATAAGATTTATTCGATAACTTTAACTTTATTTATTTATCTGAATATTATTTGAATATTCATTCGAGGGCTTATGACTCTTTTACATTATTTATTGAATATTATTTGAATATTCATTCGAGGGCTTATGACTCTTTTATATTATTATTGAATATTATTTGAATATTCATTCGAGGGCTTATGACTCTTTTATATATTATTATTGAATATTATTTGAATATTCATTTGAGGATCTATGACTCCGATTATTTGTTGAAATATATTCTTTATTTTATTAAAGAATAAGGTGTTAATAATCAAACTTATTTTCGATTATTCAAATAAAGATAATACTTTCATATAAGTATATCTTTGGTTATTTAATACTCGTTTCAAGTATAAGTTTTAATACTTCTACTTCAATTATTTTTATAAAGATTATTCTTTATGGGAATATTATTTAAATAATAATATTCAGTCATTTTCTAAATATTCTGGGGACTGATTTACTTCATTAAATCAGCTTTACTCCAAACACTCTTTAAAGTATTTTCGAGACTTCAAAATGATTTTTAAAGTCAGAGCGGATCCCAAAACTCATTTTTTTATATTTAAGATCTTCCTTTTTAAGGGGATTTAAATACTCGCTCAAAACCTGGGGAATCCGGCTCTGTGGTGTATTTTATATTCGCAACGAGGTTGTAGTTTTGGTAAATGAATTGATTACTTGCCCAACGTTCGGGAAGTAAGCCCATCTAATTGAGTCGGCATAAGCGACAGGCCGGGGTACGGTCTATGAAAGTGTAAGTGGCTGGGTGGCAGTCCATCAACGCGTGAGGGGCCGGGTAACGGTCTAGCGCGAGGTCCTAATGCGGCCAGGGTGATGACCGGTGAGGAATTCATCCATCTACAGTAGAAAAGGTTACTTATTGGTATCTTTTCCTGATCAGCAAGATATCTGGTTTATGCTAAAATTCTTTTCCTTTCCAAAATTCATTGGATGTTTCAAACTCTGTTCATACTTTACATAACAGAGGTTCCAGGAAATGTTTAAGAGATATATATATGTGGATATATATATATATCGGGACTAAATAAAGTATCTCGTAACTTTATTTCATTCAATAATATTTCAAAGATTGAATCTATTCAAATCTTGTCTTGTAGTCTCATCTATGTGATGAACTTTTGAAACTGATTATAACTTGAACGGTGGTAGTTCAAGTAGTATTGGGAAAGATATAAGTATATTGGGGTATTTGGTAACCTCATCTTTTAAACTTATATCTAATTAATAATTGTCTTATGAATGACAAAGATTTTCAGAAAAACGTTGAGACAAGGTTAGATATATGAGATCACCTTGCAACGATATTTTTTTATACAGTTATACACTGGGACTTTGTGTATATTATGCATGGAAGAGGACTTCCAATATTTTGAAAAGTATATATATGTATATATACTGAATATTTTGCGACTTCATCGCATTAAGATATCAAACTTGGTTCATTTCTTTTGACCAAGACTTTCATGAGTATTATGAGTAGGCTCATATATTGTAAATCATTATACATATTATTTTGGTGGGCTTGCTGCTCACCCTTGCTTTATTTCTTCATCACACAACAAAAGTTAGGAAAGATGGCCAGACTCCAGCAGACCCAGCGCAAGCGCGTGGGAAGCGTCCCACGTCTTCCCGTTGATGTTGTAGCTGCTATAGCTGCAGAGGTAGATCTATTGTAGATCAGACCATCTACTTTTGAGAATCAATTATGTATAATTATAACTTGTGGCAGATAATGGCAATTAACTGTAAATTTATCAAGTAATCATTTTGGGTTGTAATAACTTTTAAATTGTGGATTCAAAGACTTGTACTTATTTAAATTTCATCTCTGAGACTATAACGGGTTGTGGTGTGTTAGTGTGGGGTCACAGCATAAGGTTATTTATTATTAATTAAGTGAAGTGATATTGTGGAAAGAAAGACCGTGACGACCCGGATCCCCGACCCCGGATCTGGGGGTGTTACAGAAATGGTATCAGAGCTAAGCGTTATAAACCTCAGAGATGATGTGACGTTAAGATAATAAGTTCACTAAGATAATAAGAACTCTTGCCAAGTTCATAGTCGGGCTACCTAACGTAGTACTGACAGTTAAAACCCTTATGGGAACCCTTATAAATATCGTGATAGGAGCGTAGTTCATTATCGTATATGGTAGCGGGACTCCGAACCCTGAGGTTGAGGAGCAACATCGCGATGATATTTTATTACTAATTAGAGATCGGATTGTGGATCCGATAGAGTGTCCTAATGCGGGACCGGATGATGTTGATATTGAGAATTTAGCGGTTGAGGATGTTGTCCTAGAAGGGATAGTTGTTGAGGAGGATCCCATGGAGGATCCTGACAAGAATGAATAAAGGACCACAGAGGAATTGATGACCATGGTTAGGGCAACTACCAGAGGTAGGATTGGCCGGTCACTACCGGAGGTTCGTTCAAGTTGTAAAGATAGTAGCCCCTTTAACGCGGCTTACTCGTAAGACTGAGAAGTTCGAATGGACAGAGAAATGCGAGAACAACTTTCAAGAACTGAAGCAGAGGTTGGTGATGGCCCCTATGCTGGCGTTGCCGGATGGAAAAAGGAGATTTTGTGATTTGTAAGTGACGCTTCGCATAAGGAATTAGGGTGCTTCTTAGCACAGCAAGATAATCGCGTCTGCGTCAAGACAATTAAGGTAATATGAAATTCGATATCCCCGCCCATCAGCTTAGGCTCGTGGCAATAGTTTTACCCTAAAGATTAGAGGCACTACTTGTATGGAGAGAAGTGCGAGAATTACCTAAGCCATAAGTGCTCTAGTACATTCTTACGTAGAAAGAGCTCAACATACGCCAGAGGAGGCGGTTAGAGCTAATCAAGAATTATGATTGGGAGATTCTTTATCATTCGGGGAAAGCCAATGTGGTGGCTGATGCCCTTAGTAAAAAGGAGAGACTCAAGATGATAATGTCTTTGGGAGAGTTTATAAGAGATTTTGAGAAAATGGAAATAGTAGTGAAGGTAACCGGAGCCGGTACCGCAAAGCTGTTTGAGATAGCAATACAGCCCGAATTATTGGAAAAGATCATATTGTGCCAGAAAAAGTTATGAATGAAGGCAGAGAGCCAACAAATACATAAGAGGTTAATACCGAGAAAGATGAGAAGGGAATAATGAGGTATTCCTACAGAATTTGGGTTCCAAATGTTCAAGAGCTTAAAGATGAGATCTTAGATGAAAGCTAGTTTGAGGAATAAGATTTAGAGCAAACCCTGAACGTGATAGTCAGGGAGGTCGCCATCAAGATAGAAGGAACCCATGACATAATGGAGTGGAAAATGAGGATTTTAAATTAAAAGATGACCCCAATTATGGGGAGTAGGATGAAACATTTCATACTAAGGAAACAAAAAGTCGAGTAAGGAAAGGAGACCCGAGATGGTACCCCTATACGGTAATTCATGGACCTGTCTAAAGAGAACTTAGACTATTATCCCCAACCACCACCCTGAGGAGACAGTTAGGTGAGAAATTCTTTCAGGACCTTTAAATTGCTAAGCTCTCAGAGTTCCAAGGAACAGGCTGACCCAGCCGAGGCAAGAGCCTGGCTAAAGGAAATATAGGAATCATTTGAGATTCAAAATGATTGATGAACCACAAAAGACTGTTTTTATCACTCACCCTCCTAAGAGAGAGACCACCCGCTGGTGAAAGGCCAAGGAAGGCACGGAGCAAGAGATTATAATAAACTGATTTAAGTTCAGTCAATTGTTTTCAGGAAAGTACTTCCCAAGGTTATGGAGATAATGTAAAAGCTTTAGAGCCATAACAAAGGCAGACGAGTATGATGAATTATGAATCTAAGCTGTAAAAGTTGTTAAGATTCGTTCTGAAGACGCGAATCCAGAATGACGGGATATTTGAAATCAATGCTTATGTTATGTTGGTTCATGAAATAATGATAAGAGAAAGGAAAATAAAAAGGAATTGAAGTGGAAAGGAATAAAAAGGCAACAGAGTTTGAGGAATGATAAGGGAGTTGGGTATGAGGAAACCCTAAAGACTCCTATTAATAGAAATAGAAAAGTATATGATCGTCAGGATGAGGGTGATTCACCATGAGTTAAAGTTGACGGTTGAAGGCATAAGAGATGCATATATTTTATCCCCTTTAAGTTGGGAGGATTCGAGGAAACATTGAGATAGTTCGAAGGATAAACAATGAGACGCGGATAGACTGAGGAGACAAAGAAGTAAGAAACTAGGAAAATTGGATGAAGGAAGCGACCTTCAAGAATGTGAAGTGTAAGACCGGTGGCATGATACCCAGAAAGGGAGACGCCAGGTATGAAAGATATCCCAACATTGAGATGACTGTTGAGATAAACAACAAAAGTAAATAAGGATTTATTAAGAAGAAGTTCATGTTGAACACGACCAATATCTTCCAGATCATCCATGTGATCATTACCAAATCAGGAAAGACAAGCGGATAACCGTTGTTATCTTTTGGAGGCCATATGGATTGACCTCAATTTGAATAAGGATGCTATTATAAAGTTAGGTATAGACTATCGAGGTGGAAATGATTGAACAAGATACCCTTATCAGGGATATATGACTTTATTTATCCATGGAAGGATGCTTGTACCTTTTTAGAGGTGGAATTAAGGATAGAACATCGGTAACTTAAAACGAATCCTAGGGGAATGCATAAAGGTTGGCATTTCACCCTTAATAGGGATAGTATGAGTTTTGACAGTATGAATTGGAAAGGATTAAGGTAACAATAACCTTTAAGAATTAGTGGAGAAATTTTTCAGATGTATATAGACAATGGTTCTAGTAATAGTGAATGGTATTTTGATATGCCCTGTATCTAGAGAATACAGGAGGAACGATTGAAGGATAACCTTAGAGGTTTTACAAGGAGAAAGGTAATATTCAAAATTCTCAAGAATAAAAATGTTGATAAAAGAAATATGACGTAATTATAATGATGCCAAGTGGGGCACGTGTTAAACCACGAGAAAGTATGGATCGAACCAGTAAAGGTCGAAATTGTTCAGGGCAATTAGGACTTAAAAAAAAAAAAAAAAAGATGTTCTAATTATGATTGAGAGTCAGTCATGACAGTGATTAACCTCTAAAGACTGAGGCAATAACTTATGGAAAAATGGTGATTTTTTTTACTCATCAGATTTTAAGGAAAGCATTTTCACATAAGCTGTGATTGAAATAAGGTAGAAATTTATTGGAGGTGGTTAATGTGACATTGACTGTAAGGAAATTTTACTATCAGGAAAGGCCAAAGAGGTGGCCGACACTTTAAAGGTAAGAGGATAATTATAGGCGCTCGTGCGAGAGGAATACAGTGATGATGGTTAAAGCTGTGAAGGTTGTATTATGGTTTGGAAGATTGACATTCCTTCTAATGACTGTGCAATACCCGACCGTAATAGTAGTTGGTAAAGGTTTAATTCGCGTAATCGCCATGAACGGGCTATCTATCTTAGGAGGTCCTATCTTGAGATAAGCCAGGACCATGTTTCAAAAAAAGACTAAACAAACCTTTGAGTTAAGTCTTCTATTGAAGGCATATGATTACGAATGGTATTAACCTGCTATCGTTGCCTTGATTAAAACTCTTCTGCACTTTTATCTGCTTCATGTCATGAAGGTACGTCAGAGTTTGGAGTGTTCTTCATGAATTGTGATTGGTGGTTATGTTAACTCCTTAGGAGAATTAGATACGAGATGTATGGACTCCGTATGGTTAGTTATTAAGATTTCATGGAAAATGAATGACTACAGTGGGTCAGTGGTGGACCATAGTAAGGCAGCAATGATTCTGCGAGTAGTGAGCTGATTACAACCATGAGAGTTGTATTGGAATGGGTGTTGAGATTGAGTACCACTAATCGGGTCGTGGTAGTGTATAAGTTATCATTGATAGACTAATTAAGTAGAGTATCTACATAGTGAATTATTATTCTTTCTTATCAATAGAGAGTCGTATTATTATACGAGGAAGGTTGCGGTGCAAGCATAGAATTCAAGTAACGATGATGTCTAGAATGAGATCCCAGATTCGATTTTCGATGTCGAGGGAGTTTCAAAGGTAATTGTGTATAAGCTCGAGGAAGAGCATGGGTCCATAGAATGATGGACGGGATAGCGAAAATATTTAGGCACGTGAAATGCGATGCTATAATACTTGATGTTGATATAAATACATATATGTTTTGTTCTTCTATGACAAACCTCTATAGTTCAGAGGTAGATTCCAAGCCAGATATTTTATGGCAATAAAATTTTTTATGAATATACAGTTCTCTTCAATTTGTTCTTTTCTCTTCTTTTCATTTCATGTAAGCTGAGAAGAACAACCCTTCCAGAAGGGGAGGTATTGCCGAATGACTATCTATCTGTGTGATAGAAGCCGAGTAGGATACCAGCTATTGTTTAATTGCTTGTCAAGTACTAAAGGCTGGCCACCTTCTATACTAACTATGTGATATAACAAGTGTTCATGATCATAGTGATCTCTCAACAAATTCCTTTACTTCTACATGATTAATCAAACTTTGGAAAATAGAAACAACTGAAAAAGGAGTAATAAAGTGGTGGTAGTATGCGGAATGGGAACACATTCGTGATACTAAGGTTGACGTGGTTATTAAAAGGTTATAGAACGCTAGCGAGCAAAAGTATAACCAGTATAATATTAGGAACGAAAGGTGATAGCGATTACGAACTGGAAAAGAATGGGTATTGAGAAGCAAAAGTTCTAATGCTAAAAGCTATAATGAGAGTCTGTGCAATAGACTTGAAAGAATTTGGAATGATCATTTAACGCGGATTAAGTTATCTTACGACAATAGATCATATGTCAGTATTGAGGTATCGCCTTATGAGATCCTTGAGGGAAGACAATGTCGATCTCCCTTATGTTAGGATGAAGTTGTAGAGCACAAGATGCTCGGACCCGCAGTAGTCCAAAGGACCAAGGATATGATAGATCTAATCAGAGGACGGCTGGTAGTAGCCCAAGATGGTCATGATAAGTATGTTGATTTGACACGAAAGGATAAAGAGTATGAAATAGGGGACCTAGTAATGTTATAGGTATCCCTTGGAAAGGATTGATGAGGTTCGGAAAGAAAGGAAAGCTAAGTCTACAATTTGTTGGACCCTTGGATATATTAAGACGTTTGGGAAGTTAGCATATGAGCTAGCCCTAACCCCGAACATGTAGCAGGTCGTAACGTGTTTCACATATCAATGTTAAGGAAGTGTAATTCAGATGCCAGATAAATAGAGGCATATGAGCGCATAGATATGCAACCCGACGTAACCTATATGGAGCAACCAGGAAGGGTTATAGAGTGAAAAGGAACAAGTGCTTAGGAGAAGGATTATCAAACTAGGCAGAGTTTGGTGGTAGAACCACAATGTGGGAAAATTGACTCGAGAGTTAGAAAGTGTACTGCTAAGAAAGTATCCCCATTTGTTTTCTATCTGATTCCGGGACGGAATCCTTTTAAGGAGGGGAGACTGTAATAACCCCAATTTTTGAGAAATTTTGAAACCCTTATGAATAGTGTTTTTGCTGAACGAGAAAACTTTTCATGCCACGCTATGTAGGGGTTCTGTTATTGATCTTATGGGATATTATTAGTACTCTATGTGGTATATAAGTGTATGTAAAGATCGTCAGAATCCAATTCCGAACACTTTGATTTTTCCCGGAAATTCACAAGATACGGAGAGAATTGAGTATAAGGTAACAGGATAAAAAGGATTTAAATTAAAGGATTATAGGAGAGGATCATAAAAGGAATATAATATATTGAGAAATGTTAAGGGAACCTAAGTAATAAGATCCCGGGTATGATCCCTCAAACGATAAACGAGAACGAAAGATAAGCGAACCGTAAAACAAATAAGTGACCAAGAGACAAGCTTGTACAAGAAGCTAGGGATTGTGACATCATCAAACCACAAGGTGTGGACAAGTGGGAGCATTATGACATGTGCAAGGTGACATAGGCATGACAAGAAAGGAAGGAGATGTGGTGACTTTTTAACCACACAAAACCAAGGGCAACTAGGTAATTCACTAAAACAAACAACAAAAATCAACCAACCAAAAGCAAATCAAGCCAAAACACAAAATTCTCTCTTCTTCTTCTTCATGCTCTCGGGTGGTTTTCTTAAAAAATGAAAGTCCAAGCTCCTCCACTTACTATTTAGCAAGGTAATTATCTAAGCTTCCCCATGGATAGTTACATACTTCCTATAAGTTTAAGCTTCTAATTCCAAGCCAATCTTTTTCTATAAATCATGAAAGAAGATGGTGAATAGTGTTTTCAAGAACTAAAATTTGTGTTCTTGAAGTTTTGTTTAGATTAAGCTTGGATAAGGACTTTAAGGGTGATTCCAAGCCATTCTCTTGATTCTCCACTCTCCAAGGAAGGTATAACTTCTCAAACCCTTAGAATTAAGTTTTGTTGGTTTGGATTTCATAATGTTAGATGATGGGTTAGTGTAATGAGTGTGTACTCATGATAGAGCTTTGTTTAGTAAGTGGTTTTGTTGATTTTGGAGTTAGGAGTGATGCTTGTTAGATTTGAAGTTCTTGGTCACATTTTTGACTTGGTGTAGATGAATAAATTGGTAATATTGAGTTGATTTGGGGCTGTTGTGGTGTAGTTTAATTGGAGGTTTGATTGGGTTGTGAATTGGAGTTGAAATTGTGGTTGATTGAATTGGTTTAAATTTGGGAAATCGCGTAAATATAGCCGTCGTAACGTCCGATTTCCTGTAGACTGTTTTTGTGCATAACATTAGGACCCAAGAACCCCCTGCTAGATTATCACCACTGCCATGTTTAGATAACTCATGTTACGAGCTTCGTTTTGATATGTAGTTCGTTCGATTCCGACGCACGGTTTAGGAGAAACGACCGTTTCAAGTAACGGCGTTTCGCGAACGAAACTTTTCCCCTCACCTTACTTTGAAACATAGGTTAAAGACCAAAAAGGGTTAATTAATGTATGAAACATTTATGGTAAGTGTGTTAGGCAGTTGGTAAGACACTCGCGAAGGAATCGCTTTAAAACTCGTAAAGGTTAAATTATTAAAAATGGTGGAGCCGAGGGTACCCGAGTGACTTAAGCGAATCAGTGAGCGCAAAACAAGCGTTAGAGTCTAAGTTAGTTAAAGTATAGATTTACAAGTGACTTTGGTTTAATTCTAACTTACTTGTTGCTTATAGGTTACCAGACTCGTCCCGAGCCATTCGTAACCCCCAGTCGCTCAGGCAAGTATTCTATCCGTTATACTGTTGTTGTGATGTATACATTTGTATATGCATGATCTTGCGATAAATGCATATTGGTTATTTAGCAAATTCTTGCGATATATTGTAGCAGGTGATATGGTATATATGCATGCCTGTTTCATATTCTTGAAATATATATCTGTTGGTTCAGTTGATAATACCTATGCTAGAGGATAGCGGTAACTTGCATATACCCTTAGTATAGGGACCCAAAGGTGAAAATATTTTCTAAAACCGGGAGTCGAGGATCCCGAGTAGATTTTGTATATATGGATATGGATATATATATATATATATTTATATATATATATGGTTATAGTTTTCCAAACTATTAATCGAATAAGATTTATTCGATAACTTTAACTTTATTTATTTATCTGAATATTATTTGAATATTCATTCGAGGGCTTATGACTCTTTTACATTATTTATTGAATATTATTTGAATATTCATTCGAGGGCTTATGACTCTTTTATATTATTATTGAATATTATTTGAATATTCATTCGAGGGCTTATGACTCTTTTATATATTATTATTGAATATTATTTGAATATTCATTTGAGGATCTATGACTCCGATTATTTGCTGAAATATATTCTTTATTTTATTAAAGAATAAGGTGTTAATAATCAAACTTATTTTCGATTATTCAAATAAAGATAATACTTTCATATAAGTATATCTTTGGTTATTTAATACTCGTTTCAAGTCTAAGTTTTAATACTTCTACTTCAATTATTTTTATAAAGATTATTCTTTATGGGAATATTATTTAAATAATAATATTCAGTCATTTTCTAAATATTCTGGGGACTGATTTACTTCATTAAATCAGCTTTACTCCAAACACTCTTTAAAGTGTTTTCGAGTCTTCAAAATGATTTTTAAAGTCAGAGCGGATCCCAAAACTCATTTTTTTATATTTAAGATCTTCCTTTTTAAGGGGATTTAAATACTCGCTCAAAACCTGGGGAATCCGGCTCTGTGGTGTATTTATATTCGCAACGAGGTTGCAGTTTTGGTAAATGAATTGATTACTTGCCCAACGTTCGGGAAGTAAGCCCATCTAATTGAGTCGGCATAAGCGACAGGCCGGGGTACGGTCTATGAAAGTGTAAGTGGCTGGGTGGCAGTCCATCAACGCGTGAGGGGCCGGGTAACGGTCTAGCGCGAGGTCCTAATGCGGCCAGGGTGATGACCGGTGAGGAATTCATCCATCTACAGTAGAAAAGGTTACTTATTGGTATCTTTGCCTGATCAGCAAGATATCTGGTTTATGCCAAAATTCTTTTCCTTTCCAAAATTCATTGGATGTTTCAAACTCTGTTCATACTTTACATAACCGAGGTTCCAGGAAATGTTTAAGAGATATATATATGTGGATATATATATATCGGGACTAAATAAAGTATCTCGTAACTTTATTTCATTCAATAATATTTCAAAGATTGAATCTATTCAAATCTTGTCTTGTAGTCTCATCTATGTGATGAACTTTTGAAACTGATTATAACTTGAACGGTGGTAGTTCAAGTAGTATTGGGAAAGATATAAGTATATTGGGGTATTTGGTAACCTCATCTTTTAAACTTATATCTAATTAATAATTGTCTTATGAATGACAAAGATTTTCAGAAAAACGTTGAGACAAGGTTAGATATATGAGATCACCTTGCAACGATATTTTTTTATACAGTTATACACTGGGACTTTGTGTATATTATGCATGGAAGAGGACTTCCAATATTTTGAAAAGTATATATGTATATATACTGAATATTTTGCGACTTCATCGCATTAAGATATCAAACTTGGTTCATTTCTTTTGACCAAGACTTTCATGAGTATTATGAGTAGGCTCATATATTGTAAATCATTATACATATTATTTTGGTGGGCTTGCTGCTCACCCTTGCTTTATTTCTTCATCACACAACAACAGTTAGGAAAGATGGCCAGACTCCAGCAGACCCAGCGCAAGCGCGTGGGAAACGTCCCACGTCTTCCCGTTGATGTTGTAGCTGTTATAGCTGCAGAGGTAGATCTATTGTAGATCAGACCATCTACTTTTGAGAATCAATTATGTATAATTATAACTTGTGGCAGATAATGGCAATTAACTGTAAATTTATCAAGTAATCATTTTGGGTTGTAATAACTTTTAAATTGTGGATTCAAAGACTTGTACTTATTTAAATTTCATCTCTGAGACTATAACGGGTTGTGGTGTGTTAGTGTGGGGTCACAGCATAAGGTTATTTATTATTAATTAAGTGAAGTGATATTGTGGAAAGAAAGACCGTGACGACCCGGATCCCCGACCCCGGATCTGGGGGTGTTACAATTCTCAATGTAGTTTATGTAGCTTTCATCTTGAGAGAGAAGATGTAGATGTATTTTCACTTTCCAGTGATGATAATTATCTCTTTCCAGGATTGGAATCTTCACTCCAATATCCTTCTTACTCATTATGTTAGTAGAATAGATCTTTAAACTCTTTGTATGTCAAGAGCTTGCTCTGATACCAATTGTTATTCCCAAGAAACTAACAATGAGATTTACAGAAGGGGGGTTGAATGTAAATCTCAAAACTTTTTAAAGTTTTGAGTAGTTTCAAAAGCTAAGTGTATGATGAACAGATGTGTGTGTGAATTGCTTTGAGCAGGTGCAGACAGATGTATATTCAAGATACAAATATGAAGAACACAAAGGCTTTAAAAACTTTTCTGGTGGATTTGTTGTTCCACCAGAGATGTGTATTTCAGAAAATCTGTAATACAAAGAATTGTTCACAGCTGCTTCCTAGTACAAACTAGATGATTTTCTCTTTGAGTTTTCCTAAACAGCTCTGGAAAATTCACATCTAATTACTAGCTGTAACTTGGTTTATATATCACCAAGTTTTCAAGTGAAGACAAAGATAAAATACAATTATAAAATAGTTCTTCACATGTTTCTTCTTCATTTCTCTATCCAATGCAATCTAAGATAATCTGTGAATCTTTGAATACTTCCTTGATTGCACCAGAATGGAAATGCTGCTTTTTCTTGATTTCTCCAAGAGGCTACCACATTCCAATTGTCTCTGTCAACCCATGTGCCTCTGTCAGCTTATGAATTGGCACTATCAACTGCTAATGAACTGAGCATCCGTTGAAGCTTTCATCCGTTGATGGCTTTATCCGTTGATGCATTAGTGACATCCGTTGATGCTTTAACAGTTAAAGCTTTATCCGTTGATGCACTCATCCGTTGGTGGATGTTATCCGTTGAAGCTTTAGAGACATCCGTTGAAGTTTTGTTTCTCATCCGTTGAAGGCCTTTAATCTATCAGTTGATACTACTTCATTTATACAAAATTACAAGGCATGAAATATTTACAATTAGCCCTCCTATTTGCATATCCACTAGTAGTCAACATGACTTATAATTTCCCACAACTTCTAAAAATTATAACTCAAATACAGAGACTGAAATGTGCTACAATACTAAACTTATTTCTAAGTAAAGCTACTCCATCAACGGATAAGACCATCTTGGCTATCTCCGTTGAGGCTACAAACACTAGATTTCTACTTAAGTGTTTTGTTTAACTTATCATCAAACTAATACATATATTACTAACAATAACTGATCGTAACATCGTAATCTTTAATCAATTCCAACCATCGGCGTTGTC
The DNA here is from genome assembly GCF_009905375.1 of Apium graveolens. NCBI lineage: Eukaryota > Viridiplantae > Streptophyta > Magnoliopsida > Apiales > Apiaceae > Apium > Apium graveolens. The sequence continues at coordinate 59,443,548 of NC_133657.1, forward strand.
TCATGTTCAATTCCTTCTGCGTAAAGATATACTTCAAACTTTTATGATCCGTGTAGATTTTACATTTTTCACCGTGGAGATAGTGTCTCCAAAGTTTCAATACAAATACGATCGCTGCTAATTTCAGGTCATGCGTAGGATATTTTTGTTCATGAGGTTTTAGCTGTCTCGAAGCACATGCAATGACGTTACCATGCTGCATCAGTACACATCCTAATCCGCGGTATGAAGCATCGCTGTAAATGACAAAATTTCCATGCTCGTCTGGCAATACGAGTACCGGTGCAGTTACTAACCGATTCTTCAGCTCTTGAAAACTTCCTTCACATTTGTCATCACATACGAACTTTTCACTTTTTCGAGTTAACTTGGTCAACGGCGTTGCTATTTTCGCAAAATCTTTGACAAATCTTATATAGTGTCCTGCCAATCCCAAGAAACTTCGAACATCTGTCCATGTCTTTGACCTTTCCCAACTCAACACAGCTTCAATCTTCACTGGATCGACTTGAATGCCTTCTCTACTGATGATGTGCCCTAGAAATTGTATTTCCTTCAACTAGAATTCACATTTCGAGAATTTTGCGTACAGTTGCTCTTTCCTCAGAATTTCTAAAGCAATCCTCAAGTGCTCAACATGCTCTTCTTCCGTCCTTGAATAAATCAAGATGTCATCAATGAATACAATCACGAATTTATCCAGATACCTTTTAAATACCCTGTTCATCAGATCCATGAATGCTGCTGGTGCGTTGGTCAAACCAAATGCCATTACAAGAAACTCATAATGTACATATCTAGTACGGAATGCAGTCTTAGGAATATTTTCAGCTTTAATCTTTAATTGATGATAGCCCGATCGCAAATCTATTTTCGAAAACCATGCGGCTCCTTTTAGCTGATCGAACAAATCATCAATTCTCGGTAAAGGATACTTATTCTTGATAGTGAGCTTATTCAATTCCCGATAGTCAATGCATAATCGCATACTGCCATCTTTCTTATTCACGAACAATACCGGTGCACTCCACAGAGATACGCTGGGTCTTATGATGCCTCGGCCTAGAAGATCTTGCAATTGCGTTGACAATTCCTTCATCTCGACTGGAGCCATTTGATATGGAGCTTTCGAAATTGGTTCTGTACCTGGCGCTAAATCAATCATAAATTTCTCGATCTAGCGGTAACCCTAGAAGCTCATCTGGAAAGACGTCAGGAAATTCACATACAACCGGAATGTCTTCTATATTGGGACTTCTCTTCACAGTATCTAACATATAAGTTATGTACATCTCACATCCCTGTCGAAGCAATCGTTTGGTCTGCATCACTGTCAAAAATTTCTTTCGCTGTTTTTCGCCTTTGAACATTACTGTTCCATTTTCCGCAGTTCGCAATTTGACTTTCTTGTTCGCACAATCGATCTGAGCATTATGACAAGCTAACCAATCCATTCCCAAAATGACGTCAAATTCTCCTAACTTAAAAGGAATCAAGTCTACGGAGAAATGATGTTCGAAAATTTCTATATCGCACACAGGACATACTCGATCTACTGGAAGTTGGTCGTCATTTGCTAATTTTATAATTAACGTCTCGCCCAACCATTCAATTTCATAATGTAACTTATCAAAGAATTCTTCAGAAATAAATGAACGGGTAGCTCCAGAATCAATTAATACTTTTGAATCTACGAAATTCACCAAAAACATACATGCAATTACACTAGGGCTCTGCACTGCTTCTTTCATTGTCATGTTGAAAGTTCTTGCTTTGGGTTGATTAGGCGGCGGTAGAGGAGGTAATGCCAACACTTTTGGAATACTAGCTGCCATTGCTGGTCCTTTACAATGCCTAGCGATATGCCCTTTCTTTCAACACTGGAAGCAAGTAATTTCTGCTGTTTTTCCGGTTGGACATTCGTTAGAATAGTGCTTTTTCTGCTTACATTTGAAACATGTCACATCCGCTTTGATACATACGCCGATGTGTTTTCGTCCACAAGTTCTGCAGTACGGCACTGGGGCTCTGACAATTTCCTACTGACTGGGGGCTTGGAAATGATTACCTGTCTTCTGGATACCTTGTCCTATTCTTTTAAAATTCAAATTTGTTCGGGCTTGAAATCCCGGCTTCATGCTGGAGCGGTCTTGGAAACTTCCCTGTCCTCTATCCTTTTGAGATCTTTCGCTTTCCCCTTCAATAATCAAGGCTTTCTGGACTACGGCGATATACGTCGTTAACTCAAAAACTACAACTTGCCCACGGATCCACGGTCGTAACCCTTCTTGAAACCTTTGGACTCGTTTTTCTTCAGTATCAACTTGTTCTAGAACAAACCTAGCCAATTCAGTAAATTTGGCTTCATACTCTGTCACAGACATACTTCCCTGCTTCAGTTCCAAAAACTTAATCTGCATTTGATTTCTCACATAGTGAGGAAAATGTTTCTCTAAAAACAGTTGTTTAAACCTATCACATGCAATAAAATCTTCACCCTCTAAAGCCTTTTTAGATTCCTACCAATAATTTGCTTCTCCTTTCAACAAGTAACTAGCAAAATCAGTCTTCTGGTCTTCACCTACCTTCACTAGCGCAAATGTTTTCTCTATTTCTTTCAACCAAGTGGTAGCTTTAATAGGATCAGTAGATCCCTCAAATTCTGGAGGTTTATAGTTGGTTTATAGTTTATCCCTATTTTTAAAAAAGGATAAACTATTTTTAAAACGCCACAACAATTTTTAAATTTGTAATTAAGCTATTCAACCCCCCTTCTAGCTTAAAATAGCCCTCTTACGGGACCTTACAGATTGATTCTTCCACCCGACTTGGTTCTTCCCGACCCGGTTTGCAGAGAAATTTAATTAATTTCTGATTTTAAATGATTAATTATAATTAATTAAATAAAAATTAGGCTATTTATAGTAGTAAAATTAATACTCCTAAATAAAATTAAGGTCCCAATTCTACATCTTTTAAAATTAATAAGCCCCTAATTTTATAATTTTTGAGTACTAAAATTTATTTATATATATTTTTATATATGCAATATATATGCCAAAATGTCCCAAAAATTGTGAATAATGCAAAAATACAAAGAAATGATATAAATCAAAGTCCTAAAATTTTATTAAAATAAAAATGTGATTTTTGTGGGGGTTTTAACACCCAATGGGGCCCGGAAAATTCATTTTTTGCAAAACGAGAAAATTTATAAAATACCTAGATGTTCAGAATAATGCGATGGTAAAAGCCGTTTGATGAAAAATAAGGCCCATTGTTTTATTTGAAATAATTGCTTTAAAATCATGATTCGGGTCGTAAAACATTTGAAATGAAAGCTATAAATGAAAAATAAAATACTTGAAAAATATCTTAAAAATATCGGGACGACACGGAATGTACGTAACACATAGCAATTAGGGTTTGATAGTTAATTCCTCATAAATGACATATTAACACACATAATTTATTATAAATATGATATAATACAGACGTAAATTTCCCAGACGTTACAACACACATCCAACTTATTAGTCAAACACACTCTGCTCTTCAATCAACAACAAATGTCAACACCAAGAAGCTCATACAGGCACACCTTACTTCTCTTCAATTGCAACAAATCCAAGGCTTTCAACATACTCAGGATGTCACCTCTATCAAAGTTGAAATTGATCAAATGAAAACGGACATTTCTAACAGGTTGGATTCCAAACTTCCAGAAGCTACAATGTTTGACATTAAGAGACAACTCAGGAAGACTTCTGATTTGCCACAAAGATAGATTCCTCGGATACCAGAATGACAACAATGGAAGCCTCTCTAATAGCAATTCATCTACACTAAGCACAACAAACAGACTTGCTTCAGAGGCTAGTGGCAGCACAAACTTCCTCTTCTACTCAACTTGCTGATAATAAAAAGGGGGAAAAAGAAACGTCTTCTAAGGGGGAAAGCTCAATTGTCTTATTCAGTCAAGGGGAGTCAAGAAGTGAGGGGGAGCAAAAAGTGCTCAATATTCAAGTAAGTAAAGAACTTGTGCCAACAATTGTTTTCACAAAGCCACTGGCTAAAGATAGCATATATCTAATCAAAGAAGCAGCAGCCAATTTGAGAGCAGCTGAGAAGAAGCAATTGAGTCCAATCAATTGAAAGAAAATTGATGAGAACATCCGGAAGATATTTGGTCCAATATAGAAGCCGGACAAAGACTTCAATCATCACTCTAAAGTCATGAAAATCTCTGTGAATGATATAAGTATGAACTATCTGGAAAGGGGCCAAACTTCCTATATCAAATCTCCAAAAAAAGATCTCATCATGAAGGTCAAATGGAACTATCCTAAGTTTTCAGAAAAGAATCCTATGGATACACTGTTTGAGATACCAAAGCCAGATGAAAAGAAACTATTGTCAAGATCGATTACATTCTACAAGGATTCAACTGATTCAGCATTGAAAAGAAGAATTGCCAAAATTTACAGAAATGGTAAGGAGATTTGTGTGGTGGTTGGACACCCACTGTTTGTGGAAGCTAAGAAGGAAGAGAAAGAAAGAATCAGGGTAGAAAAGAAGCAAGTTGCTTTGGATGCTAAGAAGCAAAAGCAAAAGAAAGAAAAAGCTGCTATCTTGGCCAAGCTTCAAGCTGTAAAAACCACAACAGAGCTTCTTGTACAACCAACTGTAATTACTGAACCTAAGGATCTGAAAATGCAAGAAGAATCTCAGCAGAAAAGGAGATTTAGATACAAACTCCATTCCAAGAGGAAAGTGAACTTTAATGATGAGGAATTGGAAGATCAGTTTCCCAAAAATTCTACAACTACAAATCAAACATCAAAACCCTCAGTGGTATTTGAAGAATTCAAAGTGGTTGATCCAACAAGAAATATTCATGGTGAACCAATTATTCCTAAGGATGAGCCAGTAGACTGGGATAGTTTACCAATTCCTGAGCTAAATTTGCCCATCTTCAAGACAAAGAAGACAAAGACTAGAGCCAGCAAGAAAGTGAAGCCTGCATCTCTCAAATCCAAAGCTCTAACCAAATCCCAACCCACAGTCAACAAGAGAGATCTCATGTACATTTTTGATATCAAGAAATATTAAGACTTGAATCTCTACTTGGATGAACTGGAAGAAGTAAGAGGAATTGATGCTTACAGACATCTTCCTGAAAGACTGGTATTTAGATACAAGGGAGGGAGGCCTCTTCACAGGATTATCCAAGAAAGCCAATTTGTTCTGATTAAAGTCTACTCATCCTTTAAAAGAACTTTGGATATAATATGACTGCAAGAAGAATAGTTCTAAAGAGGATTGAGGAACTAAGGAGTATTAGAGCCAAAGATGCAATTCCAAAAACTCTATCTATTCCCTTTATAGGAAAGAAAGTGCATCTAAGGACCTATTGGATGATGGAGTTCATGGATGACAAAGGTATTAGAAGATTCTTCATATTGGAGGACCAATTGAGTCTCTCTAGTAATGAGACTCTTTTGGAAATGCAGAAATGCTAACTCTCTCAGAAGTTGATGAACTTGAATTCCACAGATAACTTCAGAATCAAATTGAAGAAAACAACAGAAGGCTTGGGAAGTAATCCAGATTATCAAGGAAATAGATCTATCTGCTCAGACTAGAGGAACATCTTGATAACAGTTGTGAGCAATTTCTTTGTGTACTTTGCATTGTTCAACTTTCAGCAATTTGTAGCACTTATTAGTTTTATCTACCTAGGATGTTTTGTTATCATCAAGTTTCTCTTAATTTATGGCTACAATTCCAGTAGACATAAATTGGGGGAGATTGTTAGGATTATATTGTGTACTTGAAGATAAGCTAAACAAAACACCTTAACAGATTTAATTTAGTGTATTTTGTAGCACACGGATGATCAATTATAGTCCCGACGGATGATTCAATATAGTTTCGACGGATGACTAATTGATATCCATCGGGTGAGTAGCTTATTTAACAATAAGTAATGTAGCACATTTCTGCAAATAACTTTGTATAGATTCTATAGTAGCTTATGAATCATGTAGACTACTAGTAGATGTGCAGAATAGGTTGATTAGATGAAAATATAAGATGTCTTGTAATTTTGCACAAATGAAATGGAGTCAAGTGATAAAAGGCTACCCGACGGATGATCAACAAAGCTACCCGACGGATGATCAACAAGGCTACCCGATGGATAACAAGCATGTACCCGATGGATGATCAATTCAAATAGCTATTGACAGTGACAGCACAGTCACATGCGTCGAGTGTTTATAAAAGGAATGTGGCAGCCTGTTTAGCAGGGTTTTGAGATCAAAGAAACATTCCCATTTCCATGCTATTATGAAGATATTCAAAGATGCTGGAATAGAGTAGTGAAGCAGCATGGAGTTAGACTTGATAGGTTTTGTTTTATTATCTTGTCTTATTCTATGTAAACTTGGTGATATATAAACCAAGTGTAGCTAGTAGAACAAACTAACTAAGCAAACACATTTTTAGCAGAGAAATTTTTGTAAGTTATATTCTATAGAATTTCTCTGTAGTTTGTTTGTTCACTTGTAAAGCAGTTGTGAGCTATTCAAGCTTCATATGGTTCTCTTGATATATATATATATATATCTGGTGGATACATTCCAATCCACCAGAAAGTTTTAAAGACCTGTGTTTTTATTACTTATGTTTTGATATATGTAATTCCTTTATTCCGCACTTAATATATGAAATACTTATATATTATTTAGTTAGAATCAATTTTAAAATCTCAAAATGAAGCTAGAATTACATTCAACCCCCCTTCTTTAATTCTTGTTGTATTGTTAGGGAATAACAGCTGTAACCAATAACCAGTAACCTTTCCAATCTTAAAACCTTTTTATTAAAAAAGGAGCCAAATCAATCGACATCCTAAATAATTTTATTCCCCCATTCACTTGGGCAGGAATACTCGCAACAAAATCATCTTTCTCAAAATCCAAAACATTTATAAATCCAGTAATTTGATAAGTAAAATCACTTAGTTATTATGAACATAGAATAGCAAAAGAGTGCTTGCATAAACAGGATCATTTAATTCAGCGATATGTAAAACATTTATCTATGTTGAACTGAGAATAGGAAAGCAATACTTGCATAATAGGATTCAAAATGAATATCACTTGAACAATAAGTGATGATAGGAATACTTGCATTTGGGTTTTTAGCAGTTAGTCACACTCGTATAAACGCAATTATCATAGTCTGGCTTCTCAAGGCATCACCGTCTTTTACTTCGCTAAATCTCTGATCTGCTACTCATGCAGTGCTGCAACCCAATATTCCATTATATTCAACTCTAGTCTTAATCTATACCATCTGGTTTTGATCTTCTTAAAAGACACACATCTATAATTAAAAGATCACACTTTTATCGTCAAAACGATAATTACTCAACGAACTGCGCGTCAAAACCCTATCGTCTACCCATACGATAACCCACACATAATTATAACAATCGAATACAGGAATCTTGACCCAAGTACACACGTAATTCAAATAACATATAAACACATAATCCATGTATCATATAATTCATATCACATATGACCCAGCTCGTCAAAACATTTGACTCGGTACGTTTAAAACTAAAATCGGGTCAAAAATATGATTTTTCAGTCACTACTCGACTCAGAATCGATTTACAAAACAAGCAACCTTTCGAAACAAAAGGTTTTGGGTCTCGAAAGTATTTTCAATGAAAATAAAATATTTTTCTGAGTGTATACGCGTTCGTTTCGTACTAAACGGATGAACGGTTTATTTATTACGAATAAAATAAGATTTAAATGAGAATAAATTAATTAATAATAATATTAATTGATTTTTAAATATCAAAATATACTTTTTGAAAGCTTAAAAACAATTTTTTAGGAATTATTTGAATTAATTATAAATAATTTACATTTTTTAACTATTTATAAATAAAATTAATTGATTAAATAATATAATCAATTAATTAAATTCATAAATAATTAACTAAAATAAATTATAAATAATTAAATCAAATTGGATTTTTTTAAAAATAATAAAAGAAAATTATTTTTGGAATTTAAAATAATTAAGTAAATAATTTTTTAGAATTTACAAAATCAGAATTTTGAATTTTAAAAAAATAAAAACAGGGTGGCTGCCTGGGTCGTCTTCCTCCTGGGATCAACAGGCGGCCTTGTGCGGCGGGGAAGCGGCCGGATCTGAAGAACAGACCGTCGGATTATGGGTTACCCAGAAAACGGCCGGCGCGCCGTTCCTCGGTTCCGGCGAGCCTCTAAACCCCCTAAACCCGGCTAAAATTCATGTTTCTTCCCACCAAATCATTCCTCGTACTCCCCTCAACAAAACCCAGCCACAATCAATTTCAAAAACGAGCTCGAACCCGGAAAATGGCCAAAATCTTCGATTTTTCTGATGACTAGATCGGAAAATTCGAATTCATTCATTTCTCTGCCAAAAATCAAGTTCTAATCATCAAAATAAAGCCCATAAATTGTACAATCCATTCACGGGTTCAACAACAATCAATAATTAATTAACAATCCAAAAACACGAAATCAAAAAGAAGAAAAAACAAAAACTCGGCTTAACACTTTCTGAAATCAAACGATGCAAATAAATAGTGAAATCGACTCATAATCTCATTATAAAGCTTAATCTAACATCAAATTCAATAGACAATCATCCAGAATCAAAAACGAATTCATGAATCAAGAACAAAAATATGATTTTTCAAGATACTTAACCTCATATCGTGATTCTGGTATCAATAGAAGGCCTCTTCACGAGGATCGTTTTGATTACTAGAACGCCAGACTTGGTTTCTTAGATTGATCAAAATCATTGATCCAAGTTTGTGCAGAGAATTTCACCCCCAAATCTGTTCTTGGATTTTCTGAAAATAAATTAAAAATTAAAATAAAATATAAAATAACTGAAATAATCTGCTATTTATATATTCTGAAAAATAAATACCCAAAATCAATTAAGGGTGTTTTTATCCCCATACTTAAAATTATTAAGCCCCAAAATTATAATTACGGGGAATAATTTTAAAAATAGTAAAATATAAAATTCGTATCAAAATTCCCCAAAATTTGAGAATAATTCAAAAATACAGAAGTACTAGGTATTTGAAATACGAATAATTTTATAAAAAAACATGAATTTTGTAGGCTTTGACGTCCCGGTGGGGTCCCGGTCCGTTTATTTTTGAAAAACAAAAATGATACTTAAATTAACCGAAAAACCCGAACTCGTATAAAATACATTCAACACACATAAAACGAGATAAAACGAATAACGCAAATAAACACACGCCTAAATTACGGATCAATTCATATAAATGCAATTTGAACACGTAACAAGTATCCTATTGAATCCTATCAGATCCGAAAATTGATTACTTAGCCGCTAATTAATCTATAAAATGATACAATTTAATATCATATTTGGATAATTATCAAAATTGGACTACGTATGAAACACTTTCTACGAAAATAATGTAAAATATCTCGTCTCTCAATAATACGGGTTTTGTTGATCTATTAAAATGTTTATCGTATCGAAAATTTTGCGCCGGACGCGTACGGGTCAAACCCTAATCCGGATCGAAAAAGTTAAAACACGGAAAATATTCAGAATATCCAGATTAGGTTAGGAAGGAGTTTTCAGAAGAGTTTCGGGTTATAAAAACGTAAAAACGGTTGAAGTTGGACGATTCCCAGCTTTATAAAATAGTTTTATAATTACTCAGAAAATAATTAATAAATACATAAATTATTATAAAATCATATAACACTCCAAAAATTACCAGAAAAATATCACAATTATCTATAGTTTATTCTAGACATATAATAATTAAAATACTCAAAGAATATCACATATAGACATTCAAAACATCACTTCAATTGCCAGATAATTCACCAAAATTCACATAAAATCACATAAACAATTCCGAATAATAATAATAATATTTGAAAATATGGGATATTACATTAATTTATTTTATTAATTAATTCTATAATAGTTAAATAAAATATAATTATTTATAATTAAGCCAAATAATAATTTAAAAATCATTTTGAGGTTTTAAAAATTAAAGGAAGGTATTTAAAATTCAATTAATATTATTATTAATTGAATTATTCTTATTTATTCATAATAAATAGATCGTTCATCCGTTTAATACGAAACGAACCTGTCTAGACTCTGAAAAATATTCTGATTCTATTAAAAATACTTCCGAGACCTAAATTCTTTTGTATTAAAAGGTTATTTGTTTTGCGTGTCTTTCTGAGTCGATTATTGATAGATAAGTATTATTTTCGACCTGATTTCAATTTTAAACGTATCGAGTCGAATGTTTTGACAGACTGAGTTATATGCTATATGAAATATGTGATATGCGCTTTATGTGTTTACGTGTTATGTAAACTGTGAGTCCACGTGTCAATTAAACATTATATGATTAAAAGTTGATCCTTATCTCTTATTATCGAGTGGGTGGACGATAAGGATAAGTGTATAATAAACAATTATATATTATCGGTTAATTGAAATAGTATCTTTTATAATAGATACATATATTTTGAGGCATTCAAAGCCAGACATTGATAGTGAAGCCTGATTATATGTGGTAAAGGAGACGAGTGGATATAAAATAGATGTCAGCATAGAATGGTAATTGAAGGCTAGAAAGCAGATCAATTGAGGCAAGTATTCCTGAACTTCCTTGTGATATATTACAAGTATTTATCCCTATTCTAAATTCAGAATAGTTAAATGTTTTACTTTTCGCTGCAATTACTCTTAATTATGCAAGTACCTTTTTGTTCTTGTTCCTTATAATGAATTGTGATCTTTTGAGAAAATACCTATTGTTCCGAGTTATTTGCGAACCCTGAATCGTGATGTTTTAACCAAAAATGATTTTCATCAAAGTACTCTACGGACTGGATGGTTATGATGAGGGCCAGGAATGAGCTGGACCCTAAGGGCCGGAGATGGCTGGACCCTAAGGGCCGGAGATGGCTGGACCCTTTATTTATGGAGGCCAGAAATGGGCCTGGGTACCTTGATATGATGGTGGGTCTATACAGGTGGGTATAGATCCGCAGTGTATCCTGACTGATCAGCAGGGTATAGTGCATATGTTGGTTCCAGTGTCCAGTCTAATTTATTGTTGACCGCCATTAACGTCATTCCATCTTGGAAAGTTTTATGATTACAAAACCCGATAAAGATCTGATTCGAGAGATGAATCGGTGGATTGCTCCTTGCTTTTGGTTTATGATTGAGGGCTAATAAAGGCCAATATTTTATTTGCTCAAGTATTTTAATAAATAAAGATGTTTAAAAATCATTTAAAGATTATTTCCAGGAGTTGCTTTGATATGATACTTGGAAACCTATTATGATACTTGTTGGGCATCACTCTTGCTTTGTAAAATCTTATTTCTTTCAGTATCAAATGAGGATAAAAGTGAATAGCTCTCAATACACATCAAAATTGGAGAGATCCCAGTTGCAAGAAAATTTTATTTAGTTATTATAAATTTTAGAAGGTCAGATTCTTGTTTCATACCATAACCTGTAAATGATCCAAAATTGAGGGGTTATCTGTACATTTATTTTAATATGCAGGTTTATATTGTTTAAAGTTGTTTGGTGACACCCAATCCTGTCCCCGTATTTTGGGATGGTACATGTAGCACTGGTTGATGGACATGAAGTTAATCTTCTAAGTGTAAGCCAAATTACCGACAAAGGATTCAAGGTGAATTTTGAAAAAGAAGACTACTCAATTATCAACAAAAAGATTGGTGAAATTGCTCTGAAAGGAGTTAGAAAAGGAAGGTTATTTGTTGCATATTTGAGTTCATCAAACAAGGGTGGTATTTTTTTATTTCTATACCAAGACATCTATTGAGCAAAGCAAGCTTTGGTATAAGAAACTCTCTCACCTGAATTATAAAGCAATTAATACCTTGGTGAAAATGGAATAAGTGAGAGACATGCCAAATTTGAATTTGCTCAAGATGAAGTTTATGAGGCTTGTCAAAAAGGCAAAATGAAAAGGTCCAGTCACAAAAGTAAAACTGTGAATTCCATAAGTGCACCATTGCAACTTATTCACATTGACCTGTTTGGACCAGTTAATGTCTTATCTATTTCTTGAAAGAAATATGCACTTGTGACGGTGGATGAATACTCAAGGTAAACATGGGTAGATGCATTCAAAATATGAAACTTCACACATCATTATTGAAAACATAAAGAAAGTTGAAAAGCAGGCTGAAGATCAAAACTGTGTAAAGACATTGAGAAGTGATAATGACAAAGAATTCAAGAATGCAACATTGAGTGAATTCTGCAAAGACAAAGGTATTGTTCAAGAATTTTCAGCTGCAAAAACACCTCAACAAAATGGTTGTTGAAAGGAAAAATAGAACTTTGGTTGAAGCTTCCAGAACAATGCTGCAAGATGCCAATCTGCCAACAAGTTTTTTGGAAGAAGTTGTGAATATTGCATGATATACTCAAAATAGATATTTAATCAACAAAAACCTTGGAAAATCACCTTACTCAATTCTATCAAAAAGAAAGCCTATTGTGAAGCATCTGCATGTGTTTGGAAGTAAGTGCTTTGTGCTAAAAGACAACTCTGAATATGTGGGAAAATTTGACTTTAAGGTTTTTGAAGCAATTTTTCTGGGATATTCATTGGAGAGAACTACCTATAGAGTTTATGTTCTTGAACAGAAGAAAATTATGAAAAGCACATATGTAACTTTTGATGATGACAACTGTCCAGGATTGGAATGGCTTGATGAAAATGAAGCTCAAACTTTAAAGCTTGAAAATCTCAATATTGACTATGATTCTTAGGATGATGCTGAGATCAACACAGAAAATAGAATGGAGTAAGAAACAACTGAATAAGTGTTCCATGAAAATGAAGATTCTAATCAAGAAAGAATTTCATCTGAGTTTGATGGCACAAACGCAGGGGGAGAAGAAGATGGTGGTTCTGCAAGTCATGCCAATGGTGAAAGTAACTCTAGTCAACAAGATCATACCATGAAATGGGATAGAAGTCATACTAAAGATGCAATAGTTGGTGATCTAATAGCTGGAGTGAGAACTAGAATTGCTACTGCAAATGAATATTTGCATGCATGTTTTCTGTCATAAATTGAGCCAAAGAAAACTGAAGAGGCCTTGCTTGATCCCGACTGGATAACTGTGTTAGGTCACACAATACTATAGAAGGGGGTTGAATATAGTGTTTATACAATTAAATCAATTTATAACACAAGTATGTAACAGTAATCAAGTATATTCAATATAATAAACTCTGTTACAATAGAACAGTCGTTCTCTCTCAATGATGAACAATATCACTAAGAGCTGCTAGGTTACAATGTATAATCTTTCTCGTGAATGATAACACATATAGTGTAAACCCTAAGCTGTGTTTATATAGTACACAATTACAAGATATCTTCTAATTGATATGGAATATAATTCTGTCTCCTAAAATATATCAATTAGATATTATCTTCTAGAAGTCTTCTAGCAGTCCAACTCTTCATGTATATCTTCTATTATTTTAGTAACGATCCTTTCCTGTAAATCAACTACTTTCCTTATCTGAAGTATCCGCACTTAAGTCCTGATATAAATCTTGACGGTCTTAAGTTCTGATATAAGTTCTGACTTTAGTAAGTTCTGATTTCCAGTAAGTCCTGATATTAAGTTCTGAAACTAAACACAACAGATTAGACATGACATCACAAATATATCTAACAATCTCCCCCAACTTGTAAATTATGGAAAATATACAAGTTAATAGATTTGATGATGTCAAAAACATTTAAGTACAAATGCAATAAAGTTTATTTTGACAACTAACTATAACTTACAGTCCTTGTAGCTTTTACAAATTTTACTGAGTCAATCGGAATCCAAAGTGACTCTTGACAAAGTATGATATCAGCATCTCTTCTGCATTCCTCAGGACTTGAGCTAGTGTAGCTTTGACTTGCTTCATCTCTTCATCTTGACTTCCAATCTAGTAGATTGTAGTCCTAAGTATTGAGATATGATTTCTTTCTAAACCATCACCAAGTTTGATTACCCTTGGATTAGATGAGTCTTCATTATAGCAGATACATTTCTCTTTCAGAATAACTTCAAGTCTAGCAAAATCCTTCTTCATTGGAATTTCACTTCCATCATCTTCAACTATATTTGGAATGAATTATGTAACCCTTGATCCAGAAATTCTTGCTTTATCCCTTATGGTCTTCATGATGAAATTTGACCATCTCCTAGTAATCTCAGACTTTATCTCCAAAAGATAATGAAAGAATTGAAGTTCTTTCAGAGATTTGTTCAGCACATCTGATTCTGACATCCTGTATGTTCTTCCACTTCAAGAAACATAATCAGCTTTTTTTTGACATTACTTTTATCATGAGCATCCAGTACCACTTGAACAGATACAACCTTATCAAGGTGTTTCTGTGTAACTTCTTCAAGAGGTTTGTCAGTCAATAAGAATGGATCTCTTGTAAGTACTTTAACTCATGTCTTGATTTTGGCTTCTTCGTATCTAATCCAGCTCTGTCTCTTGCTTCTCTGCCTTTCAATCCAACAGTCATGAAATTAAATAGCATCTGGCTTTTTTTAGGATCTGATGGATTAACATTTTTCCATAGGAGTTTTCTTTTATCAGTAACTGTCAATTTGTTCAAATCAACTTGAGCATTGTCAGAGTTGATGTCTTGATGACTTGATCAGAATTTGCTATTTCTTCTATAGCTTGCTGTTTTTCATTCTGAACAACTTGAGCTATGTCAGAGGTTGTCTTAGATTCTTCAGTTATCTTCCTTCTTTTCAGAGTTTCAACAGTTTCATCTTCAGCAGCTGTATTTTCAAAAACTTAAACCATTTTGCATACAGGTTTCATCAGGATTTGAGGAATCTTCATCTCCTGTGTCTTTGTTGGTTCATCAATCTTTCCTTTCCCTTTATCCTTGGGATCAATTTCAACTTGTGATCTTATCTTGGGCTTTGAAGCTTCAGAGCTTTCCTTGATCACAATGCCTTTTACCTTAGGCCTTGGAGGTTTCTTTGCATTAGAAGCTTTAGACTTAATATTTATCTTCTCAGCTACAAATCTAGCTTCTTCCTCCTTTAAAGTCTCTAAATCCATTCCAGGATTATGCTTGAGAAATAGTCTTTTAGTAATTTCTTCATCAAGTGTCTTAATCTTGGGATCTTTATAATAGACTGTAGTCTCCCTTCCCTTAAGCTTCAGAGTTTGCAAAAACTTCTGAGAGTCTTGACTATCACCTTGAATGAGAAGATCAGAACTTGATATCAGACTTTGATCATCAGAACTTGCTTTCAGAACTTGAGCATTTACAGCTTCAGAACTTGTCTTCTTCTGTGTAGAAGATTTGCTAGCGTTAGAAATTAGTTTCCTTGAAGAAACTTTGCTGCTTTGCCCTTGACCTTGACCCTTGCTAGGGTTTCCCCGGTCATCTCCTTTATCATCCTTTTTCCTTAGTACTTGACTAGTTGAGAATATAGACTTCACTACCTTCTCCCCCTTTTTGGCATCATCTGGTAGTAGTAGAGAGAGAAGAAGTTCTACTGAAGATTGCATTTCATTCAGTTAAGCTTGTTGAGAGGCTTGATTATGAAGGATCTCGGTCAATTGAGCATGTTGCTTTTCTTGAACCTTATCAATAGGCTCTACTTTCTCATGAAAAGGTCTGATAAACCTGTTCTTGTCCAGCTTGATCAGGTCCAGCTTATTAGCAATTTCCTGTAGCTTATCAACCTTGGCATGAGTAATGAAGTGTTGACCTTGAAGACTTTTTGTACTGAGAGCTGTGACTTTAAGTTGAGCTTTAAAGTCAGAATTTGTCATCAACTCATCAGCTTTAGCAATATGATCTGATAGAACTTTTGAGCTCGGAATAAAATCAAATTCATTCCACTGCTTGGTCCATTCAACTCCTCTGTGAGTTTCTTCCCATGAAATAGGAGCATCTTTTCAACAAACTTTTTAATCAGTGCCTCCATTCCAAGAGTTTGAGCTGGTGTGTTTACTGGAGCTGACTCTCCAGAACTTGCAAGAAACTCTTCATCTTCTGACAACACAAGTGTGTGTGTGGCTATTGGAGATTCTGGTACAACTTCATCTATTTCCACATCCCGAATTGGAGTATTTGGAACTTCGGCATTTAGTGGAGAAACAGGTGGAATTGTCACTTGTCCTTTTGGTGCTTCCAGAAACATGACAGATGGAATGTGCCAATTTCAGGACTTAATCCTGAATCTTCAACTTGAACATTTTCTTGGATAGGAGAGACAGGAGGTGTGATCACTGTGTCTGGAAAAGTGTTTTTAGATTGAGGTGGAGGTGGCAAGACTTCAATCACTATTGGTCCTGTTGAGATCAGAGATTCCTAATCCCCTTCCTCAGCTTCTTGAGCATCCTCAGATAGAGGTTGTGCCATATGCCTTCCTGCTCTCATTTTCTTTAATCTCCTGGATGGTGGAGGAGTTGCATGAGCAGCATCAAAACTTGAAGTTCTTTTCCTCTTTGTAATACTAGAACCCTCAGCTTCAGTTTCCTTCTGAGGAGTATCTTTTTCAGCGGCTACCTCCTTCTGAAAAATTACATTTTCAACTTCTACTGTCACAGGTTCTGATGCATGAACCTGGACTTGCTCCTCTTCTTCATCAGACTCATCCCTTAGTATCATCATTCTTCTCCTTGGTGGAGATTTAGGAACAGATTTTGCTCTTGAAGGTTTGAGAAGATTGAGCAGGTTGGAAATAAGTTCCGATGGTAGGCTGTGGTTGTGAGGATTGAGCTGGTTGAGTATTTGTTGTAGGTGCTGATGGAGGTTGAGATTGTGCTGGTGCTATATCTGGATATATGGTACTGTATGTGAGAGGATCAGAATTTTCTAAGAACTATTTTACTGATTGAGGAATTTGGAGGGGTCTTACTATATTCTTCTTATTATCAGTAGATAATAAGTCAGTGAAAGCCCTTTTGTGAAGTTTAAAGGGTTCAATTGTCTCACTAAAGTTTTGAGGTGTATCTGGACAACAGAAATCATAAATAAGTTGACAAAATCTAGCAAAATAGGCTATATTGCTATCTTCTTTCATCATATCACCAATAAACCCTAAAAAACACTTGCATAATCAAAATATGTTTGATTCAAAAGGGCATACCCGATTTGCTGACTCATTATGGGTATAACATCAAAGTTTGAGCACTTGTTGGCAAAAGCTTTTGTAATACAGTCAAAGAAAAAACTCCACTCCCTCATGATGTGGGGTATCTTCAATTGTCCCAGCTTTGCCAAAGACTTTTCATAGCCTAGATTTGCCATCATTTGTTGAAGAGCTGGCTCCTCAACTGGTAAATTGAAGCTGCAATCTTCTGGAAAATGTAGTGCTTGTCGAACAGTTGACAAGGTCACCACATGCTCATCCTCCCCTATTGTAAAGATAATACTTGGGGACCCAGCTTTTCCACCATCATCATAAACACCAGACCGCTAAAACTCCAGAATCTGCTTGCCTGAGAGAACCTGGGGTTGGGTCAGTGCATAGCCTATTTCACTTCGAGCAAGAAAGTCTTGGACGAAATGAAGTTCTGAAGGAGCCTCGTTCTTAGAAAGAATAGCCATGTAGTTATTAAGAACAAACTTGGCTCCATCATATATTAGATCTTTGTGTGCCATTTCTGTAAAGAAATAAGTGAGAAAATGTGTGTTCACAGGGTGTTTGTTAAAATGCCTGTAAGAAAGTCCGTCAGAAAATAGAGAGTAAAAGAGAGAGAGTGTAAAAGAAACAAGAGAGAAAGTAAAAGATTTGGGTAACCTTTTGTCTCTAATATTTATACTCTTTCCACTCAACGACTCTTTTTGGAAGTAAAGCAAACACTTTACACCTGTCATCCAGTAAATAGTCAAAGCAGTAGTTAGTGGGCACGTGAAATAAGCAGTAATTATTGCACACATGCATAGGCAAAAACCAACACGCAACCCATCAACCAAATGATTATCACTGTTTTTATATCACTTAATTATTTTCTAACAAAATATAACCATTACAATAAATACTAAAAATAAGCCAAGTAATTAAATAATGCCACGTAAGCATCAAAGTTTCCATAAGGATTTGCATCAGAACATGACTTTTACCTGAATTTAACGGTTATCAGAACATGGCTTCTGTACTCAAAAAATGAATGTATGTTTCTGTGATTCTTCACACAAATACTGACTGGTTTCTTCAGAGTTTAAGCATTAGAACTTTTATTAGAACTTGTCCTCAGAACTTATGTAAATAATACTTAACTGTTTGTCAAAAACAACTTAACCACCACAATAATTTTCATCATTCATATGGAGTGGGTGTGTGTGTATTTGCAAATGGTCAGATAATGATTAAAGTCTGATAAACTTCAGTATATCTTAGAAATAGGGAGAACTAAGAAAAATGCTTAAAATCTGTCTTTAATTTTGAAGTCTACAATAGAATAAATTTATGCAAGAGTCCACCTCAACTGTTTGTGCTCATTTTATGCATCTTTTGATATTCTTTTTACAGTGGCTTCTCAGTGTAAATGAGTCACAACTGCTACCAGAATTTATGCTATTATCAGAGTATTTCTCCAGTAATCAGAGAATGTGAAAAGTCACCAAGAAAAATTTATTTGCTTTTCTAATGCATATAACTTAATACCAGCAATACACTTGGGTCTTCCCTTTCAAATATTTACTCTAGATCTCAAAAGAGTACCTGACTTCAATTTTTCTTTTCTTTTATTTTCTTCAGGTAAGTGTGGCTTATAAAGCATGTAGTTCATCCTTAAGATTTACTGACATCAGAATTTGACAGATAAGAAATAATAATCTAGTTTGTGACTTAGTAATAAGATACACAAAGTAAATTTGACTAAGATCAAAATCAGAGTTTGCTTGTGTTATGGATTTCCACATAAATAACTAATTCAAACATGGGATACACAGTTTGTTAAAGACTAGTAAGTCAGCATCTAACAAATAATCCTCATTGGAGTGAATAGTCACTAAACATTCAAAACACTATCAGAGTATATAGAATCATATCAGATAACAATCATTATTTAATATATTACAGTTTAAGCAAGATTACATAGAGATAAAACAATCTGTAAATACTAAACATAAAATCTGATGCATGAGAACAAAAACTAAGCAGATTTTGAGAAAGAACCTGAAACCATTCCAAGTTCATTTACCAGACTTGTAAAGGTAGCTTCACATAGTGGTTTTGTGAAGATATCTGCTAGTTGTTGCTCTGTTGGGACAAAATACAATTCCATTGTACCTTCCATCACATGTTCCCTTATGAAATGGTACCTAATGCTGATGTGCTTTGTCATTGAGTATTGAACCCAATTACCTATCATAGCAATAGCACTTTGATTATCACAGTAAATAGGTATTTTAGAAAATTCTAACCCATAGTCTAGTAACTGATACTTCATCCAAAGAATCTGTGCACAACAACTTCCTACAACAATTTATTCTATTTCTGCAATTGATGTGGAAATTGATTTCTGTTTCTTGCTAAACCAAGAAACCAATCTGCCTCCAAGAAATTGGCAGCTTCCACTATTGCTTTTCCTGTCTATTTTGCATCCTACAAAATCTGCATCTGAGTAACCTATTAGCTTAAAATCTGATTCCCTAGGATACCACAATCCTAGATCAGCTGTACCCTTGAGGTACTTGAAAATTCTTTTCACAATTATTAGATGAGGTCCTCTTGGATCAGCCTAAAATCTTGCACAAAGACAGGTAACATACATGATATCAGGTCTACTTGCAGTTAAATAGAGTAAAGAGCCAATCATATCTCTGTAGTTAGTAATATCTACTGATGCTCCAGTATCTTTATCTAACTTGGTTGCAGTGGCCATGAGAGTGGATGCAGTTGAACAGTCTTGCATTCCAAATTTCTTCAGTAAATTTCTGGTGTACTTGGATTGATTTATGAAAGTACCTTCTTCATTTTGCTTGACTTGAAGTCCCAGAAAATAGCTAAGTTCTCCCATCATACTCATTTGATATCTTGACTGCATTAGTTTTGCAAACCTTTCACAGAGTTTGGCATTTGTAGAACCAAAGATGATATTATCAACATATATCTGTACCAAAAGTAAGACATTTCCATGGTTGAGGTAGAACAGAGCTTTATCAATTGTGCCTCGGGTAAATCCACTTTCTAGAAGGAATTGAGCTAACATCTCATACCATGCTCTTGGAGCTTGCTTAAGGCCATAAAGTGCTTTATCAAGCCTGTAGCCATGATTTGGAAATTTTGGATCTACAAAGCCGATAGGTTTTTCAACATATACCTCTTCTTCCAATTCTCTATTGAGAAAAGCACTTTTTACATCCATTTGAAAGACTTTAAACTTCTTGTGAGCGGCATAAGCCAAAAAGATTCTTATGGCTTCCAATCTAGCAACTGGAGCAAATGTTTCATCATAGTCAATACCCTCCTGTTGAGAGTAACCTTTAGCAACTAGCCTTGCTTTGTTTCTTGTAATTATGCCATCACTGTCAGTTTTGTTTCTAAACACCCATTTTGTGCCAACAATGGATCTGTTCTTAGGTCTTGGCACTAGGGTCCAAACTTTATTTCTTTCAAATTCATTTAACTCTTCGTGCATTGCTTGCACCCAATCAGCATCTTGAAGAGCTTCTTCCACTTTCTTTGGTTCAGTCTGAGATAGACAGGAATGATAAAGACATTCATTTGATGTTGTTGTTCTAGTTCTGACACCTGCTTCAGGATCTCCAATTATTAAGTCAGGTGTATGTGCTTTAGTCCACTTCCTTGCAGATGGAAGTTGATTTTTAGAACTGGATCCTCCCCCATGATCCATGCTATCTCCATCAGCCTTTTTTGATGCTCCTCCCTGAAGTTATGCTCTCTGAAATTTCAGAATTTGAGTTGGATCCTTCAGGAATTGAAGAATCGGAGTTTCCAGAATTATCAGAATTTGGCTCATCAGAACTTGAAGAACTAGTGACATGTTCCGATGCTTCTTGAGAGTCTTGAGATGTAGTATGTTCATCAGCTTACTCCCCCTGAACAGGTGCATTTTCCCTTTGATTAGTTACTACAGTTTCAATGACATCGAAATTTAACCCGTCAGAACTTACAGGACCAGGATTTAGGTCATCAGAATTTACAGAATCAGAATTTAAATCTTCATTTTCAAATCTCATCTGATCATGATCATTGAAATCTTCAAGTCCAGTAATCTTTTTATCATCAAAAGATACATTGATAGATTCTATGACAACCCTTGTTCTTAAATTGTAGATTCTGAAGGCTTTTGTGGAAAGTGGATATCCAACAAAAAATCCTTCATCAGCTTTTAGATCAAATTTTGACGGCTGTTCAGGATGAGTCTTCAGATTTGGCTTCTTTTTCTTCACCATCTCATATGGTGTTTTTCCATGCTTGTTTATGAATGTAACATTCTGTGTAAAATAAGCAGTCTGCACAGCTTCAGCCCAAAAATAGGTTAGTAGATTCGCTTCATCAAGCATAGTTCGTGCAACTTCAATGAGAGTCATGTTCTTTCTTTCTACAACTCCAGTATGTTGTGGAGTTCCAGGTGCAGAAAATTCCTACTTTATTCCATGCTCTTTGCATAACTCTTCTATGATTGAATTCTTGAACTCAGTGCCATTGTCACTTCTTATTATTTTAACAGAATCTTTGATCAACTTATCCAGCTGTCTGACATGATCAGTTAGAGTAGATGTAGTTTCATTCTTCTTGTGCAAGAAATACACCCAAGTGTACCTGGTGAACTCATCCACTATAAATATAGCATATTTTTTCTTTGCAATAGACATGACATTGACTGGACCAAATAGATCAACATGCAGTAAGTGATAAGGCTCAAGAATTGATGATTCAGTTTTGCTCTTGAATGAAGATTTTATTTATTTTTCCTTTTGACATGAATCACAAAGGCCATCAGGAGCAAATACTGATTTTGGCAGTCCTCTCACAAGATCTTTCTTTACTAGCTCATTTATGTTGTTGAAATTTAAATGAGAGAGTTTCTTGTTCCAATTCCAGCTTTCTTCAATTGATGCTCTGCTTAACAGACAGATTGCAGAACCATCAGAACTTGTTGAAAGTCTGGCTTCATATATGTTACAATGTCTGTAACCTTTCAGAACCACTTTGCCTGTAGAATTACTTACAACTTCACAGTGTATTTCAAAGAAATCCACTTAATAACCTCTGTCACGAATTTGCTCACACTTAGCAGATTGTGTTTATGTCTTGAGACAAGAGCTACTGTTTCAATTATGACATTCCCAAGATTGATATTGCCATATCCCAGAGTCTTTCCCATGTTGCCATCTCCATAAGAAACTCCTGGGCCAACTTTCTCCACAAAGTCTGATAGCAAGGCTTTATTTCCAGTCATATGTCCTGAACATCCACTGTCCAGAACTAGGATGTTTTTCCTGTTGCCCTGTAGTCACAAAGACCACTATTGGTTAGTTTTAAGGACTCAAACTTGCTTGGATCCTTTGGTCTTTTTAAGTTTGTTAGCATTGCAGCAGATTTAATTTCAGAGTTTATGTTAACTTGCTTCTTATCAGACTTTATATCAGACTTTGCATCAGAATTTACACTAGAAGGAATTACAACTTTCTTCAAAGAAGGTTTTATTTGATAATAATCATAGTACAAACTATGATATTCCTTACAAGTATAAATAGAATGCCATAAACTACCACAATGAAAACAAGGATTTTGTGGTTTAAACCTAATAGTCTGACTCTTAACTCCTGATCTAGGGGTAAAGAGTTTATATCTTTATTTTTCCTGCAAAAAGAAGCAAGATGGTTAGAGTTTCCACAATTATAACATTTCTTTCTAGGAGCATTAGGAATAGGCATATAATTATTGCTTTTATTCACACCTTCCTTTCCATTCCTATTTTTCCTAGCATCTTTTACCTTGTTCACATTTCTAATCTCTTTCAGCTTATGCTTAAGCCGCTTCTTTGTCATTAAACCTATGTTTACTGAAGCTGGTTTGTCCTATTTTAATTTGTCAGAAGTTGACTTTTCTTTGACTTCTGTTTTAGAATCATTCATCTTTTCATATTTTGACACATCAGTTTTTGCTACAAATTTAACAGGATTAACTTTGGGCTTTTCAGCTTTCTTGGTAAAGTTTGGTTTAGATGAAACAGTTTCCTTTTCTTCTTTATCATCTAGATAACCTAGACCTTCTTTCCAATTTCCATTTTCTAAGATTTTCTGAGTTGTTATTCCAGAGTTAGTCCAAGTTTTGATTATTTCCTTTTCCTTTTACAGTTCGGATTTAAGAGATTTATTCAATTTTAGCACTTCATCTCTAACATACAAGGCCTCATCTCTTTCTTTCTGAGTTTGATGGAACATAACTAACTCTTTTTTTAAGTAGTCATTTCTGTTTCTAAGAGCAAGACTTTCAGATATTAATCTTTCATTTGTTAAAGTCTGATCTCTAAAACTAATGAACATGGTTTTCAGATATAATCTTAGCTCAGAAATATCATCAGTATGAAAAGCAAGAGTTGATTGAGGTACCTTCAATTCAGCAGCATCAGAACTACCATGAGGATTTCCCATCAAGGCATAGTTCACCTCATCTTTAGAATCTTAAGTGTCTGCCCAGTTTTTCTTCTTTGTGATAAGTGCCTGGCCTTTATCACTTTTTCCTTTCTTGCAGTCATGAGAGATGTGTCCTCTTTTGTAATAACCCCAATTTTTGGAAAATTTTTGAAACCCTTATGAGTAGTGTTTTTGCTGAATGAGAAAACTTTTCATGCCACACTAGGTAGGGGTTCTTTTATGGATATTCTGAGATTTTATTGGCACTCTGTATGACATATAAGTGTATGTAAAGATCGTCAGAATCCAATTCCGAACACTTTGATTTTTCCCGGAAATCCACTAGATACGGAAAGAATTGAGTAAAAGGTAACAGGATAAAAAGGATTTAAATTAAAGGATTATAAGAGAGGATCATAAAAGGAATATAATATATTGAGAAAGGTTAAGGGAACCTAAGTAATAAGATCCCGGGTATGATCCCTCAAATGATAAACGAAAACGAAAGTTAAGCGAACCGTATAACAGATCAGCGGTCATTAGGCAAACAATTAGGAAGTTAATCAAAGGGATAAGAGAGGATGGTGTCATCCAACCAATAGAAAGAGGACAAAGGACGGGTGATGGCATCACAAAGTGATGCAAGCATGACATAAGAGGGAAGGAAATGTGGTGGAATATTAACCACACAAAATCAAGGGTAAATGGGTAATTGGCCTAAAACAAAACAAAACTAATTCAACCAACCAAGCAAATATTCATTTTCATCAAAACAAAAACACAAAATTCTCCTTCATCCTCCCTTTGCTCTCGGCTTTTGCCATTTTCAAAGAAAATAATTTTCAAAATTCAAGTTCAAGGCTTCCTAAATTGGTAAGATAATTCCCTAGTATTCCTTATGCATAGTTATGGCTATTCTACGAGTTTAAGCCTCCAAATCATTCACAATCTTCTTCAAGAAATCAATGAAGAAGACAATGAATAGTGACTTCAAGAATTTTAACTTGATTTTCTTGTTTTTCCTTTAAGATCCAAGCATCCCTAAGTCATCTCAAGACTTCTTAAGGCTTCCTAGCTACTCCCACCACTTCAAGGAAGGTATATCATCTCCAAACCCTAGATTCCTTTGTATAATAAGATGATTTTGATTGTTATGGTGATATAGTAGCTTAATGCTTGTGGTTTAGAATTTGGGTTGGAATGGTAGTGAAATGGATGGTGAATCTTGTTGTTTTGGTTAAAAGAACTTAAGTATAGTTAAATTCAAGCTTAAGCATAAGTATAAATGTTAATATTGAATTGATTGGGGCTGTTGTTAGGATGTGGTATGGATGGAGTTTAGATTAGGATGTGATTGTGGCTTGATTATGGGTTGTTTTGGAATGGTTTAAATTTGGGAAATCGCGTAAACATAGCCGTCGTAATGCCCGATTTACCATAGACTGTTTTTGTTCTTAACATCAGAACCCTTGAACTCACTACTAGGTTTTGACCATTGCCATGTTTAGATAGTTCATGTTACGAGCTTCGTTTTGATATGTGGTTCGTTTGATTCCGATGAACGGTTTAGGAGAAACGGCCGTTTTAAGTAACAACGTTTCGCGAACGAACCCTTACCCCTCGCCTTACTTTGAAACATAGGTTAAAGACCTTAAAGGACTAATTGAAGTATGAAACATTTATGTACGGTGTAATAGGTAGTTGGTAAGACATCCGCAAAGGAATCGCCTTAAAACTCGTAATGGTTAAATTATTAAAAATGGTGGAACCGAGGGTACTCGAGTGACTTAAGAGAATCAGTAAGCCCAAAACAAGCGTTAGAGTCTAAGTTAGTTAAAGTATAGATTTACAAGTGACTTTGGTTTAATTCCAACTTACTTGTTGTTTATAGGTTACCAGACTCGTCCCGAGCCTTTTATCACCCCCAGTCGCTCAGGCAAGTTTTCTACCCGTTATACTGTTGTTGTGATGTATATGTGTATATGCATGATCCTGCGATAAATTCATATTTGTTATTAGCAAATTCTTGCGATATATTGTAGCATGTGATATGGTATATATGCATGCCTGTTTCATATTCTTGGATTATATATCTGTTGGTTAAAATGCTTACAGTTGCATAATACCTATGCTAGAGATAAGCGGTATTTGAATTTACCCTTAGTATAGGGGATCAAAAGGTGAACATATTTCTAAACCGGGAGTCGATGTTCCCGAGTATAATATATATATTTTTATATATATATGGTTATAGTTTTCAAAACTATTAATCGAATAAGGTTTATTCGATAACTTTAACTTTATTTTATTATTGAATATTATTTCAAATATTCATCTGAGGACTTATGACTCCTTTATTTTATTATTGAATATTATTTCGAATATTCATTCAAGGGCTTATGACTCAGTTATATTATTAATGATTATTAATTGAATATTCATTTGAGGATGTATGACTCCGTTATTTTATTTAATGAATATTATTTATAATATTCATTCGAGGTATTATGACTCCGCTTATTATTTAATAATATTCTTTATTTTATTTAAGAATAATGTTCGATAATCAAACTTACTTTTGATATTCAAATAAAGATATTACTTTCGTATAAGTATATCTTTGGTTATTTAATACTCATTTCAAGTATAAGTCTTACATTATTTGTAAAAAGATTATTCTTTATGGGAATATTATTTAAATAATAATATTCAGACATTTTCTAAATATATTGGGACTGATTTACTTCATTAAATCAGCATTACTTCAAACACTCTTTAAAGTGTTTTCGAGTCTTCAAAATGATTTTTAAAAGTTAGAGCGGATCCCAAAACTCATTTTTATATTTAAGATCTTCCTTTTAAAAAGGGGATTTAAATACTCGCTCAAAACCTGAGGGATCCGGCTCTATGGTGTATTTTATATTCGCAACAAGGTTGCAGTTTTGGTAAATGAATTGATTACTTACCCAACATTCGGGAAGTAAGTCCATCTATCGAGTCGGCATAAGCAACATGGGCTCAGTGGGCGTCCATGATAGTGTAAGTGGCTCAGTGGGAGTCCATCAAATGCATAAGTGGCTGAGTGGCAGTCCAGCGTAAGGTCCTATTGCGACCAGGGTGATGACCAGTGGGGAATTCGTCCATCTACTAGTAGAAAAGGTTACTTATTGGTATCTTTGCCTGATCAGCAAGATATCAGGTTTATGCCAAGATTCTTTCCTTTCCAAATTTATTGGATATTGCAATTCTGTTCATACTTTACATGACAGAGGTTTTCAGGAAACGTATGTATATATATAGGTGTATATATATATCGGGACTTAATGAAGTATATCATAACTTTATTTCCTTCAAAATATTTCAAAGATTGAATCTATTCAAGTCTTATCTTGTAGTCTCATCAGTGTGATGAACTTTTGAAACTAATTATAACTTGAACGGTGGTAGTTCAAGTAGTATTTGGAAAAGATATAAGTATATTGGAGTATCTTGTAACTTCATCTTTTAAACTTATATCTAGTAAATGATTATCTTATGCATGACAAAGATTTTCAGAAAAACGTTGAGACAAGGTTAGATATATGAGATCACCTTGCAACAATATTTTTATACAGTTATACACTGGAACTCTGTGTGTATTATGCATGGAAGAGGACTTCCCATATTTTGAAAAGTATATATGTATATATATACTGAATATTTTGCGACTTCATCGCATTAAGATATCAACTTGGTTCATTTCTTTTGACCAAGACTTTCATGAGTACTATAAGAAGGCTCATATATTGTTAATCATTATACATATTATTTTGGTGGGCTTGCTGCTCACCCTTGCTTCCTTCACCATAAGAGCACACAGTTGCATCATCTCTGTATCAACATCAATTTTAGATAAATTTTTAGATTATGAATCATCATCTTTATCAGAATATGATGACTTTGAATCAAACTGTATGATGAGAGCCTTTCCTTTGCCCCTCTTTGAGACAACCATTTTAGGAGCTTCCTCTCAGCTTTAAGAGTAATTGTCTTTGACTTTCTTTCATGCCTTTTTCTCCTTTAATCCATCTTAATTTCATGAGTCTTGAGCATACTATAAATTTCATCAAGAGTAGTTTCAGCAAGGTCATAGTTGTCTTTTATGGTAGTAAATATCAAATCCCAATTTTCAGGAAGAGCTAAAAGGAATTTTAAATTTGAATCTTCAAGGTCATATTCTTTGTCCACCCGTGACAGATCATTCAAGAGTTTGGCAAACCTGTCATATAAATCAGTTAATGACTCATCAGCTTTTGAGTCAAAGTTCTCATACTCTTGAGTGAGTATAGTCTTCTTGTTCTTCTTAATTGCATCAGTTCCCTGGCATCTTGTCTCCAAAGCATCCCATATCTCCTTTGTAGTCTTGCATCTAATTACCCTGTTTAACATGACATTGTCAATTGCACTATGCAGCAGATGCCTTACCCTCGCATCCTTGGCAATAGATGAGATGTCTTCAGTTGTGTACTCATTTTTCTCCTTTGGTATCATCTTTGCTGGTTGATCAGCAACTGCAACAGAAAGCTTGGTAGGCTTATATGGTCCATCATTAATTCTATCTAGGTATTATGGATCTGTGGCTTCCAGAAACATAGCCATCTTTACCTTCCATATAGGATACTCAGATGCTCTCAGTATGGGAACCCTAATACTCTCATATCAACTGTTTGTTTTGAGTATCTTGAGTTTTGGTGGGCTTAGGTGGGGTTTGTGTTTCTTCAAACATGATTGTAAACCGGATCTCATTGTTTGTAAATCAACAGAGAGCTCTGATACCACTTGTTAGGTCACACAACACTATAGAAGGGGGTTTAATATAGTGTTTATACAATCAAATCGATTTATAACACAAGTATGTACCAGTAATCAAATATATTCAATATAATAAACTCTGTTACAATAGAACATTTGTTCTCTCTCAGTGATGAATAATATCACTAAGAGTTGCTAGGTTATAATGTATAATCTTTCATGTGAATGATAACACATATAGTGTAAACCCTAAGCTGTGTTTATATAGTACACAGTTACAAGATATCTTCTAATTGATATGGAATATAATTCTGTCTCCTAAAATATATCAATCCATTATTATCTTCTACAAGTCTTCTAGCAGTCCAACTCTTCATGTATATCTTCTATTATTTTAGTAACGATCCTTTTATTCATGGGTGTACATGAATAAGATGGGTGAAAATGGAATTTTGACAAGAAACAAAGCAAGACTGGTTGCTAAAGGCTAGTCACAAGAAGAAGGAATTGACTATGATGAAACTTTTTCTCCATTTGCAAAAGTTGAAGCAATAATAATATTCCTTATATTTGCTGCACACTCAAATTTTAAGTTGTATCAAATGGATGTGAAGTGTGCATTCCTCAATGGTGAATCGGAAGAGAAAGTCTATGTGCAACAGCCATCTGGCTTTGAAGATCCAGAATTTCCAGACTTTGTTTATAAATTGTTGAAAGCTTTCTATGGTTTAAAGCAAGCACCTAGAGCATCACACTATCAGAATTCTTGATCAAACGTGGATTCACTAGAGGAACTATTGATAAGACACTATTCTACAAGAAGCATGGTGATGATATTATCCTAGTTCAAATTAATGTGGATGATATCATTTTTGTTTCTACTAATGAGAAGTTATGTCAAAGATTTTCAAGACTCATGCAGAGTGAATATGAGATGAGCATGATGGGAGAGCTCAATTACTTTCTTGGCCTTCAAGTCAGTCAAAGAAGTGATGTCATCTTCATCAGTCAAACCAATTATGTTAAGGATTTATTGAAGAATTTTGGAATGGTTGACTGCTCACCTGCATCCACACCAATGTCTATAGCTACCAAGTTGGATGAATGTAAGAAAAGAAAAGTGTAGACATATCTGGCTATAGAGGAATAATTGAATCTTTGTTATACTTAACTGCTAGTAGACCAAACATTACATTTCCAATATGTCTATGTGCTAGATTTTAAGCAAATCCCAAAGAATCACATTTAATGGCAGTAAAGAGAATTTTCAGATATTTGAAGGGAATAACAAACTTGGGATTGTAGTATCCTAAGAGAACTGGTTTTGAAGCTGTTGGATACACAGATGTAGATTGTGCTGGATGCAGGGTTGACAAGAAGAGTACTAGTGGAAGCTGTCAATTTCTTGGTCAAATACTTGTATCTTGGTACAATAAGAAATAAAAATTGGTGTCAACTTCTACAGTTGAGGCTGAATATATAGCTGCAGGAAGTTGTTGTGCTCAAGTGCTTTGCATTAGAAATCAACTAATGCACTATGGCTTAGTGTTACACAAAATTCCTATCATGTGTGACAATACTAGTGCCACATTTATTGTTGTTAATCCAGTTAATCATTCTAAAACTAAGCACATTGATGTCAGGTACCATTTATTAGAGAACATGCTGCAAATGGTACTATTGAGCTCATTTTTATTCCAACAGAAAAATAATTAGCTGATATTTTTACTAAACCTTTGGATGAAGTAATTTTCACTAGACTTGTTAGTGAAATTAGAATGTTAAATTCTTGATCCTAAAGGCAAGAATTCAACTAATATATTACAGCATATTAATTTACGATAAAATCAAAAGTACTTTGATTTAATTGGAAATTAACTGGAATATGATTTATAAATATTTCAGAATTTTCTGTATATTTATTTTTCTAAATTTAAAATTCAACTTGAAAATTTTTAAGTTCTAAGAAAAACTGTCTAACTGTTATTTTACATTTTCCATATGTGAAATTAATATAAGACAAAGCTGAAAAGAACAAAAGTACGTAGATAATTGTGTTCTCGATAAGTCTAAATGACTTCTCGATATATAAGTCATTTTGAGACTTCTCGATAGAGTTCTCGATAAGTCTTCTTCATGACTTCTCGAAGGACTTCTCGACTAGCCTCATTATGACTTCTCGATAAGTATTGTAAAGATCTCGACATATGTTTATTCATGGAGTTCTCTACAAATATAAATTTTAGACTTCTCGATAACTTAGAACTGAAATAATTTAATTTAATAAATTATTTTAGTATAATACTTTTGATATAAAATGATTCTAAGTTTATTTTGATTTAATTAATATAAATTGGAATAATTCAGTCAAACTAGGATAAATTGGGTATTTATTAATCAACTCGATAAGTCACTATCTAGTTCTCGATAAGAGTCAAGAAAGTGACATCTCAACAAGAGTTTTGTAATTCACGTGACTTCTCGATAAGCAAGTCCTAACCACTTATTCCTACTTCTTCACAAGTCACTTATCTTTTTGTATAAATACCCAGACATCTCGACATAACCCCTATTTATGCTTTCGAGATCTCAATTGACCTAATTTTTACAAACCTAAATTGTTCTCTCTCATTTCGAGTTCTTTCTATCTCAAATTTCTTACCCACTCAAATTCATACACTTACAATGGCTTCAAATGCTGTTAGAGCTGTTGTCCCAAAGGATGGTACCAACTACTTAGCTTTCACTGATTCTAACCAAGCTCCTGATAGTTTCAAAAGGTTTGTTAAGTTTTTATCTAAGACTTACTTTGCAGGTGCCTTGACTGCTAATCATATCTTGTACTTGGATGTTCTCAATGACTTCTGGAATTCAGCTGTATTTAGGACTGTTGTGCATGAGAATCAAGTTGTGTCTTTGGTGGTAAGATGTTCAATTTAAGGCCAACAAGTGGAATTTGATGAGAATACTGTCAACAAGGCACTGGGAATCCCTACCGACAATATGATGGAGGTACCAACTCAACAGGAGTTAGCTAAATTTATGGATTTCATAAATTATACTGAGAAGATCAACCTTTCCATCTTGAACATAAGAAGCATCTCAGGAGGAAATGGTCATTCCTGTTTGACTCAATAGTGAGAGCCTTCACCAGCAGGAAGGATGGGTATGACAATATATCATTTTGGTCCAAAAGCTGGTGTTCTCCATGGCTCACAACAGGCACATTAATGTGGGGCTATTGATCCTGGAAGAACTCGGAACTAGGCTCACAATTCCATTGACAACAGAGGTAAGGAAATTTTATTTCCTAGGTTTATTATGTCTACTTTAAGTCATAAAGTTGCAGACATACAATTACTTAATGGTATTGATAGGACTAAACTAGAAAATTGTAAACAAGTGTCCAAGATTTTATTTGGTTTACTATTTACAAAGAATAAGGTACAGGTAGGTCTAAAAATCACTAACTTTATGTTAGAGAGATTTAGAACCTACCCATACCCTATGCCTAACATGAGGTCTAGTGCCATATATAAATTAGTTATGGCTCCTGAGCCTATGGAAGTACAAACACATGATAACCAATATGGGCCTTCCACAACTGTGACCACTTCATCTCTACCATTAGAAGCTAGGGAACCAACTGCTTCATCCTCTCAAAAGGGTGAAGTTAGTAAAAAGAAAAGAAAGCAGGCACTTTTAGATGTGTAAGTGAGAGTGGTGAGGATCAAATCCAAATAGAATCAAACCTGGTCAAGAAGCCAAAAAAGACAGAGAAAATTGAGTTGACCACTCATGGAGCTACCTATGTATCCTCCCAAAAGGATGCAGTTGTAAAAGACGGCAATTAACAAACTCTAGGGGAACCTTCTCAACAAGGTATCTCTATTGAACAAAGTACTATCCCTAGTGCAATCTGTACAGAGCCTGCACCCCAACTTGAGCACTCTCAAGTTATTAAAAGTAGAAATATGGTTGGCACACACAAAGAGAGCACATCATTTGAAACTCCCTCCTTCACTCAGGGGGAGTTGCCAACACTCAATCCTAATATCACAACTCTTATATCTCAAATTTCTTCTTCTTACAATGAAACACTTGAATACTCTTCTCAAGTGTTTCATAAATCAAGTGAAAGGGTTCAAGAAACTGTGTTCACCACCCAAGAACCATATTTAGTTGGTGAGAGGCTACAAGCTGGGGTAGACCTTGATGACACCAACACAACCTCAGGGATTTCATCAGTTTTAACTGAAGACCCTATAAATGTTACTTTAGCACCTTCATATGCAAATCAATCTTCACAGACTGAGAGGTTTGAGGGTAGTAATCCTGAGGGGGAGCTATCTAAATCCTCTCTAATTCAATTTGAGGTTCCTCTAGTAGGAACAACTCCCCTCAAAACCCTAGCTGAAATTGCTCTGTCAATTGAAGCTGGGAGTAAAATTGCCAATGATCCAGCTATTGGGGAGGCAAGTATAGCATATTTAAGTGCCAGTTCTTTGCAAGAAGAACAAGGGTTTGAGACCATGGTACATGACGGTAACCTAGTCAAATCCCCTCCAATTTAAATGGAGGTTCCAATTCTTGGTGAACAACACACTATCACAACCACAGTTGCAACTGCGAGTACAAGTGTGGCATCTATCACAGGTAATGTTCCTCTCTCCATGACCTCTACCTCAAATATAACTGACAAACCTTCTACATCAAACACCAACCCTCAACCCTCACACCTCATAGCTCAATAGTTGCAAGATGATCAAGCCCAACCAATCACTGTTAATGATCTTTTGGTTGAGCAACTTGCAGGCCTAGCCAATATTACCCAACAACTCCTCACTACAGATATGTCAAACCAAGACTATCAAGCAATACTACTTTATTACAAGGAGGATGTTGAAGAGCAATATAAGAAAATTGCAGATGAAGCAGATAATAATGTAGATGCATGGCTTTCCAAGGACTTTACCACAATTATGGAGGAGGCATTTGCAAAGTTTAGAGAAGAATATGTGACCATCTTAGGAAGCAATACTAAGGTCCTCACTCCCAAAGAAGTGTATGATGTTCTGACAGAGGCATATAAAGCACATTTTAAGGCCTTTCATCATATTGGAAGAGCTATGGAAAACACTTCGGGCAAACATCAAGTTGCAGTAAAGAAGGTGATCAATGACAGGATTGATGATTTGATGCCGATATTTCAAGATATCTGACAATTTTTCTGACAGGATTCAAGCCCCCTCTCTAACCCCAGTGGAAGAAAGTGTGACTAAGTTGAGAGAATCTTTCATTACTCTCCATGAATGATCCAGAAACAAATAACTCAGAATAATGTGTTAGATATATTTGATAATGTCATGACTAATGTGATTTATGTTGAGTTTACAGATCTTACTTAAACATGATAAATCAGTACTTAACTGAAATCAGCACTTATACTGAAGTCAGAACTTAAGTCATCAGTACTTAAGGTTCAGGAGATATTTATCAGAAGATAATATCAGGACTTGAAGGAAACATTCAGATAATAAGGAAGGCAGCTGATTTACAGGAAGAGAAGATCGAGACAAACATAAGAAGAGATATGCATGAAGAAGGAATTCTATGAAGAATAGAATAATTGGAAGAAAAGATATCTGATTGATATATTTTAGGAAGCAGAATTATATTCCATATCAATTAGCGATTATCTTGTAACTGTGTAGTATATAAACACAGACATAGGGTTTACACTATAAGTGTTATCATAATCGAGAAGATTATTCATTGTAACCCTAGCAGCTCTCGTGATATTTGTTCATCACTGAGAGAGGACAGTTCCATACTGTAACAGAGTTTATTGTTTTGAATAAAGTTTTTTTTTTCTGTTACTTAAGTTATTAAAGTTCGATTTGATTGTGCTATACACTGTATTCACCCCTCTACAGTGTGTGTGACCTAACAAGTGGTATCACAGCCTATCTGTTAACACACAAGCATTTTAAGATCCAAAAACAATCATGTCTGAAGTAGAAACTCCAACTAAGCCCATCAAAACTGAAGAACCTCCAAAGACACAAATCCAAAGCCGATATGAGACTATTAGAGTTCCCATTTTGAGACCATCTGGATATCCCATATGGAATGTAACACCCCCAGATCCGGGGTCGGGGATCCGGGTCGTCACGGTCTTTCATTCCACAATACCACTTCACTTACTTAATAAAAATAACCTTATGCTGTGACCCCACACTAACACACACCACAACCCGTTATAGTCTCAGAGATGAACATCAAAAAAATATAACCACAAGTAATTATATTCCACAATTATCTGCCAATACACCTTAAAAGGTTTTCTGAATAGATTTACATTTTATTTGCCATTATTACAATTCATATTATACATAAGTCTGGTACATCAAAAGTTGAAAGCCTAGCCTATTGGTAGTTCCTACCTCAGCTACAGCAGCATCAACGCTTCCAGAAGACTGCCGAACGTTTTCTAACCTCTTGCGAATCGGGAGCTTGGTCCGGTTCATCTTGTCTATCTGATGTTGTGTGATGAAAGAAGAAAGCAAGGGTGAGCAGCAAGCCCACCAAAATAATATGCATAATTATTTACAGTATATGAGTCTACTCATAATACTCATGAAAGTCTTGGTCAAAAGAAATGAACCAAGTTGATAACTTAATGCGATGAAGTCGCAAAATATTCAGTATATATATATATACATATATACTTTTCAAAATATTGGAAGTCCTCTTCCATGCATAATATACACAAAGTCCCAGTGTATAACTGTATATAAAAAAATATCGTTGCAAGGTGATCTCATATATCTAACCTTGTCTCAACGTTTTTCTGAAAATCTTTGTCATTCATAAGACAATTATTAATTAGATATAAGTTTAAAAGATGAAGTTACCAAATACTTCACTACACTTATATCATTCCCAAATACTACTTGAACTACCACCGTTCAAGTTATAATCAATTTCAAAAGTTCATCCCACTGATGAGACCACAAGATAAGACTTGAATAGATTCAATCTTTGAAATATTATTGAATGAAAAAGTTATGAGATACTTTATTTAGTCCCGATATATATATCCACATATATATATCCCTTTAAACATTTCCTGGAACCTCTGTTATGCAAAGTATGAACAGGGTTTGAAACATCCAATGAATTTTGGAAAGGAAAAGAATTTTGGCATAAACCCGATATCTTGCTGATCAGGCAAAGATACCAATAAGTAACCTTTTCTACTAGTAGATGGATGAATTCCTCACCGGTCATCACCCTGGCCGCATTAGGACCTCGCGCTAGACCGTACCCCGGCCCCTCACGCGTTGATGGACTGCCACCCAGCCACTTACACAATAATAGACCGTACCCCGGCCTGTCGCTTATGCCGACTCAATGAGATGGGCTTACTTCCCGAACGTTGGGCAAGTAATCAATTCATTTACCAAATCTGCAACCTCGTTGCGAATATAAAATACACCACAGAGCCGGATTCCCCAGGTTTTGAGCGAGTATTTAAATCCCCTTAAAAAGGAAGATCTTAAATATAAAAATGAGTTTTGGGATCCGCTCTGACTTTTAAAAATCATTTTGAAGACTCGAAAACACTTTAAAGAGTGTTTGGAGTAAGGCTGATTTAATGAAGTAAATCAGTCCCCAGAATATTTAGAAAATATCTGAATATTATTAATTAAATAATATTCCCATAAAGAATAATCTTTATAAAAATAATTGAAGTAGAAGTATTAAAACTTATACTTGAAATAAACATTAAATAACCAAAGATATACTTATATGAAAGTATTATCTTTATTTGAATAATCGAAAATAAGTCTGATTATTAACACCTTATTCTTTAATAGAATAAAGAATATAATTCAGCACATAATCGGAGTCATAGATCCTCAAATGAATATTTAAATAATATTCATAATAAAATAAAGTTTCAAGTTATCGAATAAACCTTATTCGATTAATAGTTTGGAAAACTATAACCATATATATATATAAATATATATATATATATATATCCATATCCATATAAAATCTACTCGGGATCCTCGACTCCCGATTTTAGAAAATATTTTCACCTTTGAGTCCCTATACTAAGGGTATATGCAAGATACCGCTATCCTCTAGCATAGGTATTATGCAACTATAAGCATTGAAATCAACAGATAGATAACCAGATTACGAAACAGACATGCATATATACCATATTAGCATACTCCAATATATTGCAAAATTTGCTAATAACAATCATGCAATATCACAAGATAATGCATATACATATATTTACATCACAACAACAGTATAACGGGTAGAAAACTTGCCTGAGCGACTGGGGGTTACGAATGGCTCGGGACGAGTCTGGTAACCTATAAACAACAAGTAAGTTGGAATTAAACCAAAGTCACTTGTAAATCTATACTTTAACTAACTTAGGCTCTAACGCTTGTTTTGCGCTCACTGATTCGCTTAAGTCACTCGGGCACCCTCGGCTCCACCATTTTTAATAATTTAACCTTTACGAGTTTTAAAGCGATTCCTTCGCGAGTGACTTACCAACTGCCTAAAACACTTACCATAAATGTTTCATGCCTTAATTAACCCTTTTTGGTCTTTAACCTACATTCCAAAGTAAGGCGAGGGAAAAAGTTTCGTTCGCGAAACGCCGTTACTTGAAACGGTCGTTTCTCCTAAACCGTAAATCGGAATCGAACGAACTACATATCAAAACGAAGCTCGTAACATGAGCTATCTAAACATGGCAGTGGTCACAATCTAGCAGGGGGTTCTCGGGTCCTAATGCTATGCACAAAAACAGTCCAAAGAAAATCGGACGTTACGACGGCTATGTTTACGCGATTTCCAATTTTTAAACCATCTACAATCAACCCAAATCAACCTTAAATCCAACATACAACCAACATCCATCCTTATCACATCATAACAACCCCAACAAATCCACATTAACCATTTATACTATTCTTTATCATGAATTTAAACTACACTTAAGTTCATTAATCAACAACCAAGATTTACAACTTCAAAAACAACCCAAAACCCATTAATCTCTACATACACAATCATCAAGCCTCTCATGAACTATAATACTCATTTTATGCTCTTAACTTTCAATAACAAAGCTTGGTTAAGAGATTATACCTTCCTTGGAGAGTGGAGAATCAAGAGGATGACTTGGAATCACCCTTAAAGTCCTTATCCAAGCTTAATCTAAACAAAACTTCAAGAACACAAATTTTAGTTCTTGAAAACACTATTCACCATCTTCTTTGATGATTTATAGAAAAAGATTGGCTTGGATTTAGAAGCTTAAACTTATAGGAAGTATGTAACTTAACTAGGAGAAGCTAGGATAATTACCTTGCTAAATAGTAAGTGGAGGAGCTTGGACTTCCATTTTTTAAGAAGAGAACCCGAGAGCTTCCATGGAAAAAGAAGAAGAGAGAATTTTGTGTTTTGTGATTTGTTTTGCTTGGTTGCTAGATTTTTGTTGTTGATTTAGCAAATTACTACCTTGCCCTTGAATTTGTGTGGTTAATATTCCACCACATCTCCTCCTTCCCTATGTCATGCTTACATCACATTGCTATGTCATCCTCCCTTCCTTGTCCTCTTCTCATTGGTTGGGTGACATCACTTCCTCTAATCCCTTTGCTTAACTTCTTAATTGTTTGCCTAATGACCGCTGATCTGTTATACGGTTCGCTTAACTTTCGTTTTCATTTATCGTTTGAAGGATCATACCCGGGATCTTATTACTTAGGTTCCCTTAACCTTTCTCAATACATTGTATTCCTTTTATGATCCTCTCTTATAATCCTTTAATTTAAATCCTTTTTATCCTGTTACCTTATACTCAATTCTCTCCGTATCTTGTGGATTTCCGGGAAAAATCAAAGTGTTCGGAATTGGATTCTGACGATCTTTACATACACTTATATACCACATAGAGTACTAATAATATCCCATAAGATCAATAACAGAACCCCTACATAGTGTGGCATGAAAAGTTTTCTCATTCAGCAAAAACACTATTCATAAGGGTTTCAAAAATTTCCAAAAATTGGGGTTATTACAGTCTCCCCTCCTTAAAAGGATTCCGTCCCGGAATCAGATAGAAAATGAATAGGGATACCTTCCTAGCATTGCACCTTCTAACTCTTAAGTAAATTTTCCCACATTGTGGTCCTACCACCAAACTCTGCCTAGTTTAATAATCCTTCTCCTAAGCACTTGTTCTTTTTCACTCTATAACCCTTCCTGGTTGCTCCATATAGGTTACGTCGGGTTGCATATCTATGCGCTCATATGCCTCTATTTATCTGGCATCTAAATTACACTTCCTTAACATTGATACGTGGAACACGTCATGAACTTGCTACAGGTTCTGGGTTAAGGCTAGCTCATATTCTAACTTACCAATACTTCTTAATATATCCAAGGGTCCAACAATTGGTGGACTTAGCTTTTCTTTCTTTCCGAATCTCATTAACCCTTTCCAAGGGATACCTATAACATTACTAGGTCCCCTATTTCATACTCTTTATCCTTTCGTGTCAAATCAACATACTTATCATGTCCATCTTGGGCTACTACCAGCCGTCCTCTGATTAGATCTATCATATCCTTGGTCCTTTGGACTACTGCGGGTCCGAGCATCTTGCGCTCTACAACTTCATCCTAACATAAGGGAGATCGACATTGTCTTCCCTCAAGGATCTCATAAGGCGATATCTCAATACTGACATATGATCTATTGTCATAAGAAAACTCAATCCATGTTATGTGATCATTCCAAATTTCTTTCAAGTCTATTGCACAGACTCTCATTATAGCTTCTAGCATTATAGCTTTTACTTCTCAATACCCATTCTTTTCCAGTTCGTAATCGCTATCACCTTCCGTTCCTAATATTATACTGGTCATACTTTTACTCGTTAGCGTTCTATAACCTTTTAATAACCATGTCAACCTTAGTATCACGAATGTGTTTCCATTCCGCATACTACCACCATTTTATTACTCCTTTTTCAGTTGTTTTTATTTTCCAAAGTTTGATTAATCATATAGAAGTAAAGGAATTTGTTGAGAGATCACTATGATCATGAACACTTGTTATATCGCATAGTTAGTACAGAAGGTGGCCAGCCTTTAGTACTTGACAAGCAATTAAACAATCGCTGGTATCCTACTAGGCTTCTATCACACAGATAGATAGTCATTCGACAATACCTCCCCTTTCTGGAAGGGTTGTTCTTCTCAGCTTACATAAAATGAAAAGAAGAGAAAAGAACGAATTGAAGAGAATTGTATATATATGAAAAAAATATACTGCCACCAAATATCTGGCTTGGAACCTACCTCTGAACTATAGAGGTTTATCATAGAAGAACAAAACATATATATATTTATATCAGCATCAAGTATTATAGCATCGCATTTCACGTGCCTAAATATTTTCGCCATTCCGTCTATCATTCTATGGACCCATGCTCTTCCTCGAGCTTATACACAATTACCTTTGAAACTCCCTCGACATTGAAAATCGAATCTGGGATCTCATTCTAGACATCATCGTTACTAGAATTCTATGCTTGCACCGCAACCTTCCTCGTATAATAATACGACTCTCTATCGATAAGAAAGAATAAATATTCACTAGGTAGATACTCTACTTAATTAGTCTATCAATGATAACTTATACACTACCACGACCCGATTAGTGGTACTCAATCTCAACAACCATTCAAATACAACTCTCACGGTTGTAATCAGCTCACCACTCGCAGAATCATTGCTGCCTTACTATGGTCCACCACTGACCTACTGTAGTCATTCATTTTCCATGAAGTCTTAATATCTAACCATACGGAGTCCATACATGTCGTATCAAATCCTTCTAAGGAGATAACATAATCACCATTCATGATTCATGGAGAACACTCCTGATCCTGACATACATACATGACATGAAGCAGATAAAAGTGCAGAAGAGTTTCAATCAAAGCAACGATAGCAGGTTAATACCATTCTAAATCATATGCCTTAAATAGAAGACTTACTCAAAGGTTCGTCTAGTCCTTTTTGAAATATGGTCCTGGCTTATCTCAAGATAGAACCTTCTAAGATAGATAGCCCGTTCATGGCGATTACACGAATTAAACCTTTACCTACTACTATTACGGTTGGGTATTGCACAGTCATCAGAAGGAATGTCAATCTTCCAAACCATAATACAACCTTCAGCTTTTAACCATCATCACTGTATCCTTTGGCACAAGCGCCTACAATTATC
Source organism: Apium graveolens (assembly GCF_009905375.1). NCBI lineage: Eukaryota > Viridiplantae > Streptophyta > Magnoliopsida > Apiales > Apiaceae > Apium > Apium graveolens. The sequence continues at coordinate 59,484,453 of NC_133657.1, forward strand.
CTTTTTACCGTTAAAGTGTCGGCCACCTCTTTGGCCTTTCCTGATAGTAATAGTTCCTTATAATCAATGTCTTTTAACCACCTTCAACTAAATTTTCTACCTTATTTCAATCACAGCTTATGTGAAAATGCTTTTCTTCAATATCTGATGAGTAAATAAAAAAAAATCACCATTTTTCCATAAGTTATCTCCTCAGTCTTTAGAGGTTAATCACTGTCATGACTGACTCTTAATCCTACTTAGAACATCTTTTATCTTAAGTCCTAATTCCCCTGAACAATTTCGACCATTACTGGTTCGATCCATACTTTCTCGTGGTTTAACACGTGCCCCACTTGGCAACATTATAATTATGTCATATTTCCTTTATCAACATTTCTATTCTTGAGAATTTTGAATATTACCTTTCTCCTTGTAAAACCTCTAAGGTTATCCCTCAATCGTTCCTCCTGTATTCCCTAGATACAGGGCATATCAAAATACCATTTACTATTACTAGAACCATTGTCTATATACTTCTGAAAAATTTCTCCACTGATCCTTAAAGGTTGTTATTACCTTAACCCTTTCCCAATCATACTATCAAAACTCATACTGTCCCTATTAAGGGTGACATGCCAACCTTTATGCAGTCCCCTGGGATTCATTTTAAGTTACCAAGGTTCTATCCTTAACTCCACCTTTAAAAGGTACCTGCATCCTTCCATGGATAAATCAAGTCATATATCCCTGATAAGGGTGTCTTATTCAATCATTCCCACCTCGATAGTATATGCCGAATTTCACAATAACATCTGCATTCAAAATGAGGTCAATCAATATGGCCTCCAAAAGATAACAACGGTTATCCGCTTTTATTGCCTAGATTGGGTAACGATAACAAGGATGTTCTGGAAGATATTGGTCGTGTTCAACGTGAACCTCTTCTTAATAATTCCTTATTTACTTTTGTTATTTATCTCAACAGTCACCTCAGTGTTGGGATATCCTTCATACATGGCGTCTCCCTTTCTGGGTATCAAGCCACCGGTCTTACACTTCACATTCTTGAAGGTCACTTCCTTCATCCAATTTTTCCTGATTTCTTACTTTCTTGTCTCCTCAGTCTATCCGTGTCTCAATATTTATCCTTCGAACTATCTCAAGGTTTCCTCAAATCCTCCCAACTTACAGGGGATAAAATATATGTATCTCTTATTCCTTCAACCATCAATTTAACTCATGGTGAATCACCCTCATCCTGACGATTTTATACTTTTCTATTTCTATTGCTACGAGTCTTTAGGGTTTCCTCATACCCAACTCCCTTATCATTCCTCAAACTTTATTGCCGTTATATTCCTTTCCACTTCAATTTCTTTGTATTTTCCTTTCTCTTATCATTATTTCATGAACCAACACAACATAAGCATTGATTTCATACATCCTGTCATTTTGGATTCGTGTCTTCAGAACGAATCTTGACAACTTTTACATCTTAGATTCATAATTCATCATACTCATCCACTTTTGTTCTAGCTCCAAAGCTTTTACACTATCTCCATAACCTTGGGAATTACTTTCCCGAAAATAATTGACTGAACTTAAATCAGTTTATTCTATCCTCTGGCTCCGTGCCTTTCTTGGTCTTTCACCAGCAGGTGGCCTCTCTCTTAGGAGGGTAAGTGATAAAAATAGTCTTTTGTGATTCGTCAATCATTTAGAATCTCAACTGATTCCTCTATTTCCTTTAGCCAGGCTATTGCCTCGACTGGGTCAACCTGTTCCTTGGAACTCTGAGAGCTTAACGACTTAAAGGTCATGAAGAATTTCCTACCGCATTGTTTCCTCAAGGTGGTGGTTGGGGATAATAGTCTAAGTTCTTTTAAGACAGGTCCATGAATTTCCGTATAGGAGTACCGTCTTGGGTCTCCTTATCTCGCTCGACTTTTGTTTCCTCAGTCTAAATGTTTCTTCCTACTCCCCATACTTGGAGTCATCTTTTAATTTAAAATCTTCATTTTCCACTTTATTATTTTCCGGGTTCTTTATATCTTAATTGCGACCTCCCTGATTATCACGTTCAGGGTTTGCTCTAAATCTTATTCCTCAAACTAGCTTTCATCTAAGATTTCATCTTTAGGCTCTTGAACATTTGGAACCCAATTTCTATAGGAATGCCTCATTATTCCTTTATCATCTTTCTCGGTATTAATCTCATATCTATTTGTTGGCTCTCTGCCTTCATTCATCACTTTTACTGGCACAATATTTTCTTTTCCAATAATTCGGGCTGTATTGCAATCTCAAACAGCTTTTCGGTACCGGCTCCGGTTACCTTCACTTCTATTTCCATTTTCTCAAAATCTCTTATAAACTCCCCAAAAGACATTATCATCTTGAGTCTCTCCTTTTTACTAAGGGCATCAGCCACCACATTGGCTTTCCCCCGAATGATAAAGAATCTCATAATCGTAATCCTTGATTAGCTCTAACCGCCTCCTCTGGCGTATGTTGAGCTCTTTCTACGCAAAATGTACTAGAGCTCCTATGGTTTGTGTAAATCTTGCACTTCTCTCCATACAAGTAGTGCCTCCAATCTTTAGGGAAAAACTATTGCCACGAGCCCAAGCTCATGGGTGGGGATATCGAATTTCATATTACCTTAATTGTCTTGACATGTACGCGATTACCTTGCTGTGCTATATAAGAAGCACCCTAATTCCTTATGCGAAGCGTCACTACATTTCACAAAATCTCATTTTCCATCCGGCAACGCCAACATAGGGAACGTCACCAACCTTTGCTTCGGTTCTTAAAAGTTGTTCTCGCATTTCTCTGTCCATTCGAACTTCTCAGTCTTACGAGTAAGCCGCGTTAAAGGGGGCTACTATTTTTACAAACTTGAACGAACCTCCGGTAGTGACCGGCCAATCCTACCTCTGGTAGTTTCCCTAACCATGGTCATCAATTCCTCAGTGGTCCTTTATTCATTCTTGTCAGGATCCTCCATGGGATCCTCCTCAATAACTATCCCTTCTAGGACAACATCATCAACCGCTACATCCTCACTATCAACATCATCCGGTCCTGCATTAGGACACTCTATCGGATCCGCAATCCGATCTCCAATTAGTAATAAAATATCATCGCGATGTTGCTCCTCAACCTCAGGGTTCGGAGTCCCGCTACCATATACGATAACGAACTACGCTCCTATCACGATATTTATAAGGGTTCCCATAAGGGTTTTAACTGTCAGTGCTACGTTAGGTAGCCCGACTATGAACTTGGCAAGAGTTCTTATTATCTTAGTTAACTTATTATCTTAACGTCCCATCATCTCTGAGGTTTATAACGCTTAGCTCTGATACCATTTCTGTAACACCCCCAGATCCGGGGTCGGGGATCCGGGTCGTCACGGTCTTTCATTCCACAATACCACTTCACTTACTTAATAAAAATAACCTTATGCTGTGACCCCACACTAACACACACCACAACCCGTTATAGTCTCAGAGATGAACATCAAAAAAATATAACCACAAGTAATTATATTCCACAATTATCTGCCAATACACCTTAAAAGGTTTTCTGAATAGATTTACATTTTATTTGCCATTATTACAATTCATATTATACATAAGTCTGGTACATCAAAAGTTGAAAGCCTAGCCTATTGGTAGTTCCTACCTCAGCTACAGCAGCATCAACGCTTCCAGAAGACTGCCGAACGTTTTCTAACCTCTTGCGAATCGGGAGCTTGGTCCGGTTCATCTTGTCTATCTGATGTTGTGTGATGAAAGAAGAAAGCAAGGGTGAGCAGCAAGCCCACCAAAATAATATGCATAATTATTTACAGTATATGAGTCTACTCATAATACTCATGAAAGTCTTGGTCAAAAGAAATGAACCAAGTTGATAACTTAATGCGATGAAGTCGCAAAATATTCAGTATATATATATATACATATATACTTTTCAAAATATTGGAAGTCCTCTTCCATGCATAATATACACAAAGTCCCAGTGTATAACTGTATATAAAAAAATATCGTTGCAAGGTGATCTCATATATCTAACCTTGTCTCAACGTTTTTCTGAAAATCTTTGTCATTCATAAGACAATTATTAATTAGATATAAGTTTAAAAGATGAAGTTACCAAATACTTCACTACACTTATATCATTCCCAAATACTACTTGAACTACCACCGTTCAAGTTATAATCAATTTCAAAAGTTCATCCCACTGATGAGACCACAAGATAAGACTTGAATAGATTCAATCTTTGAAATATTATTGAATGAAAAAGTTATGAGATACTTTATTTAGTCCCGATATATATATATCCACATATATATATCCCTTTAAACATTTCCTGGAACCTCTGTTATGCAAAGTATGAACAGGGTTTGAAACATCCAATGAATTTTGGAAAGGAAAAGAATTTTGGCATAAACCCGATATCTTGCTGATCAGGCAAAGATACCAATAAGTAACCTTTTCTACTAGTAGATGGATGAATTCCTCACCGGTCATCACCCTGGCCGCATTAGGACCTCGCGCTAGACCGTACCCCGGCCCCTCACGCGTTGATGGACTGCCACCCAGCCACTTACACAATAATAGACCGTATCCCGGCCTGTCGCTTATGCCGACTCAATGAGATGGGCTTACTTCCCGAACGTTGGGCAAGTAATCAATTCATTTACCAAATCTGCAACCTCGTTGCGAATATAAAATACACCACAGAGCCGGATTCCCCAGGTTTTGAGCGAGTATTTAAATCCCCTTAAAAAGGAAGATCTTAAATATAAAAATGAGTTTTGGGATCCGCTCTGACTTTTAAAAATCATTTTGAAGACTCGAAAACACTTTAAAGAGTGTTTGGAGTAAGGCTGATTTAATGAAGTAAATCAGTCCCCAGAATATTTAGAAAATATCTGAATATTATTAATTAAATAATATTCCCATAAAGAATAATCTTTATAAAAATAATTGAAGTAGAAGTATTAAAACTTATACTTGAAATAAACATTAAATAACCAAAGATATACTTATATGAAAGTATTATCTTTATTTGAATAATCGAAAATAAGTCTGATTATTAACACCTTATTCTTTAATAGAATAAAGAATATAATTCAGCACATAATCGGAGTCATAGATCCTCAAATGAATATTTAAATAATATTCATAATAAAATAAAGTTTCAAGTTATCGAATAAACCTTATTCGATTAATAGTTTGGAAAACTATAACCATATATATATATATAAATATATATATATATATATCCATATCCATATAAAATCTACTCGGGATCCTCGACTCCCGGTTTTAGAAAATATTTTCACCTTTGAGTCCCTATACTAAGGGTATATGCAAGATACCGCTATCCTCTAGCATAGGTATTATGCAACTATAAGCATTGAAATCAACAGATAGATAACCAGATTACGAAACAGACATGCATATATACCATATTAGCATACTCCAATATATTGCAAAATTTGCTAATAACAATCATGCAATATCACAAGATAATGCATATACATATATTTACATCACAACAACAGTATAACGGGTAGAAAACTTGCCTGAGCGACTGGGGGTTACGAATGGCTCGGGACGAGTCTGGTAACCTATAAACAACAAGTAAGTTGGAATTAAACCAAAGTCACTTGTAAATCTATACTTTAACTAACTTAGGCTCTAACGCTTGTTTTGCGCTCACTGATTCGCTTAAGTCACTCGGGCACCCTCGGCTCCACCATTTTTAATAATTTAACCTTTATGAGTTTTAAAGCGATTCCTTCGCGAGTGACTTACCAACTGCCTAAAACACTTACCATAAATGTTTCATGCCTTAATTAACCCTTTTTGGTCTTTAACCTACATTCCAAAGTAAGGCGAGGGAAAAAGTTTCGTTCGCGAAACGCCGTTACTTGAAACGGTCGTTTCTCCTAAACCGTAAATCGGAATCGAACGAACTACATATCAAAACGAAGCTCGTAACATGAGCTATCTAAACATGGCAGTGGTCACAATCTAGCAGGGGGTTCTCGGGTCCTAATGCTATGCACAAAAACAGTCCAAAGAAAATCGGACGTTACGACGGCTATGTTTACGCGATTTCCAATTTTTAAACCATCTACAATCAACCCAAATCAACCTTAAATCCAACATACAACCAACATCCATCCTTATCACATCATAACAACCCCAACAAATCCACATTAACCATTTATACTATTCTTTATCATGAATTTAAACTACACTTAAGTTCATTAATCAACAACCAAGATTTACAACTTCAAAAACAACCCAAAACCCATTAATCTCTACATACACAATCATCAAGCCTCTCATGAACTATAATACTCATTTTATGCTCTTAACTTTCAATAACAAAGCTTGGTTAAGAGATTATACCTTCCTTGGAGAGTGGAGAATCAAGAGGATGGCTTGGAATCACCCTTAAAGTCCTTATCCAAGCTTAATCTAAACAAAACTTCAAGAACACAAATTTTAGTTCTTGAAAACACTATTCACCATCTTCTTTGATGATTTATAGAAAAAGATTGGCTTGGATTTAGAAGCTTAAACTTATAGGAAGTATGTAACTTAACTAGGAGAAGCTAGGATAATTACCTTGCTAAATAGTAAGTGGAGGAGCTTGGATCTTCAAAATTTAAGAAAAGAACCCGAGAGCTTCCATGGAAAAAGAAGAAGAGAGAATTTTGTGTTTTGTGATTTGTTTTGCTTGGTTGCTAGATTTTTGTTGTTGATTTAGCAAATTACTACCTTGCCCTTGAATTTGTGTGGTTAATATTCCACCACATCTCCTCCTTCCCTATGTCATGCTTACATCACATTGCTATGTCATCCTCCCTTCCTTGTCCTCTTCTCATTGGTTGGGTGACATCACTTCCTCTAATCCCTTTGCTTAACTTCTTAATTGTTTGCCTAATGACCGCTGATCTGTTATACGGTTCGCTTAACTTTCGTTTTCATTTATCGTTTGAAGGATCATACCCGGGATCTTATTACTTAGGTTCCCTTAACCTTTCTCAATACATTGTATTCCTTTTATGATCCTCTCTTATAATCCTTTAATTTAAATCCTTTTTATCCTGTTACCTTATACTCAATTCTCTCCGTATCTTGTGGATTTCCGGGAAAAATCAAAGTGTTCGGAATTGGATTCTGACGATCTTTACATACACTTATATACCACATAGAGTACTAATAATATCCCATAAGATCAATAACAGAACCCCTACATAGTGTGGCATGAAAAGTTTTCTCATTCAGCAAAAACACTATTCATAAGGGTTTCAAAAATTTCCAAAAATTGGGGTTATTACATGGAAGGTGAGGATGACCATGTTTCTGGAAGCTATAGATCCAGAATATCTTGATAGAATCAAGGAAGGGCCTCATAAACTAACCAAGCTCGCTGTTGCAGTTGCAGGTGAAGCAGCAAAGTCAGTACCAAAGGAAAAGAGTGATTACACTGCTGAAGATATCGCATCAATTGCTAAGGATGCTAAGGTACGACACTTACTGTATAGTGCCATTAATAATATAATGTCAAACAGGGTAATAAACTGCAAGACTGCAAAGGAGATATGGGATGCCTTGGAAACAAGATGTCAGGGAACTGATACGATTAAGAAGAACAGGAAGACAATACTCACTAAAGAGTATGAACACTTTGACTCAAAGGCTAATGAGTCATTGACTGATTTATATGATAGATGTGTCAAACTCTTGAACGATTTGTAACTGGTTGATAAGGAGTATGATCTTGAAGATTGAAACCTTAAATTCCTGTTGGGTCTTCCTGAAATCTGGGATTTGAAGGCAACAACAATAAGAGACAACTATAATCTTGATGAAACAACTCTTCATGAAATTTATGGGATGCTCAAGACTCATGAACTTGAGATGGAACAAAGAAGTAAGAGGAAAGGAGGAAAGTCAAGGACAGGTGCTCTTAAGGCTGAAGAAGAATCCCCTAAGGCAGCTACCTCAAGGAAAGGTAAGGGTAAAGCTCTCTTCACAAAGTTTGATACCGAGTCATCAAGTTCTGATAGTGATGATGACTCAGAATCTAAAAGCTTGCCTGAGACGGATGCTGATGAAAAGATGATGAAGTTGTGTACTCTTATGGTGAAAGGAATCACAAAGATTGCATACAGGAAGTTCAGGAAGGGAAAGAAGTTTTCCAGGAAAGGCGCAAGTTCTGATAAGAAGAATTTCAGAAAATCTGAGGGCAGAGGAGGAAAGTCTGACAGAGGAGATTATACAAATGTCAAATGCTACAACTGTGGTGAGAAAGGCCACATATCTCCTGATTGCAAGAAAGTGAAGAGTGACAAAGGCAAGGATCTTGTCACAAAGAACAAAAGCTGGACAGACATCTCAGATTCTAAAAGTGAGAAAAATTATGCCTTGATGGCAAATGCTGATATGGAAAGTGCTGAAAGCAGTTCTGAAGCTGCTGAGTTAAAGGTACCTCAAACTACTTATGCCTTTCATACTGATGATATTAATGAGTTGAGAAGATATCTTAAAACCATGTTCATTAGCTATAGAGATCAAACTTTAATATGTGAAAGATTAACTTCTGGAAATCTTGTTTGCAAAAAGAGGAATGATTATTTAGAAAAGGAGTTAGTCATGTTCCATCAAACTCAGAAAGATAGAGATGATGCTTTCTATGTTAGAGATGAAGTGCTTAAAATGAATGAATCTCTAAAAGCTGAGTTAGAAAAGGAAAGAGAGATTATCAGGACTTGGACTAACTCTGGCAGAACAACTCAGAATTTGTTAAGTAGTGAAAACTGGAAAGAGGGCTTAGGTTATGGAGAGGATAAGAATGATAAAGGAACTGTATATATTAAGCCTATAGTTGTTAAACAAAAGCCAAAGTTAAAACCTATTATGTTTGTAGCTGTAAAGTCTGATATTGAGAAATCAGAAGTTAAAAAGGAATTAACTTCTGACAAACTAAAACAGGAAAAGACAATTGAAGTAAAACATAGGCTTAATGACAAAGAAGCAGCTTAAGCATAAGCTGAAAGATGTTAAGAATGCAAACAAGGTAAAATCACCTAGGAAAAATAGGAATGGAAAGGAAGGTGTTAATAAAAGCAATGATTATAAACCTGTTCCTGATGCTCCTTGAAAAACATGTCATAACTGTGGAAGTTCTAACCATATGGCTTCTTTTTGTAGGAAGAATAAGAACATAAACTCCTTACCTTCAAAGTCAGGAGTTAAGAGTCAGTCTGTTAGATATAAGCCACAAAATCCTTGTTTTCATTGTGGTAGTTTATGGCATTCCATCTATACTTGTAAGGAATATCATATTCTGTACTATGATTATTATCAAATAAAACCTTCTTTAAAGAAAGTTAGCATTGTTCCTTCTAGTGTAAGTTCTGATTCAAAGTCTGATAGTGTAAATTCTGATAAGAAAAATGTTAACATAAACTCTGATGCTCAATCCGCTGCAAATGTTAACAGACTTAATAACCCCAAAGGATCCAAGCAAATATGGGTCCTTAAAACTAATCATTAGTGGTCTTTGTGATTGCAGGGCAAAAGGAAAAACATCCTAGTTCTGGAAAGTGGATGTTCAGGACATATGACTGGAAATAAAGCCCTGCTATTAGACTTTGTGGAGAAGGCTGGCCCAAGTGTTTCTTATGGAGATGGCAACATTGGGAAAACATTGGGATATGGCAATATCAATCTTGGGAATGTCATCATTAAAGAAGTAGCTCTAGTCTCAGGACTTAAACACAATCTGCTGAGTGTCAGTCAAATCTGTGACAGAGGTTATCATGTGGATTTCTTTGAAGAACACTGTGAAGTTGTACGTAAATCTATAAGCAAAGTTGTTCTGAAAGGATACAGGTGTGGTAACATTTATGAAGCCAAGCTTTCAACAAGTACTGATGGTTCTGCAATCTGTCTGATGAGTAGAGCATCAATTGAAGAAAGCTGGAATTGGCACAAGAAACTCTCTCATTTAAATTTCAACAATATAAATGAACTAGTCAACAAAGATGTTGTGAGAGGACTGCCAAAGTAAGTATTTGCTCCTGATGGCCTTTGTGATTCTTGTCAGAAGTTTAAAAAAAGGAAATCCTCATTCAAGAGCAAGACTGAATCATCAATTCTTGAGCCTTATCACTTACTGCATGTTAATCTATTTGGTCCAGTAAATGTCATGTCTATTGCAAAGAAGAAATATGTTATGGTCATAGTGGATGAGTTCACCAGATACACATCGGTGTATTTCTTGCACATAAAAAGTGAAATTGCATCTATCTTGATTGTTCATGTCAGGCAACTGGATAAGTTGGTCAAAGATTCTGTGAAAATAATAAGAAGTGATAATGGTACTGAGTTCAAGAATTTGATAATGGAAGAGTTCTGCAAAAACCATGGAATCAAGCAGGAATTTTCTGCTCCTAGAACTCCACAACAAAATGGAGTTGTTGAAAGAAAGAATAGAACTCTCATTGAAGCTACACGTACAATGCTTGATGAAGCAAAGCTTCCAACCTATTTATGGGTTGAAGCTGTGCAGACTGCTTGTTTTACTCTGAATGCAACATTAATTAACAAGCATGGAAAGACACCATATGAGATGGTGAAGAAAAAGAAGCTAAATCTGAAGTATTTTCACGTATTTGGATGCAAGTGGTTTGTTCTTAAGACTCATCCTGAACAGCTATCCAAATTTGATCTAAAAGCTGATGAAGGCATCTTTGTTGGATATCCACTTTCCATAAAAGCCTTCAGAGTCTATAACTTGAGAACAAGAGTGGTCATGGAATCTATCAATGTTTCTTTTGATGACAAGAAGATTACTGGACTTGAAGATTTCAATGATCATGATCAGCTGAGATTTGAAAATAAAGACTTAAATTCTGATACTGAAAATCCTGACAGTCTATATCCTGATACTGCAAACTCTGATGGATTAAACTCTGATGTTATTAAAACTGTGGTGACTACGCCAAAGGAAGATGCACCTATGCAGGGGGAGCATACTCAAGATACAACCACATCTCAAGAAGCATCAGAACATACATCTGACTCTTCAAGTTCTGATTTGTCAAGTTCTGATAAGCCAAGTTCTGATAGTTCTGAAAACTTAAATTCTGAAGAATCCAACTCAGAAAGCATAGTTTTAGGGGGAGCATCAGAAAATGTTGATAAAGATAGCATGGATCATGGGGGAGCATCCAGTTCTAGAGAAAACCTTCCATCTGCAAGGAAGTGGACTAATTATTGGAAATCCTGATGCAGGTGTCAGAACTAGAACAGCTACTTCAAGTGAATGTCTTTACAATTCCTTTCTTTCTCAGACTGAACCAAAGAAAGTGGAAGAAGCTCTTCAAGATGCTGATTGGGTGCAAGCAATGCAGGAAGAGTTAAATGAATTTGAAAGAAACAAAGTCTGGACCCTAGTGCCAAGACCAAAGAACAGATCTGTTGTTGGTACAAAATGGGTATTTAGAAACAAAACTGATAGTGATGGCATAATTACAAGGAATAAGGCAAGGTTGGTTGCAAAAGGATATTCTCAACAGGAGGGAATTGACTATGATGAAACATTTGCACCAGTTGCTAGATTGGAAGCCATAAGGATATTTTTGGCTTATGCTGCTCACAAAAAGTTTACTGTCTTTCAAATGGATGTGGAAAGTGCTTTTCTCAATGGAGAATTGGAGGAGGAAGTATATGTTGAACAACCTCCAGGGTTTGTAGATCCCAAATATCCTAATCATGTCTACAGGCTTGATAAAGCACTTTATGGTCTTAAGCAAGCTCCAAAAGTATGGTATGAGACTTTAGCTCAGTTTCTTCTGGAAAGTGGATTTAACAGAGGAACAATAGACAAAACACTGTTCTACCTCAACCATGGAAAGGACTTACTTCTGGTTCAGATATATGTTGATGATATCATCTTTGGTTCTACAAATGACAGACTTTGCAAGAAGTTTGCCAAACTGATGCAGTCAAGATATCAAATGAGCATGATGGGGGAACTGAGCTATTTTCTGGGCCTTCAAGTCAAGCAGAATGAAGAAGGCACTTTTATTTGTCAAACCAAGTACACCAAAAATTTGCTGAAGAAATTTGGAATGCAAGATTGTTCAAGTGCATCCACTCCCATGGCCACTGCAACAAAACTGGATAAGGATACTGGTAAATCAGTAGATATTACTGATTACAGAGGTATAATTGGCTCTCTACTCTATCTCACTGCTAGTAGACCTGATATCATGTATGCTACCTGTCTTTGTGCAAGATTTCAAGCAGATCCAAGAGAACCTCATTGAATAGCTGTGAAAAGGATTTTCAAATATCTTAAGGGAACAGCTGATCTGGGATTGTGGTATCCCAGAGAATCAGATTTTAAACTAATAGGTTACTCAGATGCAGATTTTGCAGGTTGCAAAATTGACAGGAAAAGCACAAGTGGAAGCTGCCAATTTCTTAGAGGCAGATTGGTTTCTTGGTTTAGCAAGAAACAAAAGTCAATTTCCACATCTACTGCAGAAGCAGAATACATTGCTGCAGGAAGTTGTTGTGCACAGATTCTTTGGATGAAGAATCAGTTACTGGATTATGGGTTAACATATTTTAATATCCCTATTTACTGTGATAATCAAAGTGCTATTGCTATGACTGGTAATCCAGTTCAACACTCAATGACAAAGCACATCAGTATTATGTACCACTTCATAAGGGAACATGTGGATGAAGGTACAGTGGAATTGCACTTTGTTCCAACAGATCAACAACTAGCAGATATCTTCACAAAACCACTGTGTGAAGCTACTTTTACAAGATTGGTAAATGAACTTGGAATGGTTTCAGGTTCTTTCTCTAAATCTGCTTAATTTTGTTCTGGTGCATCAGACTTTATGATCAGTATTTACAGAAATTACTCTCTTTGTGTATTCTGTGCTTAATTGAAAATTGTTTAAGTACTGATTGTTGTCTAATGTGAATTTCTAAACTCTGATAGTGATATGACTGTTTATGTGACTATTCAATCCTATGAGGATAACTGTGCTAGATGCTGACCTAATAGTCTTCAATATACTAGAGATCCCATGTTAGAAGTAATTATTTATGTGGAAATCCATTGACACAAGCAAATTCTGATATTGAGCTTAGTTAAGTTTACTTTGTCTATCTTATTACTAAGTCAAAAACTAGAAGAATATTTCTCATCTGTCAAGTTCTGATGTTCAAAAATATGTTGAATGTACTAAGTGCTGATAAACCTCTCTTATCAAAAGAAAAATGAAAAGAAAAAGAAATAAAAATCAGGTACTCCTTTGAGATCTAGAGTAAAAATGTGGAAGGGACGACCCAAGTGCATTGCTGGTATTAAGTAATATGCATCAGAAAAGCAAAATATTTTTCTTAGTGACTTTTTACACTCTATGATTATTGGAGAAATACTCTGATAATAGCATAAATTCTGATAAGCAGTCGTGACTCACTTACACTGAGAAGCCACTGCAAAATGTAATTTAAAAAGATGCACAAAATTAGCACAAGACAGTTGAGGTGGACACATACATGAACTCATTCAATAGTAAGCTTCAGAATAATGACAGATTTTAAGTAAAGTTTTAGTTATGCCTTATTTATAAGATGTATTGAAGTGAATCAGACTTTACTCTTTGTCTGATATTTAGCTTAATGCACACACTAACACTCCATATGAATGATGAAAATTACTGTGGTGATCTATGTTGTTGTAGATGAACAGTTTATGTGTCAGATTGCATAAATTCTGAGGACAGGTTCTGTTTAACGTTCTGATGATTAAGTTCTGAAGAATCGATATCAGAATTTGGGTGAAGAATTACGGAGATAGGCATTCATTTTTCGAGTTAAGAAATCATGTTCTGATGACTGTTAAGTTCTGATATAAGTCTAAGTTATGATATTAAATTCTGATCCTTTACTTGACTTATTTGTGGTTAAAATATGAAACGGTCTCATTTTAAATCAGAATATATTTGGGTGGAATATTAACAGTCAATATAATTAGGGATAGTGGTACACGTACATGCACAGTAATTTTTACTTGTTTCTTGTGGGCATTAAACCTCGTTTTACACTTCCAATGACTGTTTTTCCTCTTCCCAGTCTAGGGAGACGAGGTAGAATTATTTCTACCTGTCAGCATTGAATTTCCTTGCGCCTCCTGGCATTCTCTTGCCTATATAAACCAACACTTCACATCAGTCTACACATCATTTCTTTTCTCACATACTCACTCTCCTTTCCTTCATACCAACACAAACATGGTCAACTACAATATGTTTTTGAACTATGAGACCTTCAACATGGAGCTGAGCTGTGAGGCCTGGCAGCAGGAATGGCACATAATTGTCATTCCTGATGAGATTTGGGACTCGGTTCCCCAGGAGGTTCTCACACACCTCCTGTTCTTTTACATGGACTATCATCGCCATCTGGAGCGATTGGAAGAGGAAAGGCTGGAAGCTCTCCGCCAACAAGAGCGAATCATTCGACTCGCTATTCTTTTTGTAGAGAGTTGGAAGAAGAAATAATTTATTTTCTTCTTCCTGTTTTTCTTCATCGTCAGCTTTGTCCGGCTTCTTAGCGAATGACAAAAGATGTTGATGTAAGGTTTAGAAGCTTAGGAGAGTCTTGTAATACTCTGATGTAATTTCAATTTCATGAATGTATTCTCTTAATATATTAATGGAATTTCTTATTTTTGCAAGATTATGTCTCTGAGATGTTTGCAATTTAACTGCACTGTTAAATCCTGATATATCCATTTTCTGATGATCATTTTAATTATTGATTTAAATTTAAGTTCTGATTTTAAAATATCAGTACTTTTTTACTTGCTTTATTTTGGTCATTCTCACACTCGAAATTTATTTTCAGAATATTGGTTTTGCAGTGAAAATAATTGAATAAGTGGGAACAGTTTACATTTTGAATTAAAACTGACTTACCTCAATTAATGGGATTACTGGGTAAGTGGAACGGTTTTTCCCTTGAAAAACTGCATGTGATAAGTAATGATTACTGTTTTCCCGTGCCCATTAACTATTCATTATTGCTGCATGTCTGACAGGTGTCCAACGGTTATATTTTTTTAACCATGTATAAGTAAGAGAGAGAGAAGATTATACAATCTTTTATTTACTTTTACACTTTATCTCTCTTTCTTCACTTTTACTATCTCTCATCTCCTGAAGTTGTTTTTCATACAGACATTTTATCAAACACCTTACAGGCACTCTCAATTTTCAATTTTTCGCATGGCACCTAAGGATTTGATCATTGATGGAGCTAAGTTCGTTCCAAATAACTATGCTGCAATTCTCAATCATGATGAAGCTCCGTCTGAGTTGCATTTTGTGCAAGATCTTCTTGCACACAATGAAATTGGGTATGCATTGACACAGCCTTCAGTCTTTTCAAGCCAACAAGTTCTGACGTTTTGGCGGACTGGGCATTTTGATAATGGTGGTGCAACTGGTACTCCCAGTATTGTTTTTGAAGTGGATGATTCTGAACATGTGGTAACTCCTGGTACAATTCGCAATGCCTTACATTTACCAGAAGGCTGTATTTTTTCAACACCGGAGGAATCAGCTCTACAAGAGTTAATGGACAGTTTGGGGTATGAATGGAGTTTGGCTAAGCTTGGACAGTTGAAACGGGCATATATCAGAAAGGAATGGAGCTTCTTCTTCGACTGCATCACTAAAGCCTTCGGGAATAAGTGTTCCAACTTTGATGACATTCCAATAATGAGTCAGCACATCGGGTATGCTATTATTAACCAAACTCATTTTGATTTTCCAAGTGATGTGATAGGTTTTATTGGGCATAGGATGACAGAGGATACGAATGTTGTCTACTTTGCTAGATTCTGTCAGCTAATATATAATTTCTGTTGTGCTGATGAACCCCAACCTACTACTGACTTATATCCACCTTTTAAACGTGCAAAACGAGCCTTTAATGACTTGGTAAATGTTGACCTTAAGAAAATGGTGGTTAGACCTTTACAGATTCCTCAGTCTGTAAAATAGATCTTGGTAAATGCTGATCCTGAAACCTATAGATCTATTTATCCTGATGTACAACCCACCACCACATCCCAAACACCACAGTAACCATCAGAACATACCACTCATACATCTATACCTCAACCCTCCCTCAGAACATATCTCAAATCATATCTCACACCTTCACAGACAGCTCAACCTTCATCCTCAGTACCTACTGTGAAGCCTTCATCTTCCAAGCCCAAAAGGACAAAGACTGTTCCTCAAACACCACATAAGAGAAGGAGGATTGTTCTGAGAGATGAGTCTGATAGTGAGAAACAGGTTTCTGCATCAGAACCTGTTGTTACAGAAGCTGAGAAGATTCCTTCTCAGAAGGATTCTGGAATTGGGTGATCTAAGCTTCTCAAAAGGCTTAAAAGAATGACTTCTGCTGAACCTCCCAAGGAATCCCCACCTTCAAAGAGATACAAGAAACAGAGAGCTAAAAGGCCAGCTTCAGATGATGAGGAAGCAGTAGCTAAGGAAGGAGATCAGGAATCTATGATCTCAAAAGAACCAGAATTTGCTGAAGCTACTGCATCTCCTTCTTCATTGTCCCCACCTCAGGAATCTACTGCAGACAAGGCAAACACACCATTTGTGTCTCCTGTACATGAAACTGTATCTCCTGTAGACCCAGGCACAAGTGCTGAAATTGATATTCAAAACCTGGTTGTGCCTGAGGTTCTCTACTTAGAAGCTCCAAAAGCAATTAATCAAACAACAACACCTGTTACTGATGCTACTCAAACTCCAGAATTATATACTACACCTTCTCTGCATCTAGATGTTGATGATCAGACTATAGGTGAGCATCAGGATATGGCTGTTGATCGAAACTTGGAAACAGATTAGCACTTAGAGGATGATGCTGAAGCCTCGATTGCTTCTCTCATACTGTTGTTTTATCAGAAGATGCTGATTCTGTCCGTTTGGATGCTGCAAATACTGATGATACTGGTGATGCTGCTCCAAATGCAGATGCTGATGCAGCTGGTCCTTCAGGACATGCACCTCCACAAACTGTTTCTAAATATGAACTAGTCAAGAAGTTTGTACGAGAAGAAGTACCAGTACGTTGGACTGAAACTCCTCGAGGACATAAGTGGAATAAGGAATGGAACTCAGTTACCTTTGTTCCATCTGAAAAGATTCTTGCTGAGCACTTGGCCAAAGATGATGAAATATTAATTAATGATGATTTCAAGACACAGCTTCGAGTCACTGCATTGAGTACTAGACATCTGCAAGGTCTCCATTTAACAACTCATGCAGAGTTACGTCAAGTTAAGGAAGAATTGCTAAAGCAAGATATGACTAGGACACTTGATAAGAAAAAATTCTTTAAACCTACCTTTGACAGAGTTGCTTACATTGAGAAGACCCAAGAGAAGCAACAGTCTTAGATTCATGATATTTTCAAAAATCAAGCTTCTCAGCAATCTCAACTCGATGAAATCCAAGCCTCAGTGGAATTGTTTGTCTCTCTTCTCTTACCTGCTGATGCCAAAAAGGGGTAGAAAGTAATTAAGTCCAAATACAAAACTGATCAGACACTGAAGGGGAAGGATGATGAAAAAGATGACCAGGGAAACTCTGGAATGGGAGGAGGTCATGGTTAAGGTAGAAGTTTCTCATCAAGAAGAGCTGAAATCACAAGTCACATGACAAGTTCTGATGCTGGAAAAAGAATTACTTCTGCTACTAGTAAAAGGATAAGTTCTGATGAACTTTTGTATCTTGATGAAGAAATATCAAGACAGTTATTTCTAAAGGAGAATCCAGGAATGGACTTGGAAAGTCTGATGGAAGAAGAAGCTAGACTTAAATCAGAAAAAGTCAAATCTAAATCTGAAGCTTCTGTTGGTAAAAAGAAACTTCCAAAAGTCCAAGGCATTGTGATAAAAGAAAGAACAAATCCTGAAGCAACCAAGGCTAAATCACAATTGCAGATAGATCCAAGGTCTAAGGGCAAAGAGAAAATTGGTGAACCTATCAAGGTTTATGTGCCTCCTGTGGATGAAGAAATTACTGTTGAAGATGCTGATCTTGCTCGGACTTCAAGAAAAATTTCTAAGACAACCTCTGACATGGCTCAAGTTGTTCAGAGTAAAGATAGAGTTAGTTCTGATATCTCAAAGAAGCAAGTAACCTCTGACATAGCTCAAGTTAACTTGATATCAGAAGATAAATCAAAGGCAACCTATGACATTGCTCATGTTAAACCTTCAAAGATACTCCTACCAGGATTCACCAAAGCTAAATAGACTCAACCTTTGAAGACTGCTGCGAGTGGTTTTGAAGCAAGAGTGGTTACTGGAAAGGAAGCAAGAGATAAAACTGGATTGGGAAGAGCTGATGAAAGAAGAATACAGAACACAATCAATGATCCAACTTCCTTAAGTGAACCAGGTATTGGAGCTACTCCTGAAAGATTGAATCAACTAGAATCTGTACAGATGGTTTACCATGCCTACTTGAAAGAATACATCTTGTTGTACTTCATGACAGATGGTAGGATTTATCATATAAGGGAAAATGCCATTCCACTGAAGTATTATGAAGAACTGGAACATGTATTATTCTTACTTCAAGTGAATGACAAAATAACAGAAAGTGCTGCAAACTATTTGAAGAATCAGATTCAGAGACAGAAAAGGCTTTATTTTGTTAAGTCTGACATCACATATCTTCCAAAGTACAGAGATCACAAGGGTGATATTGTTGAGATGAAGCCTACCTCTGCTAAGATTATAACTACCTTTCTAGGTTACAGGACTGTGGAATTCAATCTTGAGTCTGACAAGGCGTACATGATCAGACTGGATCAGGACATAAAGAAAGGTAAAATTAATGATCTCAGGGCTGCAATCTTTCAAACTGGTGAAGATTCTGCAGAACTTAAAGATGCTAAAAGGAGGATGATTGATGAACTCAGATATGCTAAGAGTTGTTTGTTAAAGAACAATCTCAGAACAAATCCTGACATCAGAGAGATCAGAAGATGAAGCCAAGTCAAGATCTATAACTGTTCAAATTCTGATATGAATACAGACTGAAGTTGTTATCAGAAGTTAAAGTTGGTAAAGCTTTAAGGACTGTAAGTTGTAGTTATCTAGTCAAATTCTCATGCATTTGTACTTAATGTTTTTGACATCATCAAATATCTGTTAACTTGTATATTATGATAATTTACAAGTTGGGGGAGATTGTTAGATATATTTGATAATGTCATAACTAATGTGATTTATGTTGAGTTTACAGATCTTACTTAAACAGGACAAATCAGTACTTAACTGAAATCAGCACTTATACTGAAGTCAGAACTTAAGTCGTCGGTACTTAAGGTTCAGGAGATATTTATCAGAAGATAATATCAGGACTTGAAGGAAACGTTCAGATAATAAGGAAGGCAGCTGATTTATAGGAAGAGAAGATCGAGACAAACATAAGAAGAGATATGCATGAAGAAGGAATTCTATGAAGAATAGAATACTTGGAAGAAAAGATATCTGATTGATATATTTTAGGAAGCAGAATTATATTCCATATCAATTAGCGATTATCTTGTAACTGTGTAGTATATAAACACAGACATAGGGTTTACACTATAAGTGTTATCATAATCGAGAAGATTATTCATTATAACCCTAGCAACTCTCGTGATATTTGTTCATCACTGAGAGAGAACAGTTCCATACTGTAACAGAGTTTATTGTTTTGAATAAAGTTTGTTTTCTATTACTTGAGTTATTAAAGTTGATTTGATTTTGCTATACAATGTATTCACCCCCTCTACAGTGTGTATGACCTAACATAATGACTCAAAGGTCGAACTGGATCAACTGTACAAAGCTAGATTTGAACCCTCAACATTCGTCATGGAGGAGGTCAAGAATGCTGTGCAAAACTCTATGGGTACTTTGGCAGCATCATGTTCACAACAACCTATGTCTACATCAACCAACCTACAAATCCAAAATTGCAAGCTCAAACCTCAACTCTATAGTCTTCAAATGACTCGTTGTCAACTCAAGTCTCCAAATTGACATCTTTGGTGCACAGTCAACAATAGGATATAAAGTCCTTAGTAGATTCACAAACACCTTCAAATGCAAAATTTTGTATCTTTGGGAGCTATAATGGGAGCTTTAAACAGTCCTCTTCCAGTATTGCCAGAAGCAGTTAGACCTGAACTTCCTAATCCTCTAATCTTGCCTACTACAAAGACTAAGAGGGATATAAAAGCTAGAGTCCTAAAATCATCCATCTAAGCCACAGTTCAAACAAGCCAAGATGATGTTGGGAGTAGAAAGACTACAGAAAGCAGCTGAGGGACCCTGCTCGGACTAATAATTTGATGAATTGCTCACGGCTCTCAGAGTTTCTCTAACCAATAACTTCTTCACCTACAAAAAGGTTTTGGACTGAAATATCAATTTTTTAAGGGTGATAATGGTGATCAAAGGGAACTTTCAAGAGAAGACGATTGTTGCAAATATAAATGACTTGGGTGTGGATAGATGTATGCAGGTGTCTCTTACTTATCTCCAATTTAGAAGAGCATCTGACTTGGACATCCTAATCAACAAGGTTAACAGGGTGATTTCAGAGGACATTTTCTTGCTAAATGAACTCAATAAGGCTCAAGTAGCTGCTTTTTCAAAAGCATATCTTCAACCTATGTAACACCCCCAAATCCGGGGTCGAGGATCCGGGTTGTCACGAGTTTCATTTCCCTAATAACATTCAATCTTAATAAAAACCAACTACTGCGTACTGTGACCCCATAATATACACACACACACCATAAGTTATAGTCTCAGAGATGAATACCAAAAATAACACAAGTCATTTTATTCCACAATTATAAGTCATTACACCTCAGAAGGGTTTTTGAATAAATTTAATATTCTTTACCATTATTACAATTCATAAATATACATAAGTCTGGTACATCAAAAGTTGAAAGCCTAGCCTATTGGTAGTTCCCACCTCAGCTACATCGGCATCAACGCCTACAGGAAACTGCGAAACATTTCCTATCCACTCGTGAATTGGGAGCTTGGTCATGTTCATCTTGCCTAGCTGTTGTTGTGTGATGAAAGAATAAAGCAAGGGCGAACAACAAGCCCACCAAAATAACATGTATAATAATTAACAATATATGAGCATTCTCATAGTATTCATGAAAGTCTTGGTAAAGAAGAAATGAACCAAGTTTGATATCTTAACGCGATGAAGTCCAAAATATTCAGTATATATATATATATACTTTTCAAAGTCTTTGAAATCCTCTTCCATGCATAATATACACAGAGTTCCAATTTATAACTGTATGAAAATATCGTTTTAAGGCGATCTCATATATCTAACCTTGTCTCAATGTTTTTTCTGAAAATCTATGTCATGCATAGATAATCATTTACTAGATATAAGTTGAAAAGAAGAAGTTACAAGATACTCTGAAATACTTAAATATTTTCCAAATAGTACTTGCACTACCACGTTCATCACATAGATGAGACTACAAGATAAGACTTGAATAGCAATCTATAAAATATTATTTTGAGGAAATAAACTTACGAGATACTTCATTAAGTCCCGATATATATATACTCACATATATATCCCTCATACTTTCCTTGAACCTCTGTTATGAAAAGTATAAACAGAGTTGTAATATCCAATGAATTTGGAAAGAAGAAAACCTTGGCATAAACCTGATATCTTCCTGATCAGGAAAAGATACCAATTAAGTCACCTTTTCTACTAGTAGATGGATGAATTCTCCACTGGTCATCACCCTGGCCGCATTAGGACCTCAGGATGGACTGTCACTCAGCCACTTACGCTTTGATGGACTACCACTCTGCCACTTACACCTTCTATAACACCCCGAGATCCGGGGTCAGGGATCCGGGTTGTCACGAGTTCCATTTCCCTTAATAACACCTAATTCTTAATAAACAATCATCTACTATGTACTGTGACCCCACAATATACACACACACCACAAGTTATAGTCTCAGAGATGAATACCAAAAAAATAACACAAGTCATTTTATTCCACAATTATAAGTCATTACACCTCAAAAGGGTTTCAGAATAAATTTATATATTATTTTCCATTATTACAATTCATAAATGTACATAAGTCTGGTATAACAAAAGTTGAAAGCCTAGCCTATCAGTAGTTCCTACCTCACCTACAACGACATCAACGCCTAGAGGAAATTGCGGAACATTTCCTATCCGCTCACGAATTGGGAGCTTGGTCCTGTTCATCATGTCTATCTGTTGTTGTGTGATGAAAGAAGAAAGCAAGGGTGAGCAACAAGCCCATCGAAATAATATGTATAATAATTAACAATATATGAGCATTCTCATAGTACTTATGAAAGTCTTGGTCAAGAAGAAATGAACCAAGTTGGATATCTTAACGCGACGAACTCGCAAAATATTCAGTATATATACTTATATACTTTTCAAAATCTTTGAAATCCTCTGCCATGTATAATATACATAAAGTTCCAGTTTATAACTGTATAAAAATATCGTTGCAAGGTGATCTTATATATCTAACCTTGTCTCAACATTTTTCTGAAAATCTTTGTCATGCATAAGATAATCATTAACCAGATATAAGTTGAAAAGATAAAGTTACAAGATACCCCAATATACTTATATATTTTCCAAATACTACTTGAACTACCACCGTTCAAGTTATAATTAGTTTCAAAAGTTCATCACACAGATGAGACTACAAGATAATACTTGAATAGATTCAATCTTTGAAATATTATTGAATGAAATGAAGTTACGAGATACTTCATTAAGTCCCGATATATATATATATATATATATATATATATATATCCATATATATCTCTCATACATTTCTTGAAAACCTCTGTCATGTAAAGTATGAACAGAGTTGCAATATCCAATGAATTTGGAAAGAAAGAATTTTGGCATAAACCCGATATCTTGCTGATCAGGCAAAGATACCAATAAGTAACATTTTCTACTAGTAGATGGATGAATCCCCCATCGGTCATCACCCTGGCCTCATTAGGACCTTGTGCTGGACCGCCACCCGGCCTCTTACGCATTGTTGGACTGCCACCTAGCCACTTACACTTTGATAGACCGTACCCTGGCCTGTCGCTTATGCCGACTCAATTAGATGGACTTACTTCCCGAACGTTGGGTAAGTAATCAATTCATTTATCAAAATAGCAACCTTGTTGTGAATATAAAATACACCATAGAGCCGGATCCCTCAGGTTTTGAGCGATTATTTAAATCCCCTTCGAAAGGAGGATCTTAAATATAAAAATGAGTTTTGGGATCCGCCATAACTTTTAAAAATCATTTTGAAGACTCGAAAACATTTTTAAGAATGTTTGGAGTAATGCTGATTTAAATGAAATAAATCAGTCCCGATATATTAGAAAATATCTGAATATTATTATTTAAACAATATTCCTTTAAGGATAATCCTTATAAAAATAATTGAAGTAAAAGTTTTAAAACTTATACTTGAAATGAATAATAAATAACCAAAGATATACTTATACGAAAGTATGATCTTTATTTGAATAATCGAAAATAAGTTTGATTATCGAAACATTATTCTTTAATAAAATAAAGAATATTATTTAATAAATAAGCGGAGTCATAAGTCCTCAAATGAATATTCAAAATAATATTCATTAAATAAAATAAACGGAGTCTTTAGTCCTCGAATGAATATTCAAAATAATATTCATTAAATAAAATAAAGTTATCGAATAAACCTTATTCGATTAATAGTTTTGAAAACTATATCAATATATATATATATATTATACTCGTTAGAAATAATTTGAAGTAGAAGTTTGAAGTAGAAAAATGTTCACCTTCGGGTCCCCTATACTAAGGGTATATGCAGCTACTGCTTATCTCTAGCATAGGTATTATGCAGCTTATAAGCATTTGAATCAACAATTAGATATCAAGATTACGAAACATGCATGCATATATACCATATCAGCATGCTCCAATATATCGCAAAATTTGCTAATATCAATCATGCACTTATCACAAGATAATGCATATACATATATTTACATCACAACAATAGTATAACGGGTAGAAAACTTGCCTGAGTGTTCCGGGGTAGACTTAAACTTAGAGTGGGTCCGGTAACCTATGAACAACAACATAAGCTGGAATTAAACCACGGTCGCTTAAGAAACTAGACTTTAACCATTTAGAGCCCTAACGTTCGTTTTCGCGCTTAACGATTCACTTAAGTCGCTCGAGTACCCTCGGCTCCACCATTTTTAATAAATTAACCATTAAGAGTTTTAAGGAGATTCTTTCGCGAGTACCTTACCAACTGCCTAATACACTTACCATAATTGTTTCATATCCCAATTAGTCATTTAAAGTCCTTAACCAAGGTTTCAAAGTAAGGCGAGGGGTAATGGTTCGGTCGCGAAGCGCCGTTACTTAAAACGGTCGTTTCTCCTAAACCGTACATCGGATTCAAACGAACCACATATCAAAACGACACTCGTAACATGAACTATCTAATCATGGCAATGTTCAAAACCTAGCAGGGAGTTCTCGGGTCCTAATGTTATGAACAAAAGCAGTTTAAAGTAAATCGGACATTACGACGGCTATGTTTACGCGATTTCCCAAATTTATACCATTCCAAATCAACCACCAATCAATCCCAATTCATTCATACAACCAAAATCCATCCATATCACACTACAACAGCCCCAACACCTCAAGTTCTCCAATTTATGTTATTCTTAATATGAATTTAAAACTATACTTAAGTCCTTTACTAATCAACAAGATTCAACATTCAATTCACTACAACTCCAACCCAAACTCTAAACCTACAAGCATCAAGCTACTCTTTTACCATAATAATCAAAATCATCCTAATATACAAAGTAAAGCTAGGGTTTGGAGATGTTATACCTTCCTTGAAGTGATTGGAGTAGCTAGGAAGCCTTAAGAAGCCTTGAGATGTCTTAGGGATGCTTGGATCTTAAAGGAAAAACAAGAAAAATCAAGTTAAAAATCTTGAAATCACTATTCATTATCTTCTTCATTGATTTCTTGGAGAAGATTGTGAATGATTTGGAGGCTTAAACTTATAGGATAGCTATATCCATGCATAAGGAGTACTAGATAATTATCTTACCAATTAAGGAAGCTTGGA
Source organism: Apium graveolens (assembly GCF_009905375.1). Classification (NCBI taxonomy): domain Eukaryota; kingdom Viridiplantae; phylum Streptophyta; class Magnoliopsida; order Apiales; family Apiaceae; genus Apium; species Apium graveolens. The sequence continues at coordinate 59,509,818 of NC_133657.1, forward strand.
ACTTGAATTTTGAAATTCTTCTTCTTGAAATGGAGAGAAAATCTGAGAGCAATGGTTGAAGAAATGAAATGACTTTGTGTTTGTGATTTGTTTAGCTTAGCTTGGTTGTTTTTGATTAGATTTTGGTTAATTACCTTATTAACCTTGAACTTTGTGTGGTTATCTTTCATCCACACCTCCTTCACCCCTATGTCATGCTTATGTCACCTTGTGATGTCATCATCCCTTACTTGCCCTCTTCTTATTGGTTGGATGACCTCATCATCCCTAACCTCCTTGATTAACTCCTAATTGTTTGCCTAATGACCGCTGATCTGTTATACGGTTCGCTTAACTTTCGTTCTCATTTCTCGTTTGAGGGATCATACCCGGGATCTTATTACTTGGTTTTCCTTAACCTGTCTCAATACATTATATTCCTTTTATGATCCTCTCTTATAATCCTTTAATTTAAATCCTTTTGATCCTGTTACCTTATACTCAATTCTTTCCGTATCTAGTGGATTTCCGGGAAAAATTAAAGTGTTCGAATTTGGATTCTGACGATCTTTACATACACTTATATCCCATATAAAGTACTAATAAGATCTCAGAATAACAATAGAAGAACCCCTACATAGTGTGGCATGGAAAGTTTTCTTATTCAGCATAATCAGCAAAACACTATTCATAAGGGTTACTAAAAGTTCAAAAATTTTGGGGTTATTACAGTCTCCCCTCCTTAAAAGGATTATGTCCCGGAATAAGGAAAAATGAATAGGGATACTTTCTTAGCATTGCACTTTCTAACTCTCAAGTCAATCTTCCCACATTGTGGTTCTACCATCAAACTCTGACTAGTTTGATAGCCCTTCTCCTAAGCACTTGTTCTTTTTTAATCTATAACCCTTTCTGGTTGCTCCATATAGGTTACGTCGGGTTGCATGTCTATGCGCTCATATGCCCCTATTTGTCTGGCATCCGAATTATACTTCCTTAATATTGATACGTGGAACACGTTATGAACTTGCTACATGTTCGGGGGTAGGGCTAGCTCATATGCTAACTTCCCAATACGTCTTAATACCTCAAAGGGTCCAACAATTCGTGGGCTTAGCTTTCCTTTCATTCCGAACCTCATCCATCCTTTCCAAGGGATACCTTTAACATTACTAGGTCCCCTATTTCCTATTCCTTGTCCTTTCGTGTCAAATCAACATACTTTTTATGTCCACCTTGGGCTACTACCAGCCGTCCTCTGATTAGATCTATTATATCCTTGGTCCTTTGGACCACTACTGGTCTGAGCATCTTGCGCTCTGTAACATCATCATATCATAAGAAGATCGACATTGTCTTCCCTCAAGGATCTCATAAGGCGATATCTCAATACTGACATATGATCTATTATCGTAAGAAAACTCAATCCGTGTTAAGTGACCATTTCAAATTCTTTCAAGTCTATTGCACAGACTCTCATCATAGCTTCTAGCATTAAAGCTTTTGCTTCTCAATACCCATTATTTTCCAGTTCGTAGTCATTACTATCTTCCGTACATAATACTATACCGGTGACATTTTTGCTCGTTAGCATTCTATAACCTTTTAATAATTGCGTCAACCTTAGTATCACGGACGTGTTAGATTCGGAATACCACCGCACTGATACTACTCCTTTCTAGCTGCTTCTATCTTTGAAAGCTTGATCCATCGTATAGAAGTAAAAGAATTTATTGAGAGATCACTATGATCATGAACACTTGTTATATCCCATAGTTAGTACAGAAGGTGGCCAGCCTTTAGTACTTAACAAGCAATTAAACAACATGTGGTATCCTACTAGGCTTCTATCACACAGATAGATAGTCATTCGGCAATACCTCCCCTTCTGGAAGGGTTATTCTTCTCAGCTTACATGAAATGAAAAGAAGAGAAAAGAGCGAACTGAAGAGAATTGTATATACGTAAAAACTTTATTGCCATAAATATCTGGCTTGGAATCTACCTCTGAACTATAGAGGTTTGTCATAGGAGAATAAAACATATACGTATATATATTAACATCAAGTATTATAGCATCTTATTTCACATGCCTAAATATTTTTACTATTCCGTCCATCATTCTATGGACCCATGCTCTTCCTCGAGCTTATACACAATCACCTTTGAAACTCCCTCGACATCGAAAATCGAATCTGGGATCTCATTCTAGACATCATCGTTACTAGAATTCTATGCTTGCACTGCAACCTTCCTCGTATAGTAATACGACTCTCTATTGATAAGAAGGAATAAGTATTCAATAGGTAGATAATCGACTTAATTAGTCTATCAATGATAACTTATACATCACCACAACCTGATTGGTGGTACTCAATCTCAACATCCATTCCAATACAACTCTCACGGTTGTAATTAATCGGCTCATTACCCGCGGAATCATTCCTGCACTACTAGGGTCCACCGTTGACCTACTGTAGTCATTCATTTTCCATGAAGTCTTAATAGCTAACCATACGGAGTCCATACATCTCGTATCGAATTCTTCTAAGGAGGTAACATGATCACCGTACATGATTCATGAAGAACACTCCTGAACTTGACGTACATATAACATGAAGCAGATAAAATTGCAGAAGAGTTTCAATGAAGGCAACGATAGTAGGTTAATACCATTCTTAATCATATGTCTTTATTGGGAGACATGCATCTCAAAGGTTCATTTAGTCATTCCGTAACATGGTCCTGGCTTATCTCAAGATAGTACCTTCTAAGATAGATAGCCCGCTCATGGAGATTATACGAATTAAACCTTTACCAAACTACTATTATGGTTGGGTATTGCACAGTCATCAGAAGGAATGTCAATCTTCCAAACCATAATACAACCTTCACGGCTTTAACCATTATTACTGTATTCCTCTAGCACGAGCGCCGATAATTGTCCTCTTACACTTAAAGTGTTGGTCACCTCTTTGGCCTTTCCTGATAGTAAAATTTACTTACAATCAATGTCTTTTAAATGACCTTCAACTAAATTTTCTACCTCATTTCCAATCACTGCTTGTGTGAAAATGCTCTTCATTACGCCATGGAAAAAATTTATCATCACTTTTCCATAAGTTATTGCCTCGGTCTTTTATACGTTAACATTGTCACGATTGACTCTTGATCATACTTAGGACGTCTCTTATTTTGGGTCCTTCTTGATTTTACCAATCTCGACCCTTATTGGGTCAATCTATACTTTCTTATGGTTCAACATGTGCCCCACCTGGTATTATTATAATTACGTCACATTTCCTTTATCAAAATTTCTATTCTTGAGAACTTTGAATATTACCTTTCTCCTTGTAAAACCTCTAAGGTTATCCTTAAATCCTTCATCAGGTACACCCTAGGCACAGGGCATATCAAGATACCATTTACTAATACCAGAATCATTGTCTATATACTTCTGAAAAATTTCTCCACTGATCCTTAAAGGTTGTTGTTACCTTAAACCTTTCCAATTTATACTGTCAAAACTCATACTATCCCTATTAAGGGTGAAATGCCAACCTTTATGCATTCCCCTAGGATTCATTCTAAGTTACATATGTTCTATCCTTAATTCCACCTTTAAAAAGGTACATGCATCCTTCCATGGATAATTCAAGTCATATATCCCTGATAAGGGTGTCTTATTCAATCATTCCCATCCAGATAGTCTATACCAATTTCACAATAGCATCCTTATTCAAACTGAGGTCAACACATATGGCCTTCAAAAGATAACAATGGTTACCCGCTTTTCTTTCCTAATTTGGTAATGACAATAGGGATGTCCTGGAAGATATTGGTCGTGTTCAACGTGAACTTCTTCTTAATAATTCCTCATTTACTTTTGTTGTTTATCTCAACAGTCATCTCAATGTTGGGATATCTTTCATACCTGGCGTCTCCCTTTCTGGGTATCATGCCACCGGTCTTACACTTCACATTCTTGAAGGTCACTTCCTTCATCCAATTTTCCTAATTTCCTACTTTCTTGTCTCCTCAGTCTATCCGCGTCTCATTATTTATCCTTCAAACTATCTCAAGGTTTCCTCGAATTCTCCCAACTTAAAGGGGGTACAATATGTACATCTCTTATGCCTTCAACCATCAACTTTAACTCATGGTGAATCACCCTCATCTTGACGATTACATACTTTTCTTTTTCTATTTCTACGAGTCTTTAGGGTTTCCTCATACCCAACTTCCTTATCATTCCTCAAACTCTATTACCTTTATTTTCCTTTCCATTTCAGTTTCTTTTTATTTTCCTTTCTCTTATCGTTATTTCATGAACCAACCCAACATAAGCATTGATTTCAAACATCCCGTCATTCTGGATTCGTGTCCTCAGAACGAATCTTGACAACTTTTACAATTTAGATTCATAATTAATGATATAGTTCTAAAGCTTTTACACTGTCTCCATAACCTTGGGAATTACTTTCCCGAAAACAATTGACTGAACTTTAATCAGTTTATTCTAACCTCTGGCTCCGTGACTTTCTTGGTCTTTCACCAGCGGGTGGCCTCTCTCTTAGGAAGGTAAGTGACAAAAATAGTCTTTTGCGCTTCATCAATCATTTAGAATATAAAATCAGTCCTCTATTTCCTTTGGCCAGGCTCTTGCCTCGGCTAGGTCAGCTTGTTCCTCGAAACTCTGAGAGCTTAGTAACTTAAGGGTCCTGAAAGAATTTCCCACCGCATTGTTTCCTCAGGGTGGTGTTTGGGAATAAAAGTATAATTTTTGTTTAGGCAGGTCCATGAATTTCCCCATAGGAGTACCATCCCGGTTCTCTCTATCTTGCTCGACTTCTGTTTTCTCAGTATAAAATGTTTCATCCTTCTCCCATAATCAGGGTTATCTTATACGTTAAAATCCTTGTTTTCCATTTCATTATGTTATGGGTTCTTTCTTTCTTGATGGTGACCTCCCCGACTATCACATTCAGGGTTTGCCCTAAATCTTATTCCTCGAACTATGGCTTTCATCTAAGATCTCGTCCTTAAGATCTTGAACGTTTGGAACCCAAATTCTGTAGGAATACCTCATTATTCCCTTATCATCTTTCTCAGTATTAATCTCTTCTCTAATTGTTGGCTCTCTGCCTTCATTCATCACTTTTTCTTGGCACAATATGATCTTTTCCAATAATTCGGGTTGTATTGCAATCTCAAACAGCTTTTCGGTACCAGCTCCGGTTACCTTCACTTCTATTTCCATTTTCTCAAAATCTCTTATCAACTCTCCCAAAGACATTTTCATATTGAGTCTCTCCTTTATACTAAGGGCATTTAGCCACCATTTTGGCTTTCCCTAGATGATAAAGAATCTCATAATCATAATCCTTGATTAGCTCTAACCACCTCTTCTGGCGCATGTTGAGCTCTTTCTGCGTGAAAATGCACTAGAGCACTTATGGCTTATGTAAATCTCGCACTTCTCTCCATACAAGTAGTGCCTCCAATCTTTAGGGAAAAACTATTGCCACGAGCCCAAGCTCATGGGTGGAGATATCCAATTTTATATTCCCTTAATTGTCTTGACGCATAAGCGATTACCTTGTTGTGCTGTATAAGAAGCACCCTAATTCCTTATGCGAAGCGTCACTACAAATCACAAAATCTCCTTTTCCATTCGGCAACGCCAACATAGGAACCGTCACCAACCTTTTCTTCAGTTCTTGAAAGCTGTTCTCGCATTTCTCTGTCCATTCGAACTTCTCAGTCTTATGAGTAAGCCGCGTTAAAGGGGCTACTATCTTTACGAACTTGAACGAACCTCCGGTAGTGACCGGCCAATCCTAGCTCTGGTAGTTTCCCTAACCATGGTTATCAATTCCTCAGTGGTCCTTTATTCATTCTTTTCAGGATCCCCCACAGGATCCTCCTCAGCAATAATCCCTTCTAGGACAACATCCTCAACCGCTACATCCTCGATATGAACATCATCCGGTCCTGCGTTAGGACGCTATATCGGATCCACAATCTGATCTCCAATAAGTAATAAAACATCATCGCGCTGTTGCTCTTCAACCTCAGGGTTCAGAGTCCCGCTACCATATACGATAACGACCTATGCCTCTATCACGATATTTATAAGGGTTCCCCTAAGGGTTTTAGCTGTCAGTACTACGTTAGGTAGTCCGACTATGAACTTGGCAAGAGTTCTTATTTATCTTAGTGAACTTATTATTTTAACGTCACTTCATCTCTGAGGTTTATAACGCTTAGCTCTGATACAATTTCTGTAACACCCCCAGATCCGGGGTCAGGGATTCGAGTTGTCACGAGTTCCATTTCCCTTAATAACACCTAATTCTTAATAAACAATCATCTACTGTGTACTGTGACCCCACAATATACACACACACCACAAGTTATAGTCTCAGAGATGAATACCAAAAAAATAACACAAGTCATTTTATACCACAATTATAAGTCATTACACCTCAAAAGGGTTTCAGAATAAATTTACATATTATTTGCCATTATTACAATTCATAAATGTACATAAGTCTGGTACAACAAAAGTTGAAAGCCTAGCCTATTGGTAGTTCCTACCTCAGCTACAACGGCATCAACGCCTACAGGAAATTGCGGAACATTTCCTATCCGCTCACGAATTGGGAGCCTGATCCTGTTCATCATGTCTATTTGTTGTTGTGTGATGAAAGAAGAAAGCAAGGGTGAGCAACAAGCCCACCAAAATAATATGTATAATAATTAACAATATATGAGCATTCTCATAGTACTTATGAAAGTCTTGGTCTAGAAGAAATGAACCAAGTTTGATATCTTAACGCGACGAAGTCGCAAAATATTCAGTATATATACTTATATACTTTTCAAAATCTTTGAAATCCTCTGCCATGTATAATATACATAGAGTTCCAGTTTAAAACTGTATAAAAATATCGTTGCAAGGTGATCTTATATATCTAACCTTGTCTCAACATTTTTCTGAAAATCTTTGTCATACATAAGATAATCATTAACCAGATATAAGTTGAAAATATAAAGTTACAAGATACCCCAATATACTTATATCTTTTCCAAATACTACTTGAACTACCACCGTTCAAGTTATAATTAGTTTCAAAAGTTCATCACACAGATGAGACTACAAGATAATACTTGAATATATTCAATCTTTGAAATATTATTGAATGAAATGAAGTTACGAGATACTTCATTAAGTCCCGATATATATATATATATATCCATATATATCTCTCATACATTTCTTGAAAACCTCTGTCATGTAAAGTATGAACAGAGTTGCAATATCCAATGAATTTGGAAAGAAAGAATTTTGGCATAAACCCGATATCTTGCTGATCAGGCAAAGATACCAATAAGTAACCTTTTCTACTAGTAGATGGATGAATCCCCCATCGATCATCACCCTGGCCTCATTAGGACCTTGTGCTGGACCGCCACACGGCCTCTTACGCGTAGATGGGCTGCCACCCAGCCACTTACACTTTGATAGACCGTACCCCGGCCTGTCGCTTATGCCGACTCAATTAGATGGACTTACTTCCCGAACGTTAGGTAAGTAATCAATTCATTTATCAAAATAGCAACCTTGTTGTGAATATAAAATACACCACAGAGCCGGATCCCTCAGGTTTTGAGCAATTATTTAAATCCCCTTCGAAAGGAGGATCTTAAATATAAAAATGAGTTTTGGGATCCGCCCTAACTTTTAAAAATCATTTTGAAGACTCGAAAACATTTTTAAGAATGTTTGGAGTAATGCTGATTTAAATGAAATAAATCAGTCCCGATATATTAGAAAATATCTGAATATTATTATTTAAACAATATTTTCATAAGGATAATCCTTATAAAAATAATTGAAGTAAAAGTTTTAAAACTTATACTTGAAATGAATAATAAATAACCAAAGATATACTTATACGAAAGTATGATCTTTATTTGAATAATCGAAAATAAGTTTGATTATCGAAACATTATTCTTTAATAAAATAAAGAATATTATTTAATAAATAAGCGGAGTCATAAGTTCTCAAATGAATATTCAAAATAATATTCATTAAATAAAATAAACGGAGTCTTAAGTCCTCGAATGAATATTCAAAATAATATTCATTAAATAAAATAAAGTTATCAAATAAACCTTATTCGATTAATAATTTTGAAAACTATATCAATATATATATATTATACTCGGGAACATCGACTCCCGGTTTAGAAAAATGCTCACCTTTGGGTCCCCTATACTAAGGGTATACGCAACTACTGCTTATCTTTAGCATATGTATTATGCAACTTATAAGAAATTGAAACAACAATTAGATATCAAGATTAAAAAACAGATATGCATATATACCATATCACATGCTCCAATATATCACAAGATTTGCTAATAACAATCATGCACTTATCACAAGATAATGCATATACATATATTTACATCACAACAACAGTATAACGGGTAGAAAACTTGCCTGAGTGTTCCGGGGTAGACTTAAGCTTAGACTGGGTCCGGTAACCTATGAACAACAACATAAGCCGGAATTAAACCACGGTCGCTTAAGAAACTAGACTTTAACCATTTAGAGCCCTAACGTTCGCTTTCGCGCTTAACGATTCACTTAAGTCGCTCGAGTACCCTCGGCTCCACCATTTTTAATAAATTAACCATTAAGAGTTTTAAGGCGATTCTTTCGCGAGTACCTTACCAACTGCCTAATACACTTAACATAATTGTTTCATATCACAATTAGTCATTTAAAGTCGTTAACCAAGGTTTCAAAGTAAGGCGAGGGGTAATGGTTCGGTCGCGAAGCGCCGTTACTTAAAACGGTCATTTCTCCTAAACCGTACATCGGATTCAAACGAACCACATATCAAAACGAAGCTCGTAACATGAACTATCTAATCCTGGCAATGGTCAAAACCTAGCTGAGTTCTCGGGTACTAATGTTATGAACAAAAGCAGTCTAAAGTAAATCGGACATTACGACGGCTATGTTTACGTGATTTCCCAAATTTATACCATTCCAAATCAACCACCAATCAATCCTAATTCATTCATACAACCAAAGTCCATCCATATCACACTACAACAGCCCCAACACCTCAAGTTCTCCAATTTATGTTATTCTCAACATGAATTTAAAACTATACTTAAGTCCTTTACTAATCAACAAGATTCAACATTCAATTCACTACAACTCCAACCCAAACTCTAAACCTACAAGCATCAAGCTACTCTTTGACCATAACAATCAAAATCATCCTAATATACAAAGTAAAGCTAGGGTTTGGAGATGTTATACCTTCCTTGAAGTGATTGGAGTAGCTAGGAAGCCTTAAGAAGCCTTGAGATGTCTTAGGGATGCTTGGATCTTAAAGGAAAAACCAGAAAAATCAAGTTAAAAATCTTGAAATCACTATTCATTATCTTCTTCATTGATTTCTTGGAGAAGATTGTGAATGATTTGGAGGCTTAAACTTATAGGATAGCTATATATATGCATAAGGAGTACTAGATAATTATCTTACCAATTAAGAAAGCTTGGAACTTGAATTTTGAAATTCTTCTTCTTGAAATGGAGAGAGAAGCCGAGAGCAATGGTTGAAGAAATGAAATGATTTTGTGTTTGTGATTTGTTTAGCTTAGCTTGGTTGTTTTTGATTAGATTTTGGTTAATTACCTTATTAACCTTGAACTTTGTGTGGTTATCATTCATCCACACCTCATTCCCCCCTATGTCATGCTTATGTCACCTTGTGATGTCATCATCCCTTACTTGCCCTCTTCTTATTGGTTGGATGACCTCATCATCCCTAACCTCCTTGATTAACTCCTAATTGTTTGCCTAATGATCGTTGATCTGTTATACGGTTCTCTTAACTTTCGTTCTCATTTCTCGTTTGAGGGATCATACCCGGGATCTTATTACTTGGGTTTCCTTAACCTTTCTCAATACATTATATTCCTTTTATGATCCTCTCTTATAATCCTTTAATTTAAATCTTTTTTATCCTGTTACCTTATACTCAATTCTTTCCGTATCTAGTGGATTTCCGGGAAAAATCAAAGTGTTCGAATTTGGATTCTGACGATCTTTACATACACTTATATCCCATATAAAGTACTAATAAGATCTCAGAATAACAATAGAAGAACCCCTACATAGTGTGGCATGGAAAGTTTTCTTATTCAGCATAATCAGCAAAACACTATTCATAAGGGTTACTAAAAGTTCAAAAATTTTGGGGTTATTACACCTTGATGGACTCCCACTGGGCTTATGTCGCTTATGCCTACACATTTTGATTGGGCTTACCTCCCGAATATTGGCCAAGTAATCAAATTCTTTTATTAAATTAGAAACTTTGTTGCGCCAAAAATACACCACGGAGCCAGATCCTTTAGGTTTTGAACGAGTATTTAAATCCCATTCGAAAGGAAGATCTTAAATTTGAAAATGAGTTTTGAAATCCACTCGAACTTTTAAAATCATTTTGAAGACTCGAAAACATTTTTAAGAATGTTTGGAGTAATGTTGATTTAATAAATTAAATTAGTGCCGATATGTTAGAAAATATCTGAATATTATTATTTAAATAATATTCTCATAAAGGATAATCTTTATAAAAAAACAAATGAAGTAGAAGTTTTAAAACTCATACTTGAAATGAATAATAAATAACAAAAGGTATATTTATATGAAAGTAAGATCTTTATTTGAATAATCGAAAATAAGTTTAATTATTATTCAAAATCATCGAATATACCTTATTTAATTATTAGTTATAGAAAACTATATAAAATATACTCGGGAACCTCGCCTCCCGGTTTTAGGAAAATGTTCAACTTTGGATCCCCCTATACTAAGGGTATACGCAAATAATGCCTATCTCTAGCATATGTATTATGCAGTTTATAACAATTGAATCGACAATGGAATATCAAGATTATGAAACAAGCATGCATATATATATATATATATCATATGAACATGCTCCAATATATCGCAAGACTTACTAATAATAACCATGCACTTATCTCAAGATAATGCATCAATATATTTACATCACAACAACAGTATAACGGGTACAAAACTTGCATGGGCCATTGGGGGTGGTAATAGGTCTGGTGTGAGTCTGGTAACCTATAAACAACATATAAGCCATAATTAAACCACGGTCTCTTAAGAAATTAGACTTTATCCACTTAGACCCTAGCGTTCGCTTCTGCGCTTAACGTCTTTCATTAGTCGCTCGAGTACCCTTGGCTCCACCATTTTAATAAAATTAACCATTAAACATTTTAAGGAGACTCTTTCGTGAGTACTTTACCAACTGCCTAATACAACTTACATAACTGTTTTGTACTCCATTTAGTCTTTTAAGGGCCTTAAACAAGGTTTCAAAGTTAAGCGAGGGGTAAAGGTTCGTTCACGAAACGCCGAAACTTAAAATGGTCTTTTCTCCTAAATCGTACATCAAATCTAAGTGATCCACATATCAAAACGAAGCTCGTAACATGAACTATAAAAAATGGCAATTGTCATATTTTTCAAGTGAGTTTTCGGGTAAAAATGCTATGTGCAAAGTCAGTCTTTCTAATTTGAGCATTACGATGTCTATGTTTACGCGATTTCCAAATTTTTTACCAATCCAATTATCTACCAAACTTCACCAAATCACCATCCAACCATCACAACACCAAATCTAACTTATGACTACGAATCAAGTCAAGATCCAACCAAATAAACCACTCATTCAAGTACTAATCATAGATCCATTCATAATCATCTTTAAACCACCAAAACTAACTAATACACATGGATCTTACTTATACAAACATGGATCTAACTTATACAAACATGGGTCTAACTTTAATTTCACCAAATCATCCCAAAACTCATTAAAAATCAAAGTCAAAGCTTGGGTTTGGGAGATTATACCTTCCTTAGAGTGAACTAAGTTGCTAGGGAGCCTTATGACCTTGATCTATCCTTAAACAAGCTTGGATCTCACAAACAATCAAGAAAACACAAACTTAGTTTCTTGAAGATACTATTCATCAAGAACTTGGATGAATTGATTAGCTTTGTAAATCTTGGAATCTAGAGCTCAAAATCATACCATAACTAAGTTTAGAAATATAGAATCTATGGAAATAAACCTCTTAATTTTTGAAGGTATGGAGCTTGGAATTTGAAAATCATATCCTTGTATTTTCATGAAAAAGTCGAGCCTAAACAATCGAGAGAGAAGAAGATTAAGTGGTTTGGTGTTTGTGAATGATTTTACATGGTTTTTATTCAATTTGCTAAAAATATCTTGGTTAACTTAACCTTAGTTAATCAAGGGTTAAAATACTTGGTCCATAGTCAATCTTGCAAAATATCTTGCTAACAATGTTGCATCATCATGCTTACTTCATTCCCTTGCCATTTGTCAATTTTGTATGGCTTGATGATGTCATAATCCCTGGCTTCTTGTACAAGCTTGTCTCTTGGTCTCTTATTTGTTTCACGATTCGCTTATCTCTCGTTCTCGTTAATCATTTGAGGGATCATATCCGGGATCTAATTACTTGGGCTTCCCTAAACCTTTCTTAATATATTATACTCCTTTAGTGATCCTCTCTTATAATCCTTGAATTAAAATCCTTTTAATCATGTTACCATATATTTAATTCTTTCGGTATCTGGTGGATTTTTGGAAAAAATCAAAGTGTTCAAATTCGAATTCTGACGATCTTTACATACACTCATATACTTTATAGAGTACTAATAAGATCTCAAAATATCAATAAAGAACTCCTACATAGTGTGGTCTGATAATTTTCCTTAATCAGCATAATCAGCAAAAAGTTACTATTCATCAGGGTTTCAAAAATTTCCAAAAATTGGGGTGATTACAGTCTCCCCTCCTTAAAAGGATTCCGTCCCGGAAATAGAAAACAGTTGGGGGTACTTTTCTAGCATTGCGCTTTCTAACTCTCAAGTCAATCTTCCCACATTGAGGTTTTACCATAAAACTCTGACTAGTTTTATAACCCTGTTCCTAAGCACTTGTTCCTTTTGATCCATGATTCTCACTGGTTGTTCCACATAGGTCAAGTCTGATAGCATGTCTATACGCTCGTATTATCCTATATGTCTGACATTCGGATTATGCTTCCTTAATATTGATACATGGAATATGTTATGAACTTGCTGCACGTTCGAGGGTAGGGCTAGTTCATTTGGTAACTTCCCAATACATCTTATTATATCCAAGGGTCCAACAAATCGTGGACTTAACTTTCTTTTCTTTCCGAACCTCATCAATCCTTTCCAAGGGGATAACTTTAACACCACTAGGTCCTCTATTTAATACTCTTTCTCCTTTCGAGTCAAATCAGCATACTTCTTTTTTCCATCCTGGGGTTGCTACCATCCATCCTCTGATTAGATCCACTATTTCTTGGTCCTTTGGACCACTTCAGGTCAAAGCATCTTGCGATATCCAACTTCATTCCGATACAAGGGAGATCGGCATTGTCTTCCTTAAAGGGCCTCATAAAGCGTCATCCTGATATTGACATACAACTTATCATCATAAGAATACTCAATCCGTGCTAAGTGATCATTCCAAATTTCTTTCAAGTCTATCACATAGATTCTCATCATAGCTTCTAGCGCTATAACTTTTGCTTCTCAATATCCATTCTTCTCCAGTTCATAATCGTTACTATCTTCCGTTCATAATACCATTTTGGCTATACTGTAACTCTCTAGTGTTCTATAACCTTTTAATAATTTCACCGACCTTAGTACCATGAACACGTTTTTATTTCAGAGACAAGCGCATTTATAGTACTCCTTTTCGATCTGCTTCTATCTTTGGAAGCTTGATCAATCAGATAGAAGAAAATAATTTATTGAGAGATCACTATAATCAAGAACACTTGTTATATTGCATTAGTTAGTACAGAAGGTGGCCAGCCTTTAGTACTTGAAAAGCAATTAAACAACATGTGGTATCCGACTAGGCTTCTATCACACAGATAGATAGTCATTCGGCAATACCTCCCCTTCTGGAAGGGTTAATCTTCTCAGTTTACACGAAATGAAAAGGAGAGAAAAGAAAAAATTTAAGAGAAAATATGGTCACAAAATATCCGTTTTGGAATCTACCTCTAAACTATAGAGGTTATTAAAAGAGAATGAAACATATATGTATATATATCAACATCAAGTATCATTACATCACAATTCACGTGCCTGAATATTTACAATTCCGTCCATCATTCTATGGACCCATGCTCTTGCTTGAGCTTATAAACAATCACCTTTGAAACTCTCTCGACATCAAAAATCGAATATGGGATTTCATTCTAGACATCGTCGTTACTAGAATTCTACACTTTCCCCACAACCTTCCTCGTTATAGTAATACGATTCTCTGTTGATAAGAAGGAATAAATATTCAATAGGTAGATAATCGACTTCTTAGTCTATCAATGATAACTTACACAACCACGACCCGATTAATGGTACTAAATCTTAACACCCATTACAATACAACTCTCACTGTTGTTATCGTCTCATTATTAAATGAATCGTTGATGCATTGCTATAGCCACCGCGGACCTATGGTAGTCATTAGTTTTCCTTGAAATCTTAATAGCTAACCATACAGAGTCCATACCTGTCGTATCAAATTCTTCTAAGGAGGCAACATAATCACCATTCATGATTCATGAAGAAAACTCCTAAACTTGACGTTCATATGACATGAAGCAAATAAAATTGCAGGAGAGTTTCAATCAAAGAAATGATAGCAGGTGAACACCATTATTAACCATATGTCTTTATCAGGAGACATGAAGCTCAAAGGTTCATTTAGTCCTTTCGTAACATGGTCCTGGCTTATCTTAAGATAGGACCTTCTAAGATAGGTAACCCACCCACGGCGATAACATGAATTAAATCTTTACCAAACTACTATTACGGTTGAGTATCACACAATCATCAGAAGGAAAGTCAATCTTTCACACCATAATACAACCTTCACGGATTTAACCATCATCACTATATTCCTTTGGCACGAGTGCCTATAATTTCTCTCTTACACTTAGAGTGTCGGCCACCTCATTGGCCTTTCCTGATAGTAATAGTTCTTTACAATCAATGTCTTTTGAACGATCTTCAACTAAATTTTCTACCTCATTTCCAATAACCTCTTGTGTGAAAATGCTCTTCCTTAAGCTTTGGTGGGAAAAATATCACCATTTTTCCATAAGTTATTGCCTTGGTCTTTAGAGGTGAACATTATCACGACTGACTCTTGATCATACTTATGACGTCTCTTATCTTGGGTCCTTCTTGTTTTCACCAATCTCGACCTTCATTGGGTCGATCTATACATTCTTATGGTTTAACATATGCCCCACTTGGCATCATTATTATTAAGTCATAATTCCTTTACCAGAATTCCTATTTGGAAAACTTAAAAATCACCTCTCTTCTTCTAACCTCTCCAATGTTATCTTTAAATCATTCTTCCTGTACTCCCTAGGTATAGGGCATTTCCAGATACCATTTACTAATACTAGAACCATTGTCTATATAGTTCTAAAAACTTTCTCCACTAATCTTTAAAGGTTTTTATTGCCTTAGTCCTTCATTCCGTACTACCCAAACGCATAATCACTACGTGAAAAACTGGAATAGACATCACACTTTTTACATCAGTTACAAAAAAAACCGATGTAAAAATAATTTTTGACATCAGTTGCTCTCAAACCGATGTGAAACAGCATTATTCACATCAGTTTCATGGCTGATCTTTGTATATCACTGCTTTTTAAAAAATTAAAAAAACATGGAACAAATTGTTCCCCCTTCTCTCTCACTGCTCTCCCTCCCCGACCTCTCACTCTCGGTACACTCTCCCTACCCGACTTCTCTCTCTCTCTCTCTCTCTCTCTCTCTCTCTCTGTCTCCGTCTCTCACCTTTCAACTATCACTCTCCCCTCTCTTTCACCTCTACCCGTTATAAGCCCTAAAACAAAGTTAAACCCTCTAATTACAGATCGAGCAAGAAGGTTGACATGCAGCCCTGAGAAGTGTTCATACAACCCGAATCAAGCAAGTTTTACACAAATCGAGCTCCGTAGGTCATCGGCTGGTAGCACAATGCCACCTCCGTGTTTGGAAAATATTGAACAGAATGTTGAAGAAAATTTTGCTACATCATAGGTAGGTGATATCTGTGAAGCAGCATATAATAACCGCGGTAATTTGGGTGATGATTGTGATAAGGATTCGGAGGAGTTTAAGAGGTTTTTGGCCGATGCCGAGCAACCTTTGTTTGAAGGCAGCGATTTAGTATTAGTGATAGTATGTTTACGGATTTACTTTCTTCCGTTGGCTCCTTACTTCCTAAAGATTACGTCTTGCCAAGTAATGCATACACAGCTAAGAAAACCCTATCCGGTTTAGGTCTTGAATATATTAACATCCATGTATGTCCGAACGAATGCATTCTATATAGAGGTGTAAATTCTGATTTTGTCGAGTGTCCCAAGTGCCACATATCTCGCTGGAAGTTAGGCAAGGATGGTAAAGTGAGAGTTAACGGCCCGGCTAAAGTTATGTGGTATTTTCCAATCATTCCAAGATTTAAACGGATGTTTAAGTCGAATTCTACCGCTGAGCTTCTGACTTGGCATGCTAACCAAAAAAGTCAAGATGGGTAGATGCGTCATCCAGCCGACTCTCCATGGCGGAATGTCGATTATAAATGGTCAGAATTCGGTAATGAGCCGAGAAATCTTCGATTAGCCATGGCGGCGGATGGTATAAACCCCCATAACAATGGCATGAACAATAGGTATAGCTGTTGGCCAGTAGTGTTGACAACATATAACCTTCCTCTGTGGTTGTGCATGAAAAGAAAGTTCTTGATGTTAACAATATTAGTGTCTGGTCCGCAAGAGCCAGGTAATAACATTGACGTCTTTTTGCAACCACTTATTGATGATCTCAAAAAGCTTTGGAAAGAAGGTGAACCAGATGTGTACGACGCTCATACTAAATCTTCTTTCACTTTGAGGGCCATATTAATGTGGACAATAAATGATTTTCCCGCTTATGGGAACTTGTTCGGTTGTGTCAATAAGGGTTATATGTGTTGTCCAGTTTGTGGCGACGATAGCGTAGCCAAGTATTTACCTCATACCAAGAAAATGTGTTTTCAAGGCCATCGTCGATATTTACCTAGGAATCATCCTTATAGGAGGAAAAAGACGGCTTTTAATGGTGAGCAAGAGTTAGGAAATGCTCGTCAAATCCTTTCTGGAGAAGAGGTGTTAAGGCGGCAGGAGCGGATTAAATTTGCTTTCGGGAATGCAGTAAAGAAGTCCAAAAAGGTCGACTGTCCATGGAAGAAAAAGTCAGTTTTCTTTGAGTTAGAATATTGGAAGTTTCATCATGTTCGTCACTGTCTCGATATTATGCACGTCGAGAAGAATGTGTGCGACAATCTTATTGGGACACTCCTAAATATTAAATTTAAAACTAAAGACAGCGAGGCCTCCCGACTTGATATGGTTGAAATGGGCATTAGGACAGATTTGGCTCCACAAAAAGTAGGAGCACGGAGAACGTACCTGCACCCTGCTGCTTATACTCTTTCAAAGGAAGAAAAAAGAAAACTGTTAAAGTCATTGTCATCAATGAAACTTCCCTATGGACATTCATCAAACATAAAAAATTGTGTCTCGATGCCTGATATGAAGTTATTTGGGCTGAAGTCTCACGACTGTCACATACTACTTCAACAGCTGCTCCCAGTTGCAATTCGTGGAATTCTCCCAAAAAGTGTATGGGTTAGCATCATTACGTTGTGTTTCTTTTTCAATTCTTTATGCACTAAATTTTTCGAGGTATCAAAATTGGATAAATTACAGTCAGATATAATATTAACCTTGTGCGAGCTGGAGAAAATATTCCCTCCCTCTTTTTTCGATGTAATGATACATCTTACGGTTCACTTGGTTAGAGAATTGCGTTTGTGTGGTCCGATTTTTTACAGATGGATGTATCCATTTGAACGGTTCAATAAGGTGCTGAAAAGTTATGTGCCAAACCGTTTATATCCGGAAGGTTGTATAGCTGAAAGCTATCTCGGAGAAGAATCTGTAGAATTTTGCATCAAGTTTGTTCGGCAGAGTTGCACAACTGCAGGTCTTCCGAAGGACAAAGCCAAACTTGATGGTCCGTTATCTCCTGCAATAATAAAGTCAGTCGAAGAAAAAGAGCGAGATGAGGCACACCTACATGTTCTTCAAAACAACTCGGAAGTGTATCCATACATCACGTAAGTTAAATTAATTAACCCTTGTCTCAATCTTCTTTATCGAGTATTTATGGTATTTCCTTATCAATACTTTTATTTCTAGGATGCACAGGGAATTATTAGAAGAAACCTATCGAGGGAAAACAAGACCGTGCAATGGCTAATCGGAGAGCACAATCGGTTATTTTCTAGTTGGTTTGAAAAAAAGGTCAGTGAAATGATAAGGAATGGAGAAGATGTCCCTGAAACGATAAGATGGCTTGCAGGCAAACCGTCTTTTTCCGTATTGACTTATGAAGGCTTTCTCGTTGATGGGGTTCGATATTTCACAAAAGACCGAGATAATGCGCGGGTGGTCCAAAATAGTGGCATGTCTTTAGTTGCTAAGACTGTCCAAGTGAGTAGTGCCAAGGATTTAAATCCCGTGGAGAGCGATATGACATTTTATGGCGTTATTGAAGAAATTTGGGAGTTGGATTACCGTGCATTTAAGGCTCTGCTATTCTTGTGCAGATGGGCAGATAGCGATGGAGGTGTCAAGGTCGACGATCTCGGCTTCACACTTGTGGACCTTAGTCGACAAGGTCACAAAAATGATAAGTACGGATCGGTTGACCAGGTCAAGCAAGTTTTCTATGTCGACGATCCAGTCGATATTACCTGGTCAGTTGTATTAACTTCTACGAATCGAGATTACCATGAGGTGTATAATGACGACGATTTAGGGGACACAACACTGGAAAATCCTCCATTTTGCTCTCAAATCCCTAAAGTAGATGTCCCAGTAGATGTAGATGATGATGCAGATGAGCCTAGTCTTGGAAATCAATGAGAGGATGTCGAGGGAATTTGGATTAGAAAATGATTACATTTTGAATTTGGATGTCGATGTATTTTTAATTAATTTCGATATTTGTATTATTGTGAGAGATAGAAGTATGCTTTTGGGACATGTTTAAAATTGTACTTTTGCTAAACCCTGGATAATTTGTCTTTGATTTTTAGTTGTTTCATAGTTACAATGCATTTTGCATTTGTTACATTCGCGTTATTTCTATATAATTGTCTGCTCTTTATTTTATTTATTTTTTATGTTTTACTATAATGCATTTAGAACGCTTATTCCCACTGTTGATTATTATATATAGCTAATTATGTACACCATGCATTTCAGGAATTGCAAGCACATGAATGGGGAAGAAGAAACCCAGAACACTGATATCTAAAAAAGCAGTGACAGAGGAGGGCGGTGAGAAAAATGAAGAAAAGCAACTGGAAGTGAAGCAATTGACACCTGAAAAGCAAACTGATGTGAAACAATTGACACCAGAAAAGCAACTGGATGCCGCACAGCCTACAGATGACCCTGGAGAAGATGTAAAAAAGGCAGACTCTGATGTTCCACAAGAGACGGTTACAAGTATAGAATCTAGGAAAAGAAAAACTGGAGCAACACGTGGTGTTTGTGCTATGCACAAGGTCGTAACGAAGAAAGCTCAAAGACAAAAGTTCAAAATCAGATACAACAGAATCGGAATTCCCATTGGTGACACAAGGCACACCTTGCAGTCTTATATTGACATGCTGGCGAGGACGATGGTGCCAATTGATCTTGAAAATTGGCTAACAATGGATGAGGAGTTAAAAGCGAAGATATGGAGTGATGTGCAGGTAAAATAAATCATGTTTATTTTACCTAAATATTGTAACTTGTTTAGTATATGAGTTTTTACCTTGTACATGGTTATTTTTTCCTCTCAGGATACTTTCAAAGTAGCTCCGGAAAGTGAGGGGTTGGTCTTAAAGTCAGCGGGTACGAAGTGGAGACAATT
This sequence comes from Apium graveolens, assembly GCF_009905375.1. Taxonomy (NCBI): domain Eukaryota; kingdom Viridiplantae; phylum Streptophyta; class Magnoliopsida; order Apiales; family Apiaceae; genus Apium; species Apium graveolens. The sequence goes on from NC_133657.1 coordinate 59,530,007, forward strand.
CAAGTATGAATTAACCAGAAAATTTGTGAAGCCGTATATTGGAAAGAAGAAGAAGCTAAGCAAGCCCCTCCAAAATATGCGTATATTGGCAAGGACTGTTGGAGAAGATTTGTGGATGTGAGGACTGGTAAAAGCTGGGATGTATATCTTTCATATTTATATCTTTCACATTTATCGTGGTATATTTGAATTAGTGTTGAATTTAATATATCTTGCGTGCAGGAGATTAGTAAAGTGCAAAGCGAGCGAGTTAGCGAGTGAAAATATCCACACAGAACCTCAAGGAAAGGATATATTAGTTTGGAGGAAGATGAAGTACGGGTTTCTTGCTATCTCTGAAATTTAGTATAGTATTGCACTTATTTTATTAAACATTTTTATTTCTTCATTTTTTAACAGATCAAAGCAGGGCGACTGGCCCCTGAAGAATTACCTGATCGAGCAATTTTCTGGAAAAAAGCTCGTACGCCACCAGATGGAGTTATTGATGAAGAGTTGGCTAAGACATTTGAAAAAATTGTAAGTTCCAGATTTAATTGAACTTCTTTTAATTTTAGTTGCACCATTTTTCAATTTAATTACATTTTTAAATTCATATGCAGTTTTAAATTTAATTGTACTACCTTTCAATTTAATTGCATTTTTAATTGCATCTATTTTCAATTTAATTGTATTTAAAAATTTAGTTGCAGTTTTAATTTTAATTGCACTTCTTTTTAATTTTATGTGCACTTCTTTTTAATTTTAATTGCACTTCTTTTTAATTTACTTGCACTGCTTTTTAATTTACTTGCTTTAATTTTAATTGTACATGTTTCCAATTTAATTGCATTTTTAAATTTAGTTTTAATTGCACTCCTATTTAATTTGTTTAATTTTAACAGGATGAACTACTTGAAAAGAAACGCAAGGGTGAGTTTGTACCGTCTGGAAGCGAGGATGTGCTTTCTATTGCACTGGAAACTCCTGAACATTCTGGTAGAGTTCGAGGAGTTGGAAGCTTTGTAAATCCATCGACATACTTTAATTTACCGAAAGGGAAAGACAAGAAGAGCAGAGTGAGAAAAACAGAGTTTAAACAAACAAAGAATGACTTTGAGAAAAGAAATGAGGATCTTATGTTACAGATTGCTGAGCTGAAGAATGCGATGAAGGAAATGGCTAGTGCAGCCAAACTCCACTCACCGATGTTGTTTGATAAGGCAAGTTATCGACTAGAAGAAAAAGAAGGAGTTGCTAAAATGAAGCAAAACTGTGGTCTTACTGCTGTACGTGAATTGATGGTTGAAAACAATAATGGTAATGGTGATGACTATGTGGACATTAATCATTTTGACCCTCTGCCTGGGAAAAAGGTAAAAAAGTATTGTACGTATATCTCTCAATATTTTTGCAATTGTTGCCAGACTTATTATTTGACAATGCTTATAAATGTAATTTAGGATCCGCGAAAGTGCGAGCTGGCAGTGGATGTAATTGAAAACAAGGTACCTTTTGGTATGGTATTCTCCGAGGATGGAATGTCTACGTTAGTACATGGAGTGCCTCTTGAGCCCGGATATGCTCGTGTCCAGGTAGACGGAACCATCAAGAAAGACGCCTTAGTTTCGGTACCAATAGCTGGTGAAATAGAGACAGTCCGCCAAGCGGTTGGCTCCCTTGTAGCATGGCCTAAAAATTTGATCATCTTCAGTCCCCCCACTGCTAAAGTATTTTCTTAAAAATCAGAGAATTATAAATGCATTTTCTAAAAACTGTTAAGGTTTATGGAATACTTGTTTATTTGTTTATTTGTTTGTAGAAAAAGAAGGAAGTGAAGCCAAGGAAAACAAAGATTGTCAATGCGTATCAGAAATTGTCGGCTGAGATGAAGAGTGTGAAACCTACTGACAATGTTCCTTGAAGGTTTATGTTATTGTACATACATGCCATGGTCATATTGAAAGAAAGTGGAGACTCGATACAAATATCGTGTGGTGCTGAGGTGTTTGGAGTCGAAAAAGTCATTTTTTATTGCACGAGAATGTTATGGCCTTGTTGGAGTTTAAAATGATTGGCCAGGGCATAATATCCACATATATGGCGTATGTATTTTTTCCTCTTTATTTTTCCTTTTCAATTCATTAATATTGTTTTATTTTATTTTTTCGTGAGAACAAATTATGGAGAATATTTTATTTTTATTTGTAGGTATTTGTATACCGAGGTTCGTAAGAGAAAACTATCCAACATGTATGCATTTGTTGATCCAGCGGCCACTTTTAAGCTCAATGACGATTTTGAAGCTTATATTGTCGAACAGATGAATACAGGAGATTCTCGCATATTCCTCATGCCTCATAATGAGAAGTAACTTTTAGCGTTTGCAAAATTATAAAAAATTATAAACTGTCTCTATATTTTATAATTTCTTGTTGATTTATTTAACATTAAACAGTTATCACTGGATTTTGATTATGATTTGGGAATCGGAAATCTTCATTCTCAACCCCTTGGCCCATCCGACAAATTTTCCAAAATTGGAAGTAGCATTAACGCGGTAGTGTTAATTGAACTTTTTTTATATATGTTTGCTGTCTATTTTTTTTAGAATTTTTTATTTACGTATACTGCATGTTTACTCTGTACAGAGCGATGAGATCTTATAATGCTCAGACAGGATTGGTAAACAAAAACCCCAAGATTAAGAACCTTAGCGTAAGTATTCATTTGTGCACATTTGACTGTAGTATGGTTTTTTTGTAAATTTTTTCTTTTTTGGGATTGATTGATTGTTAATTTTTTGTTGGATTAGGGATCCCCGAAACAACCGGGTGGATACGAGTGTGGGTACGTTGTCATGCGTTACATGAAAGACATATTCGAAGATAAAGAAATGAAATTCATTACCAAGGTAATAAATGTACATTTAGCGCAATCTGCAAACACCTAGAATAAATGTACATTTATCAGGGCATATTTATATTTATAGTATAGTATGCTAATTCACTATTTTTGCACTCTGTAAATTTCACAGTGGGCAGCTAAGACTTAAAACTCCTATACAAGGGAGGAACTTGATGAAGTGCCATTCGAGACTCTTCAATATGTCCAAGAGTTTGTTTAGTTTTCATGTTACCAGGGAACAATATTTAGTTTGATCTGTACACTATCATCTAGTTGGTGGTTTGTTCGTTTGGTTGGTCTTGTAATCTGCTTAAGTAGTCTGCTACCACGCTATTACCACGCTTTGCTGGAAATGACTTGCGTAATTAGACTACTTATGGCAGATCATGAATTGTGGATATTCGGTCTGACTTGTTTAAATGATTGTTATAACTTTTGTTGGATGATTTGCAACTTATTATATAACTTTTGTTGTATTGTCGTGCTTGTTTGGTGCTTGATATATAGCTAAAAAGCTTTTAGTATTTCAGTTTTTGTTTGCGATTAGTCAATTTCAGTTTTGATAGTTTTGGTTTGCGATTGGTTTGGTTTGTGATTGGTTTGCGATTGGTAATTTTTGGCTAGTTGAATATGTGAATAATACACATCACTGAAAATGTAAAAACCGATGTCTATGCTAATCAAAAACAACAGGCATATTGTGTTCTTTTGTATCCAAAACTGATGTATATACAACTCAATAACATCAGGCAAATCAATTCCAAACTTATGTTAAATCAAATAAACATAGGTTTTGAACCGATGTCTTTGATTTTAACATAAATTATATACTTTAGACAATGGTTCAAAACCAATGTCTTTGACCTTAAGAAAAATTATATAATTTTTACATCGGTTACTAACTGATGTGTAAAATGTGTTTTAACATCGGTTGAATGAACAACCATTGTAAAGTATAGACATCGGCTAAAAACCGATGTCTATGTTAATCTTTAACATCAGTTTTTAAACGAGGGTGATGTTAATAGTCTTAATAAACATCATATTTTAGAAAAAAACTGATGTAACAGGTTATAATCACACTGTGTGTGATATCTTTAAATTGATTATAATCTCTTAGTTTGCAAAATTAAAATGATGTTAGGTACTTATATAAGATAAAGGACATCAGTTTATTGCCAAAAAATGATGTGGAAAGCTATGTTTTACATCGGCCAAAAACCGATGTCAAAGGGGGGGACCTTTCTCTACACTGACGAAGACATCGGTCAAGATTTTTTTTACATCGGCTAATAACCGATGTCTATTCCAATTTTTCACATAGTGAATGTCCCTATTAAGGGTGAAATGCCAACCTTTATGCATTCCCCCATAGTTCATCTCAAGTTATCGAGGTTTTATCCTTAATTCCATCTTTAAAAAGGTACTTGCATCCTTTCATGGATAAATCAAGTCATATATCCCTAATAAGGGTATCTTATTCAATCATTCCCATCTCGATATTCTATACCTAATTTTACGATATCTTCCTTATTCAAACTGATGTCAATCCATATGGCCTCCAAAAGATAACAACGGTAATCCGCTTCTTTTTTTTGCCTGATTTGGTAATGATAACAAGGATCATCTGGAAGATATTGGTCATGTTCAATGTGAACTTCTTCTTACTAAATCCTCATTTACTTTTGTTGTTTATCTCAACAGTCATCTTAATGTTGGGATATCTTCTATACTTGGTGTCTCCCTTTTGAGCATTAAGTCACAAGTGTTACATACACTTCACATTTTTGAAGGTTACTTCCTTCATCCAATTTCTTAATTTCTTGCTTTCCTGTCTCCTCAGTCCATCTGTGTTCCCTTATTAATCCATCGATCTATCTCAGAGTTTCATCGAATACTCCCAAATTAAAGGGGATTAATTTTATGTATCATTTATGCCTTCAAACCTTGACTTTATCTCATGATTAGTCACCATCGCACTAATGATGACACACTTCTCTATTTTTATTGCTAGGGTTTCTTAGGGTTTCACATACTTAACTCCCTAATCGCTTCTCAACTCTATTTCCTTTATATCATTTTATACTTCTTCCCCTTTCAGTCTTTTATTTTTGTTTCTATTATAACCATTTCATGAACCAACACAACATAAGCATTGATTTCAAACATCTTGTCATTCTGGATTCATGTTCTTTAGACGAACCTTGACAACTTTCACAACCTATATTCATGGTTCATCATACTTGTCCACCTCTGGTATGGTTTTAAAACTTCTACACTTTCTCTCTATCTTCCTTAGCCTTCCACCAGCGGGTGGCCTCTCGCTTAGGAAGGTAAGTGGAAAAAATAGTCTTTTCGCTTCGTAGATCATTTAAAATCTCAAGTTATTCCTATTTTTTCTTTATCCAGGCTCTTGCCTCTACTGGGTCAGCTTGTTCCTTGGAACTTTGAGAGCTTGGCGACTTAAAGGTCCTAAAAGAATGTCCCAGCGCATTGTTTCTTCAGGGTGGTGGTTGAGGATAGAAGTACAAGTTTTGTTTAGGCAGGTCCATGAATTTCCCCATAGGAGTACCGTTGGGTTCTCCCTATCTTGCTCGACTTCTGTTTTATTAGTATGAAATGTTTCATCCTTCTCCCATAATCAGGGTTATCTTATACGTTAAAATACTTGTTTTCCACTTCATTATTTTATGGTTTCCTTCTATCTTGATGGTGACCTCCCTCACTATCACATTCAGGGTTTGCCCTAAATCTTATTCCTCGAACTATGGCTTTCATCTAAGATCCCGTCCTTAAGCTCTTGAACGTTTGGAACCAAAATTATGTAGGAACACCTCATTATTCCCTTATCATCTTTCTCGGTATTAATCTCTTCTCCAGTCATTGGCTTTGTGCCTTCATTCGTCACTTTTTCTTGGCACAATATGATCTTTTCCAATAATTTGGGCTGCATTGCAATCTCAAACATCTTTTCGGTACTGGCTCCGGTTACCTTCACTTCTATTTCCATTTTCTCGAAATCTCTTATCAACTCTTCCGAAGACATTATCATATTGAGTTTCTCCTTTACTAAGGGCGTCAGCCACCACATTGGATTTCCCTCGATAATAAAGAATCTCATGACCGTAATCCTTGATTAGCTCTAACAACCTCCTTTGGCGCATGTTGAGCTCTTTCTGCGTAAAAATATACTTGAGCTCTTGGGTTTGCGTAAACCTCGCACTTCTCTCTATACAAGTAGTGCCTCCAATCTTTAGGGTAAAACTATTACCGTGAGCTCAAGATCATGGGTGGGGATATCGAATTTTATATTCCCTTGATTGTCTTGACGCGTACGAAATTACCTTATCGTGCTGCATATGCACGCACCCTAATCCCTTGTGCGAAGCATCACTATAAATCACAAAACCTCCTTTTTCCCTCCAACAACGCCAACGCAGGGGCCGTCACCAATCATTTCTTTAGTTCTTGGAAGCTGTTCTCGCATTTCTCTATCCATTTGAACTTTTCAGTCTTACGAGTAAGTCACGTTAAAGGGGCTGCGATCTTTGCAAAATTTTGAACGATTCTACGGTAGTAACCGGCAATTCCTATCTCTTGTAGTTTTTCCGACTACGGTCATCAATTCCTCAGTGATCAAATTTTTAGTCTTGTCAAGATCCTCCTCGGGATCTGCCTCAGCATAATCTCTTCTGGGACAACCTCCTCAATGGCTACACCCTCAACATGAGCATTATTTGGTCCCTCATTAGGGCGCACTATCGGATTCACAATCTGATCTCCAATAAATAATTAAACATTATCGCGTTGTTGCTCCTCAATCTCAGGGTTCGGTGCCCCGCTACCGTATATGATATTTATAAGGGTTCCCGTAAGGGTTTTAACTGTCAGTACTACGTAGGTAGTCCGACTATAAACTTGGAAAGATTTCTTATTATCTTAGTGAACTTATCAATTTAACGACGCATCATCTCTGAGTTTTATAACGCTTAGCTCTGATACCATTTCCGTAACACCCCCAAATTCGGGGTCGAGGATCCGGGTAGTCACGAGTTCCATTTCCCTTAATAACAATATACACACACCACAAGTTATACTCTCAAAGATGAATATCAAAAATAACACAAGTGATTTTTTTAACAATTACAAGTCATTACACCTCAAAAGGATTTCTGAATAAATTTACATATTCTTTGTCATTATTACAATTCATAAATATACATAAGCCTGGTACATCAAATGTTGAAAGCCTAGCCTATTGGTAGTTCTCACCTCATCTACAGCGGCATCAACGCCTACAGGAAACTGCGGAACGTTTCATATCCCCTTGTGAAATGGGAACTTGGTCCTGTTCATATTGTCTAGCTGTTGTTGTGTGATGAAAGAATAAAGCAAGGGTGAACAACAATCCCACAAAAATAACATGTATAATAATTAACAATATATGAGCATTCTCATAGTACTAATGAAATTCTTGGTCAAGAAGAAATGAACCAAGTTTGATATCTTAACGCGATGAAGTCGCAAAATATTCAGTGTATATATATATATTTCAAATTCTTTTAAATCCTCTTTCATGCATAATATACACAGAGTTCCAGTTTATAACTGTATGAAAATATCGTTTCAAGGTGATCTCATATATCTAACCTTGTCTCAACATTTTTCTGAAAATCTTTGTCATGCATAGATAATCATTTACTAGATATAAGTTGAAAAGATGAATTTAAAAGATACTCCAGTATACTTATATCTTTTCTAAATAGTACTTTCCCTACCACCGTTCAAGGTATAATCAGTTTCAAAAGTTCATCACATAGATGAGACTACAAGATAAGACTTGAATAGCAATCTTTAAAATATAATTTGGAAGAAATGAAGTTACGAGATACTTCATTAAGTCCCGATATATATACTCACATATATATATATATCCCTCATACTTTCCTTGAATACATCTTTTACGAAAAGTATAAACAGAGTTGTAATATCCAATGAATTTGGAAAGAAGAAAACCTTGGCAAAAACCTGATAACTTACTGATCAGGCAAAGATACCAATTAAGTCACCTTTTCTACTAGTAGATGGATGAATTCCCCTTTGGTCATCACCCTGGCTGTAACATCCGGGAAATATCGTGTAATTATTTTTATCAATAAATAATTATTATGTGAGTATTATGTTATTTTTGATGAATTATCGGATGATTGGTGTTGATATTTGAATGTTTATATAAAATATGAGTATATTAATTTTATTATGTTCAGAATAAAATATAGATGATTGTGATATTTTCTGGTAATTTTTGGAATATTATATGATTTATATTGATTTATGAATTTAATAATTATTTTCCAAATAATTACAAAAATGTTTTATAAAGCCGGGAATTGTCCAACCTCGACCGTTTTTACATTTTTACAACCCGAAACACTTCCGAAAAACTCCTTCCTAACCTAATCTGTAATTCCAGACATTCTTCATGTTTTGACTTTTTCGATCCGGATTACGGTTTGACCCATACGCGTCCCGGCGTACAATTTTTGATACGATAATCATTTCTATAAAGCTACAAAACCCGTATTCCCAAAAGACGGGATAATCTTACATTATTTTCTTATAAAGTGTTTTATAAGAAGCCCCCGGTTGGGATAATTATCCAATACGCATACCAAATCGGATCGTTTTTGCAGTTACTTAGCGGCTAAGTAACTAATTTATTGATCCAAAATGATCCAACATGATCCAATATTCCATAAATATATCTAGCCCTTTTATTATTTCATTTTATTCATATAATCATAATCAGTCAATAAATTCCCGTAAAATATAGAGAATTCCCTAATAAAACGTTGTATTCTTGATAATCAAACCCACGAACGAGGGCGTTATTGAACTCCGGTTCGGATGTGCCATATATCAAATCGAAGCTCTCGAAAAGTACTTTCATAATCAATCATCTGTTTTTATGCAGTAATTAAGGTATTTTTCTTATTTATTTATTTTAATTCGAATCATTTAAAGATTAAATTATGAAAATTTGTTCTTGATGTTGTTGATATGATTTGATGATTCCATCATGTAGGTAATATTTTTCTGATCAATTTGGTATATTATATGTCAAAAATTGAGTTCAATAACATATAATAATTGAGGTTTGATTTTCTGAAAATTATTGAAAATTTGTTCTTGGTGTTCTTGAGAATCAATCGATCATTTGAAGGTGATTCTGATCTCCAAATTTCAAGTATGAGTAACCAAAATGCATCTCAGATCACCCCCTATCATTTTATATCATCAAATCATTTCGAGGATAGGTAATTTTTCAATTCATAATTTTAGGGTTTATAGCTGATTTAGGAGTTTCTTGTTCTTGAATCTTTTGTTGATTCTGATGTTAGGGATAGATTTATTACATGATTTGTAGTCGATTTGTATATAAAATTATTGATTTTAACCCCCGGAGTAGTATAAACGAGGTATTGAATTTTATTGGTTTTTACTTTTGATTTTCTGAGTTTGATTGTGTTGGTTGGCTTGTTTAGATTGTTGTGTTCAATTCTAAATATTCTTAACTTCGATTTAAGCTATTATACGTGGGTTTGGCTTCGATTTTTGTCAAAATCAAATTTTTCGATCATAGCAATCGGATTTTGCCTCGATTTGATCGGAATTTGCGATACAGTGATCGTTTGAGAGTTAGAATGTTAGAATCATGTCTGGGAAGCTCTCTAGAACTGATTTGGATGAAAAACTGAATCAAACGAAGGTGATTTGACCCCGATTCATGGCTGTGGTGTAATGCCCCCAAATCCAGGGTCAAGGGATTTGGTCGTCACTATGAAACCTCAATCCAAATTAACATGTTTAATCAATAAACAAATGCCAGCAGAAGATATTTAGCATAAATGACCCCAAACTAATCCAAGATCTTTTAAGGTTACAGTTCTAGAAACAAGATATCCAAATTCCACAAATAAATTTTTCACTTTCTTTTATAACTCTTTGCAACAATTCTCAATCTCAAAACTTAACCCACTAGTATAACTTCGAAAAGAAGTATACTAGGCCCAACTATAAAATACACAACTATAATATAATATAGTATAAACAACTTTACACAATAAAACTTACACTAGTTCGCAAACCCTGGACCAACCACCTTCCAAAAGCTTCTTATTTGCTTCCTCGAATTACGCAGCTAAACACCGCAAGCTAATCCTCACCGGAGGTTAAATTTGAAAACAGGCAAGTATGAGCGAAAGAAATGCTCAACAAGATCATTATGATATATATAGGGTCTTTTGATATAAAACCGACATCTGCATTAGAGCAGAACATTTAAAATCATAATTGTTGAATCATAAAATTTTAGTTGAGGAACCCTAAAATTGGTTCCTTAATTGTATTCAAAACCATTTTGATATTTTTGAGCGAAATGCTTCAGCAATACTTTGAATCTTGACGAGAATAAAACTCGTAAAGCAGTGTTTACGGAAATATCGTAAACAACAATAACATGAAACAATGATTATTGATTGAATCACAAACTTTATTCAAAATTGAACTCTTGAAATTAATACTTATTTTGTTGTCATATCAAATTAGATATTAATACGAACTTTGATGCTCACAACCTACCCGCGCTAAAATAGGGAAGTCAACATCAATCATCTGCATTAATACCACCTTTGATATTTAACAACAACTTAAATATCAACATCAATCAACAACCGAATTAAAACTGTATTCCACCTTTATTCAAAACCAAAACAGTTGATAAATCATTCCTTATAAGATTATCAAAAGCAATATAATAATTTAGATTGGAATCCTCGAACGACGGTGTGTTACCGCCGGTGATCAGCCGCGGAGCAACACCGGTATGTCGAAGCATATCCAACTAAACAAATGGGGCACCCAATGCACATATCGGACTAATGGTATTATATCTTGTATAATACCTAAATCTCCGTTGGACCGCCGCCACGGCCTCTTACGCAACCATCCAATCTTAAAACATTTTATTGAAAGGGGTCATAATACTCGACACCTTTATAAACTTTTATTCACCCATTTACTTGGGAAGAAAAACCAAAACAACGTCATCTTTCTCAAATCCAAAACATTTATAAATCCGATAGTTGGATAAGTAAAAGACTTGACTATTCTGAATATAGAATAGCAGATAAGTACTTGCATAAACGGAATCATTGATTTCAGCGATATGTAAAATATTTATCTATTCGGAACTGAGAATAGGGAAACCAATACTTGCATAAGAAGATTTAAAATAAATATCACTTGAACAATAAGTAATGATAGGGATACTTGCCTTTTGAGATTTAGCATTTAGTCACACTCGCAAAAACGCATATATTCTGACATTCTGTCTCAAAACATCTCCGTCTTGCTTTTCAACATTTTACTGATATGCTGCTCCTGCGATTGCAAGAAGCCAGATACCCAATACCATTCCATCTTACTCTTTTTAATGTCTAGTCCCGATCAACTCGAGCGATCCGCATCTATAATTAAAAGATATAATTTTAATCGTCTAAACGATAATTGCTCGACAAACTGCGCGTTAAACCCTATCGTCTACCTATACGATAGCACACATATAAAGGAAACAGTCAAACACAAGACTCTTGACTCATGTACGCACGCAATTCACATAACATATAAACATATAAGCCACATATCAATAAATTTTTACCACACATGACTCGATTCGCTAAACGACTTGACTCGGTACTTTAAGAATTTAAAACGGGTCAAAATATGATTTATTGATCAATAAACGACTCAGAATGATTTGCGAAAACAATCGAGTCCGGGAAACAAAAGAATTTAGGTCTAGAAAGTATTTTTAAAGAAAGCAAAATATTTTTCCGAGTCTATATACGTTCGTTTCGTAATAAACGGATGAACAGTTTATTTAATACGAATAAAATAAGAATAAATCCTTTAAGAATATTTATCGAGCTTTAATTTTATTTTGAAGTTCGAAACTACTTTTCAGAATTTTTAAATCATAAGAAATAATTAACTCTAATTAAATAATCAATTAAAATTCATTAACTAAATAATTTGGATTTATTTTCGAATAATAATAAAAATAATAATCTTCAAAACTAAAAATAATATTCGCTTGGAAATCGGACAACACCTCCTCTATTTCTCGGACTGTCATTCGATATCATATCAACACAACCAACAATAATCAACACAACAATTTATATTTACGCGTATAAACACTCCAGAAATGAATAACACGGTCAAAAATGACTTCTACAACCACTTCTAAAAATTACGCAATAAATATATAAACACTAACATGTTATAATATACCCAAAATATAAAGGCAGAATCTCGGAATCCTTACCCAAAATAAATTCCGGTCACCTCGAGGAGAATATCTGATGTCCGGAAAATATCTCCAGAAAAATCCGAAATTAATAGACATAGACATATACACGTTGAGATGCCATGTGAAGTAATCAACACCGTCATACTCCTTTTTAATGTCCCGAATATAAATTAAAACGGAAATATAACGAAATTATGCCCCGTAAATTAACTCCTCTAAATCTTGCAAAATATATACCTATGCGTAGGTATCGAAGTGCTGATCGTTTATATATATAACAGTTGAAATTTGGACGGACGGTTGACAAGATATAAATTTTTGAAAATTAAAAATTAAAAAAATATATATAACAGAGAAGAGATAGAAAAAGGTAAAGGAAAGGGAAGGGAGGGGTGCGGGGAAAGAATGACAATGGGAGGGAGGGTTAGGGGGGGCGCGTGGCGAGGGGCGCGTGGCGGGGGGGCGCGTGGCGGGGGGTGGGGAGGGGCTGACACGTTTTTTTTAAACTAAATTCAGTACAATATTTAAACAATTAGCCCAAAATTAATAATTAGCAAGGGAATAATATTTAATCTAATAAATATAAATTTTATATCAAAATGTCCCATAAATTATGAATATTCTAAATATGCGAAAATATAAAATATTTGGAAGTCTCACGATTTTATAAAAATAAAAATACAATTTTTTGGGGTTTGACGTCCCGATAGGGGCCCGGTCCGATAATTTTTATGAAACCGAAATACTTCTAAATTTCTTGTAATATTTAAAAACTAAAAAACTAAAATTTTCAAAATTTTTAAAATATTTTTGGATCGCGCATCAGACCCGTATTTTACGATTTAACGAACAAAAGTGCTTGTAAATATAATCCGAAAAATTTCCGAAACAATTTTAAAATTCTCCAAATATTCAAAACTCAAGAAAATATAAATTTCATGATTTTTGAAATATTCTGGAATTTAATACTGAATTTACACTGATATATCGGATCCAAAATAGATTACTTAGCCGATAAGTAACTATAAAAATGATACAATTGAATACCATATTTGAATAATTATCAAACCCGAACTTTTTATAAAACACCCTATGAGAAAATAATGTAAAAATATCCCGTCTCTCGAGAATACGGGTTTTTTTGATCTACCGATATGATTATCGTATCGAAAATTTTGCGACGGGACATGTACAGGTCAAACCGTAATCCGGATCGAAAAAGTTAAAACACGGAAAATATCCGGATTTACCAGATTATGTTAGGAAGGAGTTTTCGGAAGAATTTTGGGTTGTAAAAACGTAAAAACGGTTGAGGTTGGACGATTCCCGGTTTTATAAAATATTTTTGTAATTATTCAGAAAATAATTAATAAATCCATAAATCATTATAAGATCATATAACAGTCAAAAAATTACCAGAAAAATATCACAATTATCTATATTTTATTCTAAATATATTAAAAATTAAAATACTCAAATAGTGTCACATAACAACATCCAAACATCAATATCAATCAATAGATAATTCACCAAAATTCACATACTAATCACATAATAATTTATTTATTGATAAAAATAATTGCACGATATTTCATGGATATTACAAAACAATTTCAATTTACTAATATCAATAAAATCGGCTTTCAAATAACTTTTGAAAATAATACATTTAAGTAAATATTTTTAGAAGTTAAGAAGGATCGATATACACTTAACAGTTAGCATATTACTACTTAATAACATTAACTCGTCAAACAGAAATAAAATATCCACCATTTTATTCCTTCCAAATTATAAAAGCACATATTTATTCAAATAATAAATATAATAATTCTAAAAATACGGGATATTACATGTGGTCGTCGTCGGGGTCGGAGTTCCGGGGGCCGGACTTCGGTGGCCGGAGTCTGGGAAGTTCCGACCGGATTCTGGCGGTTCCTCCCGACCCGGTTGACCCGAATCCCAACCCGGAAAATACCCGGGTTTAATACTATTTATCCCAATTCAATTTCTGAAAATGTGTTTCTGGATTTATATTTCTGGAAGTGTGAAATCTACACGGATCACAAGAGTTTAAAGTACATTTTTACTCAGAAAGAGCTCAATATGAGGCAGAGGAGATGGCTGGAATTGATCAAGGACTCTGACTGTTCGATAAATTACCATCCTGGAAAGGCGAATGTAGTGGCCGATGCTCTGAGTAGGAAGGAGAGACTGAATATGATGATAACATCAAAAGAGTTATCTAAAGAAATCGAAAGATTGGAATTAGAACTTTGTGCTTATGGAAAAGTCGAGGAAGTTTTTCGTGCAATGACCTTTCAGCCAACACTAGTGGAAAGGATAAAGAAGTGTCAAGAAGAAGTAATGGAGAAAGAGAAGAATCAGTTATCTAGAGAGGAGATTAATACTCAAAGGGATGAGCAAGGGATACTAAGGTTTTCATCCAGAATATGGATTCCTCGTGTACTTGAATTAAAGAAAGAGATCCTCCATGAAGCCCACAATTCGAAATTTTCAATCCACCCGGGAAGCACCAAGATGTATCGAGACTTAAAGAAAAACTTTTGGTGGCCAAATATGAAGCGAGACGTGGCAGAATGGGTTGCGAAGTGTTATACTTGTCAGAAAGTAAAGGCAGAACATCAACGACCAAGCGGATTAATTCAGCCCCTGAAGATTCCAGAATAGAAATGGGAAAATATCGCTATAGACTTTATAGTAGGATTACTGCGAATGAAATCCGGACATGACGCAATATGGGTTACAATTGATCGTCTTACAAAGTCGGCACATTTCCTTCCAATAAATAAGAAGTCGTCACTGGACAAGTTGGTTCATCTTTATGTGCGCGAAATCGTACTAAGGCATGGAGTACCCGTATCAATAGTTTCAGACAGAGATCCCCGATTTAACTCGAGATTCTGGAAGCAGTTTCAGGAATGTATTGGCACGAAGTTGAATATGAGCACGGCATACCACCCGCAGACTGATGGCCAGAGTGAAAGGACAATTCAAACAATTGAAGACATGTTGCGCAGTTGTGCAATCGATTTTGCAGGAAGTTGGGACGACCACTTGCCGTTGATTGAATTCTCTTATAACAACATCTATCATTCCAGTATCGGCATGCCACCATACGAAGCTTTGTACGGGCAAAAATGTAGATCACCAATAAGTTGGTATGAAGTAGGAGAAGGAAGAATTCTCGGCTCGGAATTGGTACAACAGTTGCATGACTCGGTCAAGTTAATTCAGAAAAGTTTGCTTACTGCTCAAGATAGATAGAGGAAGTATGCGGATCCAGCGCGTAAGGATGTTCAATTCCAAATTGGTGAAGCTGTGTTGCTGAAGGTGTCACCTAGAAAAGGGTTGATGAGAATTAGCAAGAAAGGGAAGTTAGCACCTAGATACATAGGTCCTTTTGAGATTTTGAGTCAAGTAGGAAAGGTGGCCTACGAGTTGGCCTTACCACCTCAGTATCAGCATGTGCATAATGTGTTTCATGTGTCGTTGCTTAAGAAGTACAATCCTGACGCTACCATGTGATAGAATATGAACCTGTAGAAATTCAGGCAGACCTTTCATTTGTGGAGCAATCGGTTAAAATACTCGACTGGAAAGTAAAGAGTCTTAGGAATAAGTCGGTAAAGATAGTGAAAGTGCTTTGGAGGAACCCTAAGGTCGAAGAATCGACTTGGGAGTTAGAGTCTGATATGCGTTCCCGGTATCCTCATCTGTTCTCTTAGATTCTGGGGACAGAATCCCTTAAGGGGGAGAGGATGTTACGACCGGTATCTTCGTGTAATATTATTTGTGGATTTGGTATAATATTAAAGCCGAATGAAAATATATTCAATGATTGTACGTTTGTGTGAGTGAAAATTTCTGCATTATAAATTTGCTTTATGTAGTATATGATTTTTCAAAGCAAAAGTTTATTTAATTTCTTTATTTTTGATTTATAAGGAATATTCTAAGCCTTGGAAAATTTTTCTTTTAAAAGGTATTTTCTTCACAAATTTTGAAAATGATTTTATAAAGTCTCTAAAAATCCAAGTTATTTTATGGTATAAATTTTATAATTTTTGAACTTATATTTTATTTTATAAAAATAAATCATTATAAGTTTTAGTTGTCATATTTAGCAAATTACAAGAAAGCCCTTGCATGCAAACCACCCTCTCATTCTTTTCAAGGACAAAGAGGACAATTCCAACCCCACTAACTCTTATTTCTCTAGCCAATTTCCTTCTTTACCCTTGCATGCAAAATGCACCAAGTATAAGTGGAGGGATAGACTTGTCAATTCTCCTTTCCACTCAAATTTTGTCAAATCAAATACCATAAAAACAAGCAAATGTCATGATCATTCTCATAATCCACCCACACCTCACTCTCTCCTCCCTCCCTTCTCCCTCCTCTCGGCTCTCCCCTCTCACTCTCGGCTAAAAGCCGAAACCCCCCTCCCCATTTTTTTTCTTCAATCCTCAACCAAGCTTCCACTCTTTACACAAGTAAATGTTACTTCCCATACCATGATCACTCATATTTCAAAGAGTTTTGAGTAGAAAGTTTAAGTTTAAAGGTTGCATGTAAAAGTTTTAGTGAAACTCAAAATATAACCTTGATTCTTGTGAGTTTAGGGTTGAATTTGAGAGGACTACAAGGAATGGATAAGTTCCAAGTCTTGAGAAAGAAACTCTTGATGATTAAATGGCCATTCCCATCCATTTCATTCGGCCATGACCATATGGGAGCCGAATGAATGGTCCTTGAAATCATTCTTGTTGTTTTGCTCAAATTTTGCATGTTTATGTGATAATGACTTGAATTTTGTGGTGAAAATTTGATAAAACTCCTTGCATGCTAAGTGATCATCTAGGTATAGCTTATGCTAGGCTTGCATATCAATTTTATGGTAGAATATATGTAGAAAATGTGTTGTTTTGGTTTGCAAAACCCGAGGACATGCATGCATGTGGATTTCTATTAGAATGTTGTAAGATTTTGATCATTTGGAAAGATTTTGTTAGTGAGCCTTAATTTCAGTAGGAATAATTTGTTAATATTGATTTATGCTTCTTGTTGCATGGTAATAATTCGTGGTTATCTTTTATAAAATGCATATCTTGTGGTTTCAAAAACTTAATGATTGGTGAGTTGAGAAATGTGATCTCTTTTGTTTTGCCATAATTGTACCTTTGCTAAGGATGATCTCACCCAAGGTTATTTTGAGAATAAGGGAGTTAATTCAGTAGAATACCATGTATAAGTCTTGGTTTAAGTATTGAGTTGTTGTTAGTTGAGTTTGTCAAGTCAAAACCTTGAAAAATGAGAGTTATAGTTTCTGCAGAAAATCAGTTTAGTAACCTGAGGTTTAGAGTGAGTTTTGACCATGTCATTGATGTGCACTTTGAGGCCCAAGCTACCAGAAGTTAGTATTTGGAGTATATAAAAGGTTTTAGGAGTTGGTTGGAGGTTTGCATGTCTTTTGGTTAGGTGGACAAGTAGAATAACAAAATCTGTCCAGCAGGGGACAGTTTTTTTGCAACTTAGAAATAGGAAGATTTGACCATGTCATGGGTAGGCCCTCATTAGGCCCTATTGGGCCTTAGTTAGAGGGAGTGTCATAGAAGTTTTTCCAACCATAGTTAATAGGATATGAGTTAGAACCATGTGTCACAAGTTAATTCAAGTCAGGGCGTTTTCTGCCCAGAAAAACAGGGGATCCTTGGACTTTTAGCTTAGGCCCAAGAAGGCCCAAGTCAGGCCCTTGAGCCACATCAAGTTTGTGAGATGCCCTTAGGTCAGGAGAGTCTTGTGTAAAAGTTTTGAAGTAAAACTTGTAGTTTAAGAGTGTCTAATGCACTCAAGAAACCATAGTTGTCATCCTGAAATTTGCACCAGTGAGCGCTTTCACTTATCACATAGTTTTAGAATACTTAGAGGTGAGTATTAGATCGACCACCATAGTTGTAAGATGGTATAAGGTCATTAGAGCTAAAGGCACAAGTGAGGGTCAATAGGTTTTGGATAATTTAGGAAAGGCACATCGAGTTAGGAAGCCAAAATTAGAAGACCTTGTCTAGTTTAGCGACCAAGTGACTTAAGTGGTGAGTCGAGATCATCCAAGCCTAGTGTTGCATTATGGTATATATGGTGTTATATGGTGTTAATATATGATATGTGAATATGTGGCTATGTGTGTACTTTTGTAATTTAAAAGTGAATATAAAATTAAGTGCGTATAGGCCTAAGTGTCATCCGTGTTTAATTTCAAGTTGTAAATAGGTTAAGATGGTAAGAATATATTATAATGAGGATTATTATTATTATGTAGGATCTCGAGACGAGGAAAAACTTTCCATAAAGGTCGAGTGAAGCTCCAGTTGCTCCTACCAGTCAGACCAGACCAGCCTTTCTCAATGCAAGTGATTCAACTTGACCTTCGTATTTACTGCTAATAGTTCATACATTGCTACAACTATCCTGTGTCATTTGATATATTAAATCAAGCATATCTTATGTTTATCTTTGAATTATATAGAGATGCCATGAACCCTCGAGTACGTATTGCAAGTAGTTCAAAAGTCTTTTCATGATAGTTGAATGCCATGATAAAATAAAGAGTTGTTATAATACTTGATTGATCCTCTTGATTAACATGCTAATGATTCCTAAGTACTAATATCTCACCCTGAAACTTGAACCCCTATAGAACCTTACCTTGAACTCTGATAGTCAGATACTTACCAACGTGATTCCTCATTGATTGATACCCTCTTTCTTATCCTAAAGCTTGACAATTCTGATATATCCTGAGTTAAAGATCATTTCTGCATACCCTAACATCCTTAGTATTCATGAAGCCTACCTTCTTGATGATTCAGCACTTGAACCTTGATGAGAAACCATTGCTTAAAGCCCAATTTGGCATTACCCTTTTATAATATCCAATAGCCTCACTGAATTCCCTTGTCTAAATCTTTGAGATATGAAAACCATTCAGTTACTTTAATAGAGTATAGTTTTGTGAATCATGGCCCTGAGATTTAGTACCATATTTCCCGTGTTTCGAGTTGATCTATATTCCCTTAATAAAAATGTTTACTGTTAAAAGAGATTTTGTTATAATTCGGCATCAGTTTTTGAAATAAATAAAATGTGGGTTTTGTTAGGAATGTATGTGCATTAGTTTGATGATATGTTTAACAAAATACTTAAGTAGAAATTTAGTGTCTGTAGCCTCAACGGATAAGACCACTTTGGCTATCCGTTGATGGTGTAGCTTTACTTAGAAATAAGTCTAGTGTTGTAGCATATTTCAGTCTCTGTATTTAAAATGTAATTCTTGGAAGTTGAGAGAAACTATGAGTCATGTTGACTACTAGATGATATGCAGATAGGAAGGCCAATTGTAAATACTTCATGCCTTGTAATTTTGTATAAGTGAAGTGGTATCAACGGATGACTTAAAGACCTTCAACGGATGAGAAGCTAAGCTTCAACGGATGTCTCTAAAGCTTCAACGGATAACATCCTTCAACGGATGAGTGCATCAACGGATGAAAGCTTCAACGGATGTTCTGATGATTAGCCGTTGATAAGGGGTAGTTGTACCTACAAACAGAGGCACATGGGTTGATAGAGACAACTGAGATGTGGTAGCCGAATTTCAGGAACAACAGAAAAAGCAGCCGTTCTTCTTTAGTACAAAGATGCAATAGTCAACAAAGTACTGGAGTGAACAGGAAAAGAAGCAAGTGAAGATCTTATTTTATTACTGTATTTTATATTGTTCTTTACTTGTACACTTGGTAATATATAAACCAAGTAGAAGCTAGTAATTAGAAAAGAGATTTTCCAGAGCTGTTTAGAAAAATATTGAGAGAAAATTCATCTAGTTTGTACTAGGATGCAGCTGTGATCAACATTGTTTAATCACAGATTTTCTAAAATACCATCTCTGGTGGAACAACAAATCCACCAGAAAAGTTTTTAAGGTCTGTTGTGTTCTTTACATTTGTGCTTGAATATATATCTGTCTGTATTAGCTTAAAGCAATTCACACACTTGTTCTTCTTGAACACACAACTTTCATAAACTGCTCAAAACTTGAAAAAGTTTTGAGATTTACATTCAACCCCCCTTCTGTAAATCTCATTGTTAGTCCACTAGGAATAACAATTGGTATCAGAGCAGGCTCTTGACATACAAAGAGTTTAAAGATCTTGGAATCTAACAAAGATGAGTAAGAAGGATATTGGAGTAAAGATCCCAGTTCTTGACAAAGACAGTTATCACCATTGGAAGGTGAAAATGCACCTTCATCTACTCTCCCAAGATGAAGGTTATGTAAACTGCATTGAGAATGGTCCTCACATTCCCCACAAAGTAGCAACAGTTGCTACAGCCACAGTTGCTGTTGGTCAATCCATTCCAAAACCTAGAGCAGAATGGACAATGGAAGACACAGAAGAAGTCCACAAGGATAAGAAGGCTATGAACATTTTGTTTAATGGTCTTAACATGGATATGTTTGATAATGTGATAAATTGCACAACTGCCAAAGAGGTTTGGGACACAGTTCAACTACTGTGTGAAGGTACAGAACAAGTGAAAGAAAACAAAATGCAGCTTCTCATTCAACAGTATGAATACTTTCATTTTGAAGAAAATGAATCTTTAAATGAAACATTCAATAGGTTCCAAAAGCTGTTGAATGGACTGAAGCTGTATGGAAGAGTGTACCAGGTGAAGGATTCAAATCTTAAATTTTTAAGATCCTTGCCAAAGGAATGGAAACCCATGACTGTCTCCTTAAGAAACTCTCAAGATTATAAGGACTTCACTCTTGAAAGATTGTATAGAATCTTGAAGACTTATGAACTAGAGCTGGAACAGGATGAGGTATTGGAAAAGGGGAGAAAGAAAGGAAGTTCAGTTGCATTGGTAGCTGAAGATGAGAGGAAATGCAGACAAGAAACTGCGAGATCTACATCAAACTCCAAAGATGGTATAAGAAATCAGGAATCAAGCAAGGGGAAAGAGCAAGTTGCTGAAAATGAAGACAACTTCAGCCAAGATGACTCAGATGGTATTGATGAGCATCTTGCATTTCTGTCCAGAAGATTTGCAAAGATGAAATTCAAGAAAAACACTAGAGCCACTAAACCTCACAAAAACACTGTGGACAAATCCAAGTTCAAGTGTTTCAATTGTGGTATAAGTGGACACTTTGCAGGTGAGTGCAGAAAGCCAACTTCTGAAAAGAAGAAATTTGAACAAGTAGATTACAAAAAGAAATATTTTGATCTACTCAAGCAAAAGGAGAGGGCTTTCATTACTCAAGAAAGGGACTGGGCAGCTAATGGAGATGAAGAGGATGAAGATGTGGAGTATGTCAACCTTGCTCTCATGGCTGATTCTGAAGAAAATGAAGTTAGTTCATCAAGCAATCAGGTAATCACTACTGACTTAACACAGATTACTAAAGAAGAGTGCAATGATGCTTTTAATGACATGTCTACTGAATTATATCATTTGCGTGTGTCTCTTAAATCTCTTGCTAAAGAAAATAGTAGGATTAGAGAGAACAATCTGTTTTTAAGTAATAGAAATGCTTTGTTAGAAGATAAGATGATTGACCTAGAGAAAACAAAGTTGCATTGTATATCTGTTGAAAATGAACTAGCTGAATCTGTTAAGAAAGTAGAAATACTTTCCAATCAATTAGAGAAAGAGCAAGAGGTGATTAAAGCCTGGAAGACATCTAGGGATGTAAGTGCTCAAATTGCTAAGGTCCAAGGAATTGAATCATTCTGTGAAACTGCCTGGGATAAAAATAAAAAGAAATTGGAATTAATTGATGGGCTGTCAACGGATGTGGAATCAACGGATGATGAAAGTTATCCGTTGAAGGAAGAAAAGGAGCATCCGTTGAAGGTTCCTCAATCAAAACAGGCAGATGTTTCTAAAAGAGAGAATCTAAAGAAACTCAACAAAAAGTTTGGTTCAACTTCAAAGAACTTTGTCAAAGAAGAAGCAAGCACATCCAAAGATGTCAGTAAGGTGAATGTAGGGCACATGACCTTAGAACAGTTAACTAATAGGCTCAAGATGGTTGAGGATAAAAAGGAATCTAAAAGAAAATCCAACAGAAATGGAAAGGTAGGAGTTAATAAACACAACAATTACACACCTGATAGGTATGCTCCTAGAAAAAGCTGTGTGCATTGTAGTAGTGTTAATCATCTATCTGCTAATTGTAAATCCATTAAGAAGACTCCCATAACTGTACCCTCTTCTATGCCTAATATGTCTGCATCACCTCTGCATGCTATGCCTGTTATGTCTCAACAAAATCCTTATGCACATTTTGTAAACATGCCACATTTTAACAATCCTTATCTTGCTGCATTTAGTATGCCTCAAATGCCATACAATATGCCCATGTGGAATAACATGTTTGCACAATCAATGCCTAATAATTTTACAAATGTGCTAAATGATTCTGTGACTAACCCTACACCTCAACCAACTACATCTAAGACCAAGGTTGACTCAAACTTACCTAAGTCTAAAGATGCAGGAGGAATGAAGTCTAGGAGAAAGGCTAACAAGAATGGACCCAAGGAAACTTGGGTACCAAAATCAAATTGATTGATTTTATGGTGTGCAGGGAAATGGAAGAAATCTATGGTACTTGGACAGTGGTTGTTCAAGACACATGACAGGAGATTTCTCCCTGCTCACAGAGTTCAAGGAGAGAGCTGGCCCTAGCATAACCTTTGGAGATGACAGCAAAGGGTTTACTATGGGATATGGCTTGATTTCAACAAGGAATGTCATCATTAATGAAGTTGCATTAGTTGATGGTCTCAAGCACAATTTACTGAGCATCAGTCAACTATGTGATAGAGGGAATACAGTTTCCTTCAATTCTGAAGCCTGTGTTGTCACTAGTAAGAAAGACAACAAAGTGGTTCTAACTGGAGTTAGAAAAGGAAATGTGTACATAGCTGACTTCAACTCTACAGATGCAGAATCCATTACTTGTCTCTTCAGCAAAGCAAGCACAGTTGAAAGTTGGCTATGGCACAAGAAGCTATCTCACTTGAATTTCAAGACAATGAATGATCTAGTCAAAAAGGACTTAGTTAGAGGAATCCCTCTAGTTGAATTCTCAAGGGATGGTTTGTGTGATGCTTGTCAGAAAGGCAAACAAAGGAAAGCATCATTCAAAAAGAAGCTTGAAACAACAATTGATGAACCATTACAGCTGCTACATATGGATTTGTTTGGACCAGTCAATGTATTGTCTATTGCAAGAAAAAGATATTGCTTAGTGATTGTAGATGATTTCTCAAAGTTCTCATGGGTCTATTTTCTTGGATCAAAGGATGAAGCAAGTGAAATCATTATCAATCACATCAGGCAAGTCAACAATCATCCTGACTTGAAGGTTAGAAATATCAGGAGTGACAATGGAACTGAGTTCAAGAATTTGACATTAAGGCTGTTCTGTGAAGAAAATGGAATCATGCATGAGTTCTCAGCTCCAAGAACACCTCAGCAAAATGGGGTTGTTGAAAGAAAGAACAGATCTTTAATTGAAGCTGCCAGAACAATGCTTGAAGAATCAAAGTTACCAACATATTTCTGGGCTGAAGCTGTTAATTGTGCCTGCTTCACTCAGAATATTTCTTTGATCAATCAAGCTAAAGGCATGACTCCTTATCAGTTGTTCAAGAGAAGAAAACCAACTCTAAACTTTCTTCATGTCTTTGGATGTAAATGCTTTATACTGAGGAATCAATCTGACCATAAAGGAAAGTTTGATGCAAAGGATGATGAAGGGATATTTGTTGGTTACTCAGCTGGAAAATCTTATAGGGTCTACAATCTAAGAACCAACATTGTTATGGAATCTGTGCATGTTGTCTTTGATGATAAAAAGATTGATGGACTAACAGATGAGGGACATAATGAGAGACTCAAATTTGACAATATTGAGATATATTGTGATGATAGTGAAGAGGAGACTGATGGAGATGACACTTCAAAAGGGATTCAAAACATGCCCTTGGATAATGCAGTATCCGTTGAAAGACATAGTGCATCATCCGTTGAAGTACAAAATGAAGCATCCGTTGATCATAGTTCATCAACGGATAATCGATTTACATCATCAGTTGATAGAACTCCAGGTTCCCTGCAAAGGACCAACAACTCAGGGGGAGTTTCAACTAGTCAACACTCTGTCTCACATCATGACAATACTGAGGCCACCTCATCTAGAGCACATCTTCCACCACAAAGGAAATGGACCAAGAATCATCCCTTTGAACTGATCATTGGTGATGCATCATCTAAAGTGCAAACAAGAAAAGCCACTCAAGATGAATGTCTGTATAGTAGTTTTCTGTCTCAGGAGGAACCTAAGAAAGTGGAAGAAGCTCTATTGGATCCAGATTGGATATTAGCTATGCAGGAAGAGCTGAACCAATTTGAGAGAAACCAAGTATGGAAGCTGGTACCCAAACCAAAGAACAAGAGTCCTATTGACACAAAGTGGGTATTCAGAAACAAGATGGATGAAAATGGCATTATCATAAGGAATAAAGCCAGACTGGTTGCTAAAGGCTATTCTCAGCAAGAGGGAATAGATTTTGATGAAACATATGCTCCTGTTGCAAGACTTGAAGCCATCAAAATATTTCTAGCCCATGCATCCCATGCCAATTTCAAAGTCTATCAAATGGATGTCAAGAGTGCATTTCTAAATGGGAAATTAGAAGAAGAAGTCTATGTAAGTCAACCTCCAGGATTTGAAGATCCAAATTTTCCAGACTATGTGTATTATCTATTGAAAGCACTCTATGGACTGAAGCAAGCACCTAGAGCCTGGTATGAAACCTTATCAAAATTTCTTTTGGAGAATCACTTCACTAGAGGTATTGTTGATAAAACTCTCTTCTTTAGGGATGTTAATGGCTCTAGTATACTTGTTCAAATTTATGTAGATGACATAATATTTGGCTCTGTAGATGATAAACTTTGCAAAAAGTTTGCTAAGCTAATGCAAAGTAATTATGAAATGAGCCTAATGGGAGAACTAACCTATTTTCTTGGTTTACAAGTTAAACAAGTTAGTGATGGAATTTTCATTAGTCAAATTAAATATATTTATGATCTTTTAAAGAAGTTTGACTTAATGGAATGTTCATCTGCAAAAACTCCCATGGCCACTGCCACCAAACTTGAATTAAATAAGACTGAAAGGTCTGTGGATATTACAAGTTATAGAGGCATGGTTGGTTCACTTTTATATTTAACTGCTAGCAGACCAGATATAATGTTTGCTACATGTCTATGTGCTAGATTCCAAGCTGATCCTAGGGAGTCTCACTTAATTGCTATCAAAAGGATTTTCAGATATCTCAAGGGTACACCAAAGTTAGGTATTTGGTATCCTAGAGAATCTGGCTTTGATCTAATTGGTTATTCAGATGCAGACTATGCAGGTTGCAAAATAGATAGGAAAAGTACAACAGGCTCCTGCCAATTCCTGGGAAACAAGCTTGTATCATGGTTTAGCAAAAAGCAAAATTCAGTCTGTACTTCTACAGCTGAGGCTGAATACATTGCTGCTGGAAGTTGATGTTCTCAAGTGTTATGGATGAGGAACCAACTCCTTGACTATGGACTTCATGTTGATAGAATTCCTATCTTTTATGACAACACAAGTGCCATAGCCATAACAGAGAATCCTGTGCAGCACTCAAGGACCAAGCACATTGATATCAAGTACCACTTCATTAGGGAGCATGTCATGAATGGTACAGTGGAACTACATTTTGTTCCAAGTGAACAACAAATTGCTGACATATTTACCAAGCCACTTGATGAATCAACATTCACAAGATTGGTAAGTGAGCTAGGTATGCTTAATTACTCTTAAAATTCATGTCTTTATTGCAATTTGAATTGAAGCCTGAAATATATTAGTTGCTAGAACAAATTTGACTTTTAACATAGTTTATTCCATCAACGGATGTTCCCTATCCGTTGAAAGTCAAAATTGCTCTATCAACGGATAGTCATTATCCGTTGAAAGACAAATACATTTCTGGAATTTTTATCCGTCAACGGATAAAACTGAAGTACCTTTCAACGGATGACAATTTGCCTTATCCGTTGAAATGTCACATCAATCGATTCAGGTGTTTAACAGCCGTTGATTCTATTCTCTTAACCGTTGATACTCATACATACATCTGTATGTATTGGTTTTAAAGGTAGTTTTTAGAATACTTACAGTTTATTCTTAAACGGCTGAAATTCACTAACGCATATTTATTGATAAATCTTTCTTTTATATTTTTGTTTATTAATTTGAGAAAGCATATAAGTCCTTCTGATTGTTCATTTTTACTTTACGCTTTCTTGAAATTTCAAGCATTTACCATTTTCTCTCTGCAAAAACTTCAAGTTATTCTCTTCAATTTCTACTCACAACAATGGCACCAGTCGTGAAGATTATGTCTCAATCTGGGTTCATCTATGAAAAGAACAATTTCATAGCTTTGGTAGCAAAGAATGAAGCCCACTCAGACTATCACAAAATGATGGACTTCATCAAAAACTGTAAACTTAGCTATGCAATGTTGGAAGCCCCAACAATTTTCTGTGAAGTAGTTGAGGAGATTTGGACAACTGCTGAGTTCAACTCCATGGATATGACTATCTCCTTCACTCTCAAAGGTAAAACTCACTGTATTAACTGTGATGATTTACAAGCATGTTTTAAATTGCCTGAGAACAATGCCATGACACCACACACTGATAGTGATGTATCCAGCATGTTAGATTCCATAGGTTATTCTCTTAACTCTGCTAATTTAGGGAGTATTAGAAGAAAAGGCCTTAGGAAAGAATGGAGTTTCCTTGGGGATGCCTTTATAAAGGTTTTCTCTGGGAAAATTAGTAATTTTGATGCCATAACTTCATCTCTGGTTAATATGCTCTATATGCTTGTTTCTGATAGGTATTTTAACTTTAGCAACTATGTGATGCTAGAATTAGGTACTAGATTGGGTAACAAAGCTAATAGACCTAATAACATCTATTATGCTAGATTCTTTATGTTATTGGCTAACCATGTTGCTGAAGGTTTAGTCATAATCAATGAGAATAATAAACTCAAGTGCTGGGCACAAGAGAAAAGGGTTCTTGCAGACTTGAAGAGAATGGATCTTAACAGCAGTGTGCCATTGGTATATTTACCAATCATGAATGCACCTCAGGTAGGTGAGGTAATTGCTTCTACAACTCCTACTTCTTCCAACCTCTCTATTTCTTTATCTTCTAGTGTGGCCATGAAATCTGTGATGCCCCAACAGATTTCTACCAAGGTCACCAAAACTAAACTTTCAAAATCCAAGACAAAGAAATCCACCTCTGTTGTTTCTCAAAAGACAACAGTTGTAACACCAACTATTAACCCTGAGGTGAGTGAACAGGGTGTGAGTGGTGAGGGGAGGGGTGAACATCAAAGAAACCCCCAGGATAAGGAAGGAGAGTTGAGTGCTTCCCAAGCTAGCCAAGCCACAGTTTCTCAAAAAGCTGTGGTGGTTGAAAAGGTATCTAGCACATCCCTAGTAGCATCCTCCCAAAAGGATGTTACTATTGAAAATAGTTCCAAACCAGGAACACAGAACAAAAGAGGGAGGGACACTAAAGCCAAACACTCACCAACAAAAGCCTTTATTAGAAGAAAGAAGGCCAGAACCCAATCTTCTACACAGGGTGCACACACTGCACAGATACATCCTTCTGTATCTATGCCTTCTCAAACTCAGTTTGATGTGACTCCAATAAATGTGGAGTCACAGCCCCATTCTCTCACAATAATCACACATCAATCACCAAACACTTCATCACCATCTCTGGATGTGGATATGTTATTCCCATCAATTCCTGATTCTCCCTCTTTACAACTCAGGGAGAAGCCCCACTCAAATACAGGTGATCATCATCTCTTAGATGATTTGTTGGATCACCCGCAAATTCTTTCAGATATAATTGAAGGATCTGTGTCACCACATCTCAAATCAATCTACACAGATTCAACAGTTATATCACTTTCAATTTCAACTTCTTTTCCTTCTTCAACGGATATCACTCATCCGTTGACAAGTGGTTGTTCTTCAACGGATAAGCTTAACAGCAGTTATCCGTTGATAACATCAGTTTCACCTTCAACGGATATTCCACATCCGTTGACAGTCTCTACACAAATAACTGAATTAATTCCAAGTGTAGAAGACATGAATACTGTGCAATCACTCTTAGGATTGAGGGAAGGGAGTGACAATTTGAGTGAGAGGCTGGGTTGCTCCCAGGCAAAAGGAGAGATTGAGAGCTCAAAAATGCATGCTATTTCTTCCAGCATGGCAAAAGTAAGTGAATGGCGTACCACCTTAGTAGGTGAAGGTGAGGGAGTGAGTTGTGTGAGCCAGGGGGAGCCCCTGATGCAAGAACATAGAGAAAAAGAGAGAAAAGCAGGTACAGTAGATACAAGGGTGGAACCAGCCATTGCTAATGAGTCAATGATTGTGGATGATGCTGAAAAGGAAAGACAATTTCAGCAACATTACAAAGCTGTAATTGATAACATTTCCTTGGATGCTGACACTTTTACTCATCCTGTGACAGCCTATCAAATGTTGGCTACTCAGGGCAATGAGGAGGCACAAAGGTCACTACATCTAGTGCACACAACAGAATCTCTTCAAAGGGATAAAGCTGCCATTAACAAAATGCCTTCTACAGCTGGTGAGCCATCTGAGGAATTTGGAGCAAATTCTGATGATGATGACTCTATTTCTTTTGATGGAAGCATGAACTTAGGGGGAGATGAAGGCCCTAGTTCAATTCCAAATCTACCTGAATGGGCCTTGACTAAGGAGTATAGATCAGGGGAATTCAATGTCTCTTTAGTCAAACAAATCAACACTATTCAACAGGCCATTCAGAATACTTCACATGCAAGTATCAAGGCTATCCTTCAAGCTCACCTGGACTCACTGCATCTCATGAAGCTGCAGCAAGTGAAGCAGAATCTGAGTATGGATGATCTCAGGAAGGATATTGCTGACTTGAAAACCTATACTTCAGACAAATTGGATTCAGTCATGCCCTATGGTACATTGCAAGACTTGGTTTTGAGATTGAAGAAAGAATCTATTACTGAAAAACGGTTGGCCAAGTTAGAAGACAGAGTTCAAGTTATTGAAGATTATGTGGCCACCATTCTTCACAATCAACAATCTCAAACCAGTCTCCTAATGCAGCTGGAAAAAGCACAAGGCTTGACCCCTCTCCTTGATGATAACAAAAAGGGGGAGAGTAAAAGGGAAGGGGAAGGAGAGCCATCTACAAAAGTCAACATATCTAAAGTGCTAGTTCCTGCCATCACTACTTCTCCAATCATTCAAATCAAGGGCAAGCCTGATGGAATTGATTTGATTCAGCTAGCAGCAGCTGAAATTCAAGTGAAAGAGCAAAGGAGGAGAATTGATGAAAGGTTGCAACTGTTGTTTGGTTCTACACAAGACAAATCAACATCTGTGAAATACAGCACAAAAATTGAACCAATCAACATGGAGCTCATGCCAGTAGGGAGTCATAAGGATGGAGAAGCTTCTTCCAAAGAACTACAAGCTATAATTCTCAAGCCCAATGAAAGATCCAATAAGGACTCAACAAAGAATCCTTTAAAAGAAGTGGACTTTCCTCCTCCAAAAGCTGATGAGAACAAGATTTTAGGCAGGAGTATTGCTTATCTCAAAGAGACCATGGATGAGGCTGTAAGGAGAAATAGAGCTATTATCATTAGAGAGGGAAAGAGCATATGTTTGATGCAAGGACATCCCAAATTCTCAATAGCCAAGAAGGAAGAAGCCAAGCAATTAAAGGCTGACAAAAGAGCACAAGCAAAGCTTGAACAACAGCTAAAGTCAGGTCTAGTTGAAAAAGAAAAAGGGATTGAAGTCAGGGGTGAAGACAAGACTACAAACCTAGATGAGGTTTTAGGGAGTATATTTGGTGAGAGTGTGGAAGAAAGAGAGGAATGGCAGAAGGGAAACAGAAGAAAGGCCAAGGCACATAGAAGGAGTGGAGATAATACTGAAGTAACTAAATCTATATCTAAACTACTACCTTCCATACGTGAACCCCTTGTTGCTGATCCCACAATAAATATCCATGGTGAACCAATCATTCCAAAAGAGGAACCTATTGATTGGGACACTATCAAATTGCCTACCTTTCTAACCACTCTTCCACTACCAAAGAAACAGAAAAGAAAACCAAAATCTACACCTCCCATAACCTCTAAGAAATTCACTCAAAAACAAAAACCTAAGCCTAAGTCACCCATTTCTAAAGATGATTATGTTCACATCTGTGACATAAAAGAAATTTCAGACATTGAACTCTATCTGGATGAGCTGGAGGATGTAAGGGGAATAGCTGCCTACAGACAGCTACCAGAGAGATTAGTGTTCAGATATAAAGGAGCTGGGGAAAGAACATGGCCTCTCCACAGAATTCTGGATGAAGGCTACTCTACCTTGATTAGAGTCTTTTCAGCTATACAAAAGGATTCTGGCTTTACCAGAACTGCCAAGACTGAAATTCTCAACAAGATAGCCAATATAAGGAAAACTTGGAGGGAGCCCAATGCTTTACCCAGGACTTTACTCATTCAAGAAAGGGAAATGAAAATTCACAAATCACCTCATTGGTTGATGGAATTTAGAGATGATAAAGGAGTCAGAAGATTTTTCAGACTTGAAGACCAACTCAAGATTGCCAGCAATGAAACTCTCAAAGAAATGCAATCTAAGTTGGATGTCAGTGTTGAAGATGAAGCTGAATTCTTCAGACAACTCCAACTCCAAATTGAGGAAAATGACAAAAGGCTAGGAAAGAAAACCAGGGAACAAAGAAGAAAAAGATGATTTGCTCAGACTAAAGGAGTGTCCTTGGAAACACTGTAAATCTTCAATTACCTCCTAGTACATACACTTTTGCAGCATTCTTAAATTTCTACTTAGTTTCAATTCATATATCTGTTAAGTGTTTTGTTATCATCAAGTTAACCCTGAATTTATGCCTACAATTCTTATAGACATAAATAGGGGGAGATTGTTAGGAATGTATGTGCATTAGTTTGATGATATGTTTAACAAAATACTTAAGTAGAAATTTAGTGTCTGTAGCCTCAACGGATAAGACCACTTTGGCTATCCGTTGATGGTGTAGCTTTACTTAGAAATAAGTCTAGTGTTGTAGCATATTTCAGTCTCTGTATTTAAAATGTAATTCTTGGAAGTTGAGAGAAACTATGAGTCATGTTGACTACTAGATGATATGCAGATAGGAAGGCCAATTGTAAATACTTCATGCCTTGTAATTTTGTATAAGTGAAGTGGTATCAACGGATGACTTAAAGACCTTCAACGGATGAGAAGCTAAGCTTCAACGGATGTCTCTAAAGCTTCAACGGATAACATCCTTCAACGGATGAGTGCATCAACGAATGAAAGCTTCAACGGATGTTCTGATGATTAGCCGTTGATAAGGGGTAGTTGTACCTACAAACAGAGGCACATGGGTTGATAGAGACAACTGAGATGTGGTAGCCGAATTTCAGGAACAACAGAAAAAGCAGCTGTTCTTCTTTAGTACAAAGATGCAATAGTCAACAAAGTACTGGAGTGAACAGGAAAAGAAGCAAGTGAAGATCTTATTTTATTACTGTATTTTATATTGTTCTTTACTTGTACACTTGGTAATATATAAACCAAGTAGAAGCTAGTAATTAGAAAAGAGATTTTCCAGAGCTGTTTAGAAAAATATTGAGAGAAAATTCATCTAGTTTGTACTAGGATGCAGCTGTGATCAACATTGTTTAATCACAGATTTTCTAAAATACCATCTCTGGTGGAACAACAAATCCACCAGAAAAGTTTTTAAGGTCTGTTGTGTTCTTTACATTTGTGCTTGAATATATATCTGTCTGTATTAGCTTAAAGCAATTCACACACTTGTTCTTCTTGAACACACAACTTTCATAAACTGCTCAAAACTTGAAAAAGTTTTGAGATTTACATTCAACCCCCCTTCTGTAAATCTCATTGTTAGTCCACTAGGAATAACAGGTTTTCAGTCCCAAAGGGGGATAAATGTTTTCCTTGAATAGTGGATCTGGACTGAGACGCGAGTCCTTTCCATACTTATATTAGGCTTAAAAGTTGCCTAGGGATTTCCGTTAATGTATTAGAACCCAGCGAGGTTCGGGATTACTTCACGGCTGATCACCGGCTGTAATCCGTAGCGTCATAAAATGATTTTGATTAAGACATGATTTTAAAATTGTTTTGATACAAGCAAAATGATGCCATCTCACACAGTTTTATCTCTCGTTACTATTGGTTATGTCTTTCCATTGTCATTCTTTAATGTATATCTCGATTTATGTTTTGTGTCGTACTGTTAGCACTTGTTGAGCATTTGGCTCACTCCTTGCTTTACCCTGATATTACAGCTAGCAGCTATGGTTAGATTCAAGCAGACTGCCCGTAAGACCTTTGATGTTGATGCTTATGTTCGAGCTCAGGTAGAATAAGTGATAGTAGTTTATGTGAGGACTCGGTATTCAAAATCAGATGTAATAGTTGGTAGTGTTGGGCTGTTTCAAACCCTAAACTGTAAGATCTTGGATTTGGTTGTGTTATCTCTTTAAAAATTTTGTAATAGCTATATTTAATTTGCTGTTTAAGTTGGGGGCGTGACAGGTTTTGGTATCAGAGCTACGGTTTAGAGTCCCTGGACAGCCCAAATAGGTTATAGGATATGTGTGTAGGTTATAGATAATATGCAAGAGAGTAGGTTAAGTAAATTATTATTAATACTCCTCTTATTGGTTGTCAGTAAAGGGCGCATTCCTCGTCATCCTCTGGGTCAGACGACACTATTGCTTTCTCCGTGTATGCTGAGTTGAGGCACGAGTTCGACATGCTTCAGGGCAAGTACGACCGACTGATAGACTGACTGAAGAACGTGTATCCGGACAGCCGAAACTACAAAGGGAAGCCCAAGGAGAAGATGACTGCGAGACTTGAGACCTTGGTTCAGTACGTCAACACTAAGCTTGAGGAGATGCCAGCGCACCGGGACCGTACCAGCCAGTATGTCATTCAGATGGTGGCGGATGAGCTCCAGAGCATTGTGAAGACGCTTCGAGAGGAAAAGACTACCAAGCCCCATTCAGATGGAGTGGAGCCTTAGTTCTTTCCATTTACCTTTCATGTTGTTGTACTATCAGACTCTATGGAATCCCCAGTTGTTTCCGTTGTTTCCTTTAAATAAGCCTGTTAT
This sequence comes from Apium graveolens, assembly GCF_009905375.1. NCBI lineage: Eukaryota > Viridiplantae > Streptophyta > Magnoliopsida > Apiales > Apiaceae > Apium > Apium graveolens. The sequence goes on from NC_133657.1 coordinate 59,563,719, forward strand.
TCCTAGAATCAGACTTTGTCCCAATCCTATGTATTGTGACCTTTAAAATTTCAATAATTATGTGCTATTGTTCCATTTGCTCTCAACTGTTATTTTATATTTTTATCATCATATCTGCTTAATTTGGAAACTTGACCCCATATGTAAATGAGAATGCCATGCGATACCCTCGAATCACTTTATCATTCATATCTGTTTTGACACAACTCTTATTTCAGGATCATGCCTCCCAAAAAGAAGAACCCAACAACCACATCCACCACAGACCTAAACATTCTTCGATTACTGGAAACTTTGCAACAGCAAACCAATGCTATAGCTCAACAACAACTAACTCTTCAACAACGAATTGAAAACAAAGATAACCATGAGCCACACCAACCACCTGAACCACCAGTACCACCTAGACAAATTGTCACTTTCAAGGCTTTTCAGAATGTGAATCCACCTGCATTTCATGATACCACTGATCCAGTGATAGCTAACACATGGATCAAGGAGATGGAAAGGGCTTTTGAGTTGGTACAGTTAGGAGACGATCAGAAGGCGCCGTATGCTACTTACTTCATGAAGGGAGAAGTCATCTATTGGTGGGAATCAGTAAAAGCTATGGAAGTCACTCAGCAGGTTTCTTGGGAGAGATTTAAGAAGTTATTTCTGGACAAGTATTACCCTAAGTGCATGCAGAATCATATGGAGCTAAAATTTCTTGAGTTGAAGCAAGGGAACATGACGGTATTGGAGTATGAAAAGAAGTTCACTGAGTTGTCAAGATTTGTGACAAAGTATACCAGCACTGAGGAAGAAAAAGCAGAGAAATTTCAGCAAGGATTAGAGCCTTGGATCAGAGATAGGGTGGCTATGTTTGAGCTTGAAAATTATGCGGGAGTAGTATAGAAAGCTGCTCTAATTGAGAATAATGGGATGCAGTCAAGGAAAGAGAGGGATAACAAGAAAAAGAAGGTTCCATTTTATGGAGAAAAGTCTGAAGCAGGAAGTTCACAAGATCGGAATGTAAAGAGGATTGGTTTCCAGAAGGGCGGAAATTTTCAAAAGAAAGGAAATTTTGGTAAAAGGCAAGAATCGAAAGGGAACAATCAGGCAAGCCAAGGGCAAGTTGGAGAAAACAGGTTCCAGAGGCCAGAATGCAAGCACTGCGGAAGAAGGCACCCCGGAGTGTGTAATAAGCTGAGCATGACATGCTACAGGTTCAATCAGAAGGGACATTTGGCGGATGAGTGCAAGATGCCGAAGCTAGGAGTTACGTGCTAGAAGTGTGGGAAGACTGGACACATAGCTAGGGAGTGTAAGGCAACCGGACCAGTCAAAGCTCTGATGAATGTGGCAAGTACCAGTGCAAGCGTGCCAGCCGAGGTATTGGCATTACCCCCACCACCCGCACCAACCCCGCAAGCAACAACAAGGACATTTGATTTAAAGATGAAGGATGCTGTACAGAATTCGGAGGTGATAGCAGGTACACTTTTACTCAATAATATCAAAGCTAAAGTATTGATTGATTCGGGAGCAACAAGATCTTTCATATCAGAATTTTTTGTTGGTAAGCTTCAATGTGAGAAAATGATTATGAGTGAGGTAGTAAATGTGGTAATTGCGAACCAAGAGAAGATTCCTGTGAATCAATTTTGTCCAAAGTGTGAGATTGATATTTCAGGGTATAAGTTTTCAGCCGACTTGATACTCTTCAAGTTGGGAGAGTTTGATATAATTTTAGGAATGGATTGGTTAGGAGAGAATAACGCTCAGATTAATTGTAAGACCAAGAAAGTGTATTTAAAGACGAAGAGTGGAGAGAAGGTAGTATTTAAGGGGCAGAGGCAAGAGCAACTATTTCTTACAATTGTTCAGGCTAAGAAGCTACTTAGAAAAGGTTGTGAGTCGTTCCTAGCTTATGTAGTGGATTCGGAAAAAGGCAGCCCCAACATAAAAGATATCCCTGTAGTTAACGAGTTCCCGGATGTGTTTCCCGACGAACTACCAGGCTTACCACCAGATCGACAAATCGAGTTCGAGATCAATCTTGCTCCAGGAACGGAACCAGTTTCAAAGGCCCCATATAGGATGGCACCAGCAGAAATGAAAGAGTTGGCGAGCCAGCTACAAGAATTGTTGGATAAGGGAGTGATACGACCAAGTACGTCGCCATGGGGAGCACCTGTTCTGTTTGTAAAGAAGAAAGATGGGAGTATGCGTCTATGCATAGATTATCGGGAGTTGAATAAGGTGACGATCAAGGACCGCTACCCGCTACGAAGGATAGATGACCTTTTTGATCAGTTGAAGGGAGCAAAATGCTTTTCGAAGATTGATTTGAGATCGGGATACCATCAATTAAAGATCAAAGAAGAAGATGTTTCCAAGACCGCATTCAGGACCAAATATGGGCACTATGAATTCCTAGTAATGCCGTTTGGATTGACCAACGCTTCGGCCGCATTTATGGATCTGATGAATCGGGTATTTAAGAAGTATTTGGATAAATTTGTCGTGGTATTTATTGATGACATCCTTATTTATTCTAAGTCGGAAGAAGAACATAAGCAGCACCTCTGGATAGCATTGGAGATACTCCGACAAGAGAAGTTGTATGCCAAGTTTACCAAATGTGAGTTTTGGTTAAAGGAAGTTCAATTTTTGGGGCATGTCATTGGAAATGAGGGAGTTAAAGTGGATCCGGCAAAGATTGAGGCAGTTATGAGTTGGGAGAGGCCAAAGACTCCTACGGAAGTGCGAAGTTTTCTAGGATTGGCCGGATACTATAGAAGATTCGTCAAGGATTTCTCGAAGATCGCCACGCCATTGACCAAGTTAACCAGAAAGAATCAAAAGTTTGAATGGAGTGCAGAATGTGAAGATAGCTTTCAAGAGTTGAAGCAGAAGTTGGTAACAGCTCCGGTGTTGGTACTTCCAGATGATCAAGGGAACTTTGTAATATTCAGCGATGCTTCACATAAGGGTTTGGGTTGTGTGTTGATACAACACAGTAAAGTGATCGCATATGCGTCAAGACAGTTAAAACCGTATGAGTTAAAGTACCCGACGCATGACTTGGAACTTGCCGCCATAGTGTTCGCACTTAAGATTTGGAGACATTACCTCTACGGAGAGAAGTGTGAAATCTACACGGATCACAAGAGTTTAAAGTACATTTTTACTCAGAAAGAGCTCAATATGAGGCAGAGGAGATGGCTGGAATTGATCAAGGACTATGACTGTTCGATAAATTACCATCCTGGAAAGGCGAATGTAGTGGCCGATGCTCTGAGTAGGAAGGAGAGACTGAATATGATGATAACATCAAAAGAGTTATCTAAAGAAATCGAAAGATTGGAATTGGAACTTTGTGCTTATGGAAAAGTCGAGGAAGTTTGTCGTGCAATGACCTTTCAGCCAACACTAGTGGAAAGGATAAAGAAGTGTCAAGAAGAAGTAATGGAGAAAAGAAGAATCAGTTATCTGGAGAGGAGATTAATACTCAAAGGGATGAGCAAGGGATACCAAGGTTTTCATCCAGAATATGGATTCCTCATGTACTTAAATTAAAGAATGAGATCCTCCATGAAGCCCACAATTCGAAATTTTCAATCCACCCGGGAAGCACCAAGATGTATCGAGACTTAAAGAAAAACTTTTGGTGGCCAAATATGAAGCGAGACGTGGTAGAATGGGTTGCGAAGTGTTATACTTGTCAGAAAGTAAAGGCATAATATCAACGACCAAGCGGATTAATTCAGCCCCTGAAGATTCCAGAATGGAAATGGGAAAATATCGCTATGGACTTTATAGTAGGACTACCGCGAACGAAATCCGGACATGACGCAATATGGGTTATAATTGATCGTCTTACAAAGTCGGCGCATTTCCTTCCAATAAATGAGAAGTCGTCACTGGACAAGTTGGTTCATCTGTATGTGTGCGAAATTGTACTAAGGCATGGAGTACCCGTATCAATAGTTTCAGACAGAGATCCCCGATTTAACTCGAGTTTCTAGAAGCAGTTTCAGGAATGTCTTGGCACGAAGTTGAATATGAGCACGGCATACCACCCGCAGACTGATGGCCAGAGTGAAAGGACAATTCAAATAATTGAAGACATGTTGCGCAGTTGTGCAATCGATTTTGCAGGAAGTTGGGACGACCACTTGCCGTTAATTGAATTCCCTTATAACAACAGGTATCATTCCAGTATCGGCATGCCATCATACAAAGCTTTGTACGGGCAAAAATGTAGATCACCAACAAGTTGGGATGAAGTAGGAGAAGGGAGAATTCTCGGCTCGGAATTGGTACAATAGTTGCATGACTCGGTCAAGTTAATTCAGAAAAGGTTGCTTCCTGCTCAAGATAGACAGAGGAAGTATGCGGATCCAGCGCGTAAGGATGTTCAATTCTAAATTGGCGAAGCTGTGTTGTTGAAGGTGTCACCTAGAAAAGGGTTGATGAAATTTGGCAAGAAAGGGAAGTTAGCACCTAGATACATAGGTCCTTCTGAGATTTTGAGTCAAGTAGGAAAGGTGGCCTACGAGTTGGCCTTACCACCTCAGTATCAGCATGTGCATAATGTGTTCCATGTGTCGTTGCTTAAGAAGTACAATCCTGACGCTAGCCATGTGATAGAATATAAACCTGTAGAAATTCAGGCAGACGTGTCATTTGTAGAGCAACCGGTTAAAATACTCGACTGGCAAGTAAAGAGTCTTAGGAATAAGTCGGTAAAGATAGTGAAAGTGCTTTGGAGGAACCCTAAGGTCGAAGAATCAACTTGGGAGTTAGAGTCTGATATGCGTTCCCGGTATCCTCATATGTTCTCTTAGATTCTGGGGACAGAATCCCTTAAGGGGGAGAGAATGTTACGATCGGTATCTTCGTGTAATATTATTTGTGGATTTGGCATAATATTAAAGCCGAATGAAAATATATTCAATGATTGTACGTTTGTGTGAGTGAAAATTTCTGCATTATAAATTTGCTTTATGTAGTATATGATTTTTCAAAGCAAAAGTTTATTTAATTTCTTTATTTTTGATTTATAAGGAATATTCTAAGCCTTGGAAAAAATTTCTTTTAAAAGAATTTTTGTTCACAAATTTTGAAAATGATTTTATAAAGTCTCTAAAAATCCAAGTTATTTTATGGTATAAATTTTATAATTTTTGAACTTGTATTTTATTTTATAAAAATAAATCATTATAAATTTTAGTTGTCATATTTAGCAAATTACAAGAAAGCCCTTGCATGCAAACCACCCTCTCATTCTTTTTAAGGACAAAGAGGACAATTCCAACCCCACTAACTCTTATTTCTCTAGCCAATTTCCTTCTTTACCCTTGCATGCAAAATGCACCAAGTATAAGTGGAGGGATAGACTTGTCAATTCTCTTTTCCACTCAAATTTTGTCAAATCAAATACCATAAAAACAAGCAAATGTCATGATCATTCTCATACTCCACCCACACCTCACTCTCTCCTCCCTCCCTTCTCCCTCCTCTCGGCTCTCCCCTCTCACTCTCGGCTAAAAGCCGAAACCCCCCTCCCCATTTTTTTCTTCAATCCTCAACCAAGCTTCCACTCTTTACACAAGTAAATGTTACTTCCCATACCATGATCACTCATATTTCAAAGAGATTTGAGTAGAAAGTTTAAGTTTAAAGGTTGCATGTAAAAGTTTTAGTGAAACTCAAAATACAACCTTGATTCTTGTGAGTTTAGGGTTGTTTTTGAGAGGACTACAAGGAATGGATAAGTGCCAAGTCTTGAGAAGGAAACTCTTGATGATTAAATGGCCATTCCCATCCATTTCATTCGGTCATGACCATATGGGAGCCGAATGAATGGTCCTTGAAATCATTCTTGTTGTTTTGCTCAAATTTTGCATGTTTATGTGATAATGACTTGAATTTTGTGGTGAAAATTTGATAAAACTCCTTGCATGCTAAGTGATCATCTAGGTATAGCTTATGCTAGGCTTGCATGTCAATTTTATGGTAGAATATATGTAGAAAATGTGTTGTTTTGGTTTGCAAAACCAGAGGACATGCATGCATGTGGATTTCTATTAGAATGTCGTAAGATTTTGATCATTTAGAAAGATTTTGTTAGTGAGCCTTAATTTCAGTAGGAATAATGTGTTAATATTGATTTATGCTTCTTGTTGCATGGTAATAATTCGTGGTTATCTTTTATAAAATGCATATCTTGTGGTTTCAAAAACTTAATGATTGATGAGTTGAGAAATGTGATCTCTTTTGTTTTGCCATAATTGTACCTTAGGTAAGGATGATCTCACCCAAGGTTATTTTGAGAATAAGGGAGTTAATTCATTAGAATACCATGTATAAGTCTTGGTTTAAGTATTGAGTTGTTGTCAGTTGAGTTTGTCAAGTCAAAACCTTGGAAAATGAGAGTTATAGTTTCTGCAGAAAATCAGTTAAGTACCCTGAGGTTTAGAGTGAGTTTTGACCATGTCATTGATGTGCACTTTGAGGCCCAAGCTACCAGAAGTTAGTATTGGGAGTTTATAAAAGGTTTTAGGAGTTGGTTGGAGGTTTGCATGTCTTTTGGTTAGGTGCACAAGTAGAATAACAAAATCTGTCCAGCAGGGGACAGTTTTGTTGCAACTTAGAAATAGGAAGATTTGACCATGTCATGTGTAGGCCCTCATTAGGCCCTATTGGGCCTTAGTTAGAGGGAGTTTCAGAGAAGTTTTTCCAACCATAGTACATAATATATGAGTTAGAACCATGTGTCACAAGTTAATTCAAGTCAGGGCGTTTTCTGCCCAGAAAAACAGGGGAACCTTGGACTTTTAGCTTAGGCCCAAGAAGGCCCAAGCCAGGCCCTTGAGCCACATCAATTTTCTGAGATGCCCTTAGGTCAGGAGAGTCTTGTGTAAAAGTTTTGAAGGAAAACTTATAGTTTAAGAGTGTCTAATGCACTCAAGAAACCATAGTTGTCATCCTGAAATCTGCACCAGTGAGCGCTTTCACTTATCACATAGTTTTAGAACACTTAGAGGTGAGTATTAGGTCGACCACCATAGTTGTAAGATGGTATAAGGTCAGTAGAGTTAAAGGCACAAGTGAGGGTCAATAGGTTTTGGATAATTTAGGAAAGGCACATCGAGTTAGGAAGCCAAAATTAGAAGACCTTGTCTAGTTTAGCGACCAAGTGACTTAAGTGGTGAGTCGAGATCATCCAAGCCTAGTGTTGCATTATGGTATATATGGTGTTATTTGGTGTTAATATATGATATGTGAATATGTGGCTATGTGTGTACTTTTGTAATTTAAAAGTGAATATAAAATTAAGTGCTTATAGGCCTAAGTGCCATCCGTGTTTAATTTCAAGTTGTAAATAGGTTAAGATGGTAAGAATATATTATAATGAAGATTATTATTATTATGTAGGATCTCGAGACGAGGGAAAACTTGCCATAAAGGTCGAGTGAAGCTCCAGTTGCTCCTACCAGTCAGACGAGACCAGCCTTTCTCAAGGCAAGTGATTCAACTTGACCTTCGTATTTATTGCTAATAGTTCATACATTGCTACAACTATCCTGTCTCATTTGATATATTAAATCAAGCATATCTTATGTTTATCTTTGAATTATATAGAGATGCCATGAAACCTCGAGTACGTATTGCAAGTAGTTCAAAAGTACTTTCATGATAGTTGAATGCCATGATAAAATAAAGAGTTGTTATAATACTTGATTGATCCTCTTGATTAACATGCTAATGATTCCTAAGTATTAATATCTCACCCTGAAACTTGAACCCCTATAGAACCTTACCTTGATCTTTGATAGTCAGATACTTACCAACGTGATTCCTCATTGATTGATACCCTCTTTCTTATCCTAAAGCTTGACAATTCTGATATATCCTGAGTTAAAGATCATTTCTGCATACCCTAACACCCTTAGTATTCATGAAGCCTACCTTCTTGATGATCCAGCACTTGAACCTTGATGAGAAACCATTGCTTAAGCCCAATTTGGCATTACCCTTTTATAATATCCAATAGCCTCACTGAATTCCCTTGTCTAAATCTTTGAGATATGAAAACCATTCAGTTACTTTAATAGAGTATAGTTTTGTGAATCATGGCCCTGAGATTTAGTACCATATTTCCCGTGTTTCGAGTTGATCTATATTCCCTTAATAAAAATGTTTACTGTTAAAAGAGATTTTGTTATAATTCGGCATCAGTTTCTGAAATAAATAAAATGTGGGTTTTCAGTCCCAAAGGGGGATAAATGTTTTCCTTGAATAGTGGATCTGGACTGAGACGCGAGTCCTTTCCACACTTATATTAGGCTTAAAAGTTGCCTAGGGATTCCCGTTAATGTATTAGAACCCAGCGAGGTTCGGGATTACTTCGTGGCTGATCACCGGCTGAAATCTGTAGCGTCATAAAATGATTTTGATTAAGACATGATTTTAAAATTGTTTTGATACAAGCAAAATGATGCCATCTCACATAGTTTTATCTCTCATTACCATTGGTTATGTCTTTCCATTATCATTCTTTAATGTATATCTCGATTTATGTTTTGTGTCGTACTGTTAGCACTTGTTGAGCATTTGGCTCACTCCTTGCTTTACCCTGATATTACAGCTAGCAGCTATGTTTAAATTCAAGCAGACTGCCCGTAAGACCTGTGATGCTGATGCTTATGTTCGAGCTCAGGTAGAATAAGTGATAGTAGTTTGTGTGAGGACTCGGTATTCAAAATCAGATGTAATAGTTGGTAGTGTTGGGCTGTTTTAAACCCTAAACTGTAAGATCTTGGATTTGGTTGTGTTATCTCTTTTAAAATTTTGTAATAGCTATATTTAATTTGCTGTTTAAGTTGGGGGCGTGACAATAAATCTTAATTAATTAATTATTTGATTTTAGTTGATAATTAATTATTTAATTAGTCATTTAATTTTAATGTTAATTTATTAATTAATTTAATTAATTATTAATTAATTTTAATTGATTATTTAATTAGATTTAATTATTTATTTTGATTTAAAAATTCCGAAAATTAGTTTTGAGCTTTCAAATATTATTTTAAATTATTTTCAAGACTCGATAATTATTATAAAATTATTTTAAAGTCGGATTCGGATGTTTGAACCCTATTATTTAATTATAAAATGATTCAGAGACCCATTTTAATTCCGAAAAATGTTTACAAATTTGTATTAAATAGACCGTTCGTCCGTTTAATAGGAAACGAACGCCTCTAGACTCAGAAAAATATTATGCTTCTATGAAAAATATTTTCGAGACCTAAATTCTTTTGTATCAAAAGGATGTTTGATTTATTAATCATTCTGAGTCGGTTATTGATCAATAAATTACTCTTTTTGACCCGATTTCAATTCCAAACATATCGAGACCTATCTTTTGACGATTCAACTTATGTGTTACATGAACTATGTGATTATGTGTTATATGAATAATATGATTACTTGCCTATGTGTACGTGTTATGTGGATAACGCGTCAACGTGTCTTTTAAACGTTATTTGATTAAAAATGATCCTTATCTATTATTATCGGGCGGGTAGACGATAAGGATAAGCGTATAGATGAGACAATTATATATTGTAAATTAATTGAATGGTATCTTTTATGATAGATACGCATAGTCCGTAATTAAGGGTCCACCCATCTCTGGCCCTTAGGGTCCAGTCTATCACTGGCACTTATCGTAACCATCCAGTCCATAGAGTATTTTGATCTCAAATCATTTTGATTTCAGAACATCCCAATTCAGGGTTCGTAAATAACCCGAAATAATAGGTATTTGCTCAGGAAATGAAACGATACTATAGGAACAATAATTAAAGGGACTTGCATAATTAAGAGTAGTTACAACAAAATATAAAATAGTTAACTATTCTGAACTTAGAATAGGAATGAAGTATTTGCAGTATATTACGAGAAAGTTTAGGAATACTTGCCTCAATTGATAGACCTCTGATCTTTAACTATTTTCCATATCACTCAGTTCTGGTATATTTGTGATTTTATCGACCGGCTATCTGACCCTTCTTGTTAATCACCATCCTATATTTATCTTATCTCTGTATTTACTTGTCTCATGTAGCTCATATAGACAAGCTTTCCTTTTAAATCTCTCTGTCTGGCTTTGAACACCTCGATCTATGTGCATCTATCATAAAAGATACCATTTCAATTATTTGACATTATATAATTGTCTATTATACGTTTATCCTTATCGTCTACCCTATCGTTTATACCCCATCACAGTATTTAAACTATAAACAGATAGCATATGGATCTCGTAGCACGTAATCATTTTATTCATATAACACGTATACATATAATTCATGTAACATATAAGTCAAATTATTAAAAGACAGGACTCGGTATTTTTGCTAGAATTGGAATTGGGTCAAAAAGGGTATTTATCGACCAATAGTTGACTCAAAACGATTCATAAAACAAAGACCTTTTGATACAAAAGAATTTAGGTTTTAAAAGTATTTTTATTGGAAGCGGAATATTTTTCTGAGTCTAGAGGCGTTTGTTTCGTATTAAACAGACGAACGGTCTATTTATTACGAATAAAACAAGAATAATTCAATTAATAATAAAATTAATTTAATTTTTAGATACCCTTATATAATTTTAAAAACTCAAAATAATTTTTAAATCATTATTTAGGAAAAATCAGAATTAAAAATGATTTTTCCATAATTTTTAGAGATTAAATGAATTTAATACAATTTATGTAAATAAACCGATTAATTATCAAAATAATTAATCAATTTATATAATAACAAATAAATAAATAAAATAAAATTTTGGATTTTAGAAAAATATTATAAGTAATATTCTGGAATTAAAATAATTTAGTTAATTATTTAAAATAATTAACTTAATTCGGTTTGGTATTATAAATAAATTAATTTTGAAATTTGAAATGTTTTTGATTTATTTTTAAAACAAAATCTATAGATACGGATTTTATAAGTGGAAACAGGGGAAATCTGGATCGAACTCGGTCATGGCGGGTCGAAATCCGGGTTGATAAGAACCGACCAGGTCGCGAAGAACACCGGTGGTTCTTCCAAGAATCCGTCCGCCGCCAGCGGTTTTTCGGCCATCTCCGATGAGGGGTCAAACAACGCGGTTATGCCCGCTTTCTTGCTGCAATTCCATCGTATACATCAACAGAACACAAAGGAATCAATAGACACCAGAAACAACTATGCCGTCGTCGATTCCGACGACTTCTAGGTGAATACCGACCAAAAATCGGCGATTTTCCGGTATTTTCAAAACATTAGCCAACTACAACAATTGATATATGAAAACGAAGCTTATACATCCTACAATCAATCCACATCACCCGAATTAATAGCATAACTTTGATAAATCATAAAATTAAAACAAAGAAACGTTAAAACCCAAAACTCGACTAGTATCAAATCGAACAACAACCATCCATAGTTAAGCATGTATCGATTAAACAGAACTTGAGGAATCTTATTCAAGCATCAAAAAAATCCAAAGATCATTCAAAATAAAACCCCCAAATTCAAGATATAAACCCTAGAAACTGAAATTTTTCATTCCTTACCAAAATTAAAATCTGATGGTAGGAAATTATAGGGCTCATCACAAGCTTCGATTTGAATATCTGAGCATCAAAAACGGAGATCAAAATCATCTTCAAACATTTAATTAATCCTCAAGAACTCAAGAACACAAACCCTTACCCCTAAACTCATTTTTTTTTTATTTTTCTATAATTATTCTAATATTTTAATAATTATAAGAATTTCAGTTATGACAGCCTCAACCCCGGGGTCAAGAGTTGACATCATCACTAACAATAATGACGACCTAACGTAATCCAACTCAACATTATTATATAAACACAACCCCTTTTACCAATATCTTTTCCAAGTTTAAGTATGACTTAGGTTACAATCATCACAAAACCAACTTACTAAAGACAATCCTGACAATACTATCTTAATACAACAACTCAACAGACCATCTTTGGTCCAACACAACTACCTCAGAGGAGCCTGACACAGAAGGAACTGGAACTCTGCCCTGACTACCACAGAAGAATCTCCTAGGCATCCGCAATACATATATATAAAATATTCTGCAAGGGAGAGCAATCAATTGCTCAGTAGTACCACTATATGAATAACAAGTAAAATGATTTAAAGTAAAGCAGTTATAGGAATAGAATTCATAACTCGTTAGAAAATAAGTAAAGCATGTATAAACTGGATATTCAAAACTAGCATGTTCTGCAAAACAATAACGTCAGTAGTGTGCTGTGTATAAATACCAGAGTCCAATTCTAGCATGCTATTTTCATTTCCAAATCCACTATATAAATCACTTGTTCCGTTACGGGAACCACAAAACCAAATCAGATACGTAGTGGATATGTGAAGACAGCTGATCAGGCTATCAACACCAGACGGCTCTAACTGCCATCCCATATACCTGTTCCGGAACTCAGAGACTAGCTGGGTCTCTGACCTGCTGGACTAATCGGTTATATAGTGCGCGCAACCGAATTAGCCTCTTACGCCACCTTAATAGGCCCCCTGGCCCCAATGTATCCCATATCTGATGCTTTTATCCAATTTCAAAATACTTGTACCTATCTCATTTCAAAATCATTCGTTTTACCAGCACACATATAAAATCCAGTTCGAAAATCATTTCATTCGAGATAGGTACTTTTTCCAAGTTACTTTTCCCCAAAACAGATTTAAAAACAATGATTTATAACAACCGGGGATACGTAACTTAAAACATTTATGTTCCATTAAGAGAATAAAACTTTAGCTATTCATACGTACTGAACCATACAAGAATGGTCAGGGGTACTTGCCATGCAGAGCTTTACAACTGTTACTGATCGACTCTGAGCCGACTCGAATGCTCAGGCTTTATCGTCTAACCACTAGATCATCTTGGATTCGACTTCAATTCTTGAGTCCTTCGACTAGAACCTATAGAGTCGAATTACCCTAAGTTAGATGACCAATTATGCTTGACAGATCCTCAAAACAGTTCTACCCAACGATAACAAAAACCGACTCGTAAATATACATATTATTATAGCTCACATAACAATTAGGGTTTATACATTCACAACTCGGTTTTATAACATTTGTGAGGAAATACATATATTCGTTGTTTTGTAAAGTAGGCTTGTTAACCATTTATAGAAGGTTTTATCACGACACACCAGAACATTTCGTAAAGTATTTATAATTATAATTATACACGTTTAACTGGTAGTCCTAATAATCACAAGGTATGTCCCGCATTTTTGAATTTAATTTCCAAAAATTCGGGCAACACCTCTTCTGTTTACCGGCATACCCGTCGAACAATTCGACGTCAAATCACAATCACAACCACTCAATCACCCAAGCCATCAATCCAGTAGTCACAATTCACCATCAAAATTATGTGCCCGACTTAGATTTAAAATAATTAATTTCTCATTTCAAAATAATTTTACAAATTAAATTATTTATTTTAAAATATTAGGACTCAGATATACATCATCATCGTCCACCGTCAGCTCGAATGCTCATAACAATAATAATGACATAACATAATCCAACTCAACATTATTATATAAATACAACCCCTTTTACCAAGATCTTTTCCAGGTTTAAGTATGACTTAGGTTACAATCATCACAAAACCAACTTACTAAAGACAATCCTGACAATACTATCTTAATACAGCAACTCAACAGACCATCTTTGGTCCAACACAACTACCTCAGAGGAGCCTGACATAGAAGGAACTGGAACTCTGCCCTAACTACCACGGAAGAATCTCCTAGGCATCTGCAATACATATATATAAAACATTCTGCAAGGGTGAGCAATCAATTGCTCAGCAGTACCACTATATGAATAACAAGTAAAATGATTTAAAGTAAAGAAGTTATAGGAACAAAATTCATAACTCGTTAGAAAACAAGTAAGACATGTATAAATTGGATATCAAAACTAGCATGCTCTGGAAAACAAAATCAACAGTCGTGTGTTGTGCATAAATACCAAAGTTCAATTTTAGCATGTTATTTTCATTTCCAAATCTTTTGTTCCATTACAGGAACCACAAAACCATTTGTCCCGTTACGGGGACCCAAAACCATTTGTTCCGTTACTGGAACCTCAATCACTTGTTCTGTTACTGGACCACAATCACTTGTTCCGTTATTGGAACCACAAAACCACAATCAGATATATACTAGATGTTATCTAGGGATGGCTGATCAGGCCTCCACACAAATTATCTAGGATAGTTGGCCGGGCTATTACACAAAATTTCTAGAAAAGCTGATCGGGCTTTCACACAAAATAACCGGATCCGCAAAGACTAGCTAGGTCTCTGATTAACTATGCTGGACTAATCGGTTATGAATTGCGTGCAACCGAATTAGCCACTTACGCAACGCATCCAATATCTGATTCATTTTATCCAGTTTCAAAATCACTTTTACCTATCTCCTGTTAAAATCAATTCTGTCATAGCACACTATTCAAAACTGCATTTTTAATCACATTTTAGAGATTGGTACTTTCAGAAGTTACTTTTTCCCAAAAACATATTTAAATAATATTTTCAAATACAGGGGATACGTAACTTAAAACATTTATGTTCCTGTTCGAAAATAAAGCAATAATTCAATTATATATACTGAACCATAAAAGAATGGCCAGGGGTACTTGCCTTGCAGAGCTTTACAACTATTACTGATCGACTCTGAGCCGACTCGGACGCTCAGGCTTTATGGTCCAACCACTAGATCGCCTTGGATTCGACTTTAATTCTTGAGTCCTTCGACTAGAACCTACAGAGTCGAAGTACCCTAAGTTAGACGACTAATTATGCTTGACAGATCCTCACAACACTACCCAACGATAACAAAAACCGACTCATAAATATACGTATTATTATAGCTCACATAACAATTAGGGTTTATACATTCACAACTCGGTTTTATAACATTTGTCTGGAAATACATATATTCGTTGTTTTGTAAAGTATGGTTGTTAACCATTTATAGAATATTTTATCACGACACACCAGAACATTTCGTAAAGTATTTATAATTATAATTATACACGTCTAACTGGTAGTCCCGATAATCACAAGGTATGTCCTGTATTTTCGAATTTAATTTCCAAAAATTCGGGCAGCACCTCTTCTATTTATCGGCCTACCCGTCGAACAATTCGACGTCAAATCACAATCACAACCACTCAATCACCCAAGCCATCAATCCAGTAGTCACAATTCACCATCAAAATTATGTGCCCGACTTCGATTTAAAATAATTAATTTCTCGTTTCAAAAATAATTTTACAAATTAAATTATTTATTTTAAAATATTAGTACTCAGATATACATCATCAACGTCCACCGTCGGCTCGCCGAGGCCCATCGCCAATGGTGATAAAATTCGCGGGTTCCCGATTACATCGGACATCCTTCGCGAATTTCCTCGATTAGTTATTATAATTTTCCGCACAAAATATTATTTTCATTCACAAATATAATTAATTCCTTACTACAGGAGATTAATTATAATTGATATAGAAAAATTTTATAGATCAGTCAACACAGGGCAACCAATACAGAATCAACACGCACAACACAAAAACTCCGGCCGCCTTGCCGGAAAAGACCGGCGGCAACCGGAGAAATGTAATAACCAGGATACAAATCAGAATCGAAACACAGGCGCATCACATACATATATACACGCATATACGCGTACACACACACACACACATATATATACGTATCAATCAAACAAAGCAGGACTGAAATAAGGATTCGTGGCCGAGAAAACCAAGGCGACTGCCGGAAAACCACTTACCAGAACTTGAGGGAAAGAAATCGGGAGAAGGAGAGAAATTGAGAGAGACACAGAGAGAGAAGATCGAGACCGAGAGGAGATGGGGGGGGGTTTACAGGGGTCTGGGTTATAATTTGTTTTTGTTTTTTTTAATTATCTCCCCCAATCAACAGCAAACACGAAGCAAAAGGATTTCTAGAATTTCAACACGTGTCCTCAAATGACTAAAGGCTTAATTCTATAACGCATTTCACAATTTATCGAACCAAATTACGCATTAAAAAGAATTCAGAAAATTATGAAAATAGTCTTAAAGTATTAGAAATCCCGAAGTAAATAAAAATGTAATTCTCATAATTTCAAAACAATTTCTGAAACGCAATTTATCCCCACTTTTATCAATTAAACGAATCGACGCGCCGGTGAAATTAATCCCAAAAATTCCCAGAATAATTTTAAAATTCACAAAATATTCCAAACTTAGATAAATATGAGTTTCATAATTTTTGAAGAATTCTGGAATTAAATACGGATTTTACAAATAAATGCAATCAGAAAATCATACAGGGCTAAAAAATTGATGAAATATTGGTTTCTAAATTTTATAAAATCCCAAAAATAATTATTGTAATTATAAAACCATAAAAACAATTTTAGAGACAATCCACATATTTATGAAAAATAAAACTGCAATCAAATCACTTTTAAAAGTGAGACAAAATCATACAACCCAATAATTAACCACGCAACTCAATCGCATACACTGATAATCACATATACATAATAACAAAGCAATAACCCGCTGACAGAACCCATATACATATTTTATTTATTTACTTATTCAATAATTAAACATTTAAATAAGTCTAAAATATACGAGTCGTGACACCAGCTATTTATACTTTTTTTAAAAAAAATACCCCAGAATCAATTGAGGGTGTTTTTATCCCTTAATTAAAATAATTAAGCCCAAAAATGATAGTTATGGGGAATAATTTTTAATTAGATAAATACAAAAATTATGTCAAAATTTCCCAAAACTTATGAATAATCCAAAAATGCAAAAATATTGAATATTTGAAAGTCCCGCGATTTTATAAAAATAAAAATACGATTCTTGTGGGCATTGACGTCCCAATAGGGGTGTGGAAAAATCATTTTTTACTAAACAAAATATTTTCTAAATTAACTGGTTGTTCAGAAATTCGATAAGGCTTACGCCATATTATGCAAAATAATGTCAATTGTTCTACACTAAATATCAGCAATTAAAACGAAACTTGAAAAGTATAACTTGTAATATAAATCCAGTTAACACGTAATCAAATACCCTAAAAATAACCTGAACCACACGTAACACATATAACACATATAGTACATAAGGATAATCTTTTATGACCAATCATAAATTTATAATATCATAAAACACATAATTATTCACTTAATATGATATTAAATAGTCGTAAATTCCCGGTTGTTACACTTCAAGTGATTTTTCGGGTAAAAATGCTATGTGCAAAGTCAGTCTTCCTAATTTGAGCATTATGATGGCTATGTTTACCCGATTTCCAAATTTCTTACCAATCCAATTATCTACCAAACTTCACCAAATCACCATCCAACCATCACAACACCAAATCTAACTTATGACTACTAATCAAGTCAAGATCTCACCAAATAAACCACTCATTCAAGTACTAATCATAAATCCATTCATAATCATCTTTAAACCACCAGAACTAACTAATATACATGGATCTTACTTATACAAACATGGATTTAACTTATACAAACATGGATCTAACTTTAATTTCACCAAATCATCCAAAAAATAATTAAAAATCAAAGTCAAAGCTTGGGTTTGGGAGATTATACCTTCCTTGGAGTGAACTAAGTTGCTATGGAGCCTTATGACCTTGATCTATCCTTTAACAAGCTTGGAACTCACAAATAATCAAGAAAACACAAAATTAGTTTCTTGAAGATACTATTCATCAAGAACTTGGATGAGTTGATTAGCTTAGTAAACCTTGGAATCTAGAGCTCAAAATCATACCATAACTAAGTTTAGAAATATAGAATCCATGGAAATAAACCTCTTAATTTTTGAAGGTATGGAGCTTGGACTTTGAAAATCATATCCTTGTATTTTCATGAAAAAGTCGAGCCTAGACAATGGGGAGAGAAGAAGATGAAGTGGTTTGGTGTTTGTGAATGATTTTACTTGGTTGTTATTCAATTTTGCTAGAAATATCTTGGTTAACTTAACCTTAGTTAATGAAGGGTTAAAATACTTGGTCCATAATCAATCTTACAAAATATCTTGCTAACCATGCTTGCATCATCATTCTTATTTCATTCCCTTGCCACTTGTCGATTCTGTATGGCTTGACGATGTCATAATTTGTGGCTTCTTGTACAAGCTTTTCTCTTGGTCGCTTATTTGTTTTATGGTTCGCTTATCTCTCGTTCTCGTTAATCGTTTGTGAGGTCATATCCAGGATCTAATTACTCGGGCTTCCCTAAACCTTTCTTAATATTTTATACTCCTTTAGTGATCCTCTCTTATAATCCTTGAATTAAAATCCTTTTAATCATGTTACTATATACTCAATTCTTTCGGTATCCGGTGGATTTTTGGGAAAAATCAAAGTGTTCGAATTCGAATTCTGACGATCTTTACATACACTCATATACTTTATAGAGTACTAATAAGATCTCAAAATATCAATAAAGAACTACTACATAGTATGGTCTGATAATTTTCCTTAATCAGTACAATCAGCAAAAAGTTACTATTTATCAGGGTTTCAAAAAATTTCAAAAATTAGGGTTATTACAACCTAGCAAGGGAGTGACCTACATCTGTTCATCAACCAAAAGGTGCTAACATTTCATGATTCCAAAGCACTGTGTCATGGGGAACTTGAGGTTGATAATGACCCTAGAGACTGACTTAAAAACTAAGAAGATCGAGACAGTAGTAGATGAAGAAATAATCAAGATCTTGGGGAGATATTTGAGAAATGTTGATAATCTGTTGCCTAAAACTCAAATTAACACTAAAGATGACTTGGGTGATGATGTGAAGAAGAAGGATGAGCAAAATCTTCTGGCTCAAATCCAATTCAGTCTTCTAAAGCAACTGGCAGCAAATTGTATGAGAAGAAAAAAGGGAAAGGAAGAGAAGAAAGATGATGAAAAGAAGAAGAAGAGGAAAGATGGAGAAGGGGAAACAAAGAAGCAAAATGTCCAGGAAATAAAAGTTTCACAAAACCAAGACCTCTAAGCCAAGACAAGCAAACACTCAACAATCCAACCTCAAAAACCCAAGTACCTATTCAAGCAAACTGCAAACTATTTGCTCAAGACACCTATCAAAGCCATCCAAGTCACATTAAAGAAAATTATAACGACTCGTATTTCTGTATTATTAAAAGTGTAATTATTGAGTAGTTAAATAAATAAAATATGTGTATTGGTTCTGTCAGCTGTGTGCTACTTATTATTAATTATGTGTGGTTTATTGGTGTACGAGAATTATTTGTATAATTAATTGTTGAGTAGTATTGTTTTGTCTTTACTTTTAAAAGTGATTTTATTGAAGATTTATTTTCATAAATAATTTAATTGTCTCTAAAATTATTTTCCTTCTTGTAAAATTTTAATAGATATTTTTGGGAATTTATAAAATTTCCAAAATAATATTTTGTCGATTATTTACTTCTAAATAATTTTCTGATTATATTAAAGTGTAAATTCGATATTAAATTCCAGAATATTTCAAAAATTATGAAACTCATATTTTCTTAAGTTAGGAATATTTCGAGAATTTTAAAATTATTTCAGAAAATTTTCAGATCAAATTCACCCGCACGTTTGTTCGCTAAATCGTAAAAAGCCTGTATAATACGCAATTTAAAAATGTCTTAAAAATTATGAAAATTTTAGTTTATTAGTTTCTGATTATTTTGGGAATTTTAAGATTAGTTTGGAATTATTTTGATTTATTTTTATCCGCAAATTATATCGTTAAATTATAATTAGAGGGACATAAACCAGTTTTTGCAACAGGGGTACGTGTCAAAAACATTTTATACGTGTCCAATTTTCTTAAAATTGCAGACGCGTGGCTCATTTTCACAGCTTTATTTTTTTAGCAACATCAATCTCTCAAAACCTCTCATCTCTCTCTAATATTTCTCTCACTCTCTTAGTCTCTCTCTCTCTCTCGATTATTCTCTTCTCTCCTTCTCTGTTCTATATCCTTCCTCATTCCTCCCCCTTTACTCCCCTCAAATTTTTGTTCCTCTTTCTAGTTTCTTCCGCGGATCGACTTTCAGGTAATAATTGTTGCCCTGATCCCGTGCTTTTTTGTCACTGCCCCTGTTCCTTTTTTCCCTTGTCGTTGACCTCTTGTTTCTGGCGTGTATGTGTGTGTTTCTTGTGCGTATATATATCTATGTGCCTGTGTTTTTAATATGTGTGTATGTAATATGTGTGTGTGTATTTCAGTTAGTTGTGTGTATGCGAAACAGAGTGTGTAGGTTGTGGGAGGTGGCGCGTGAGGCACGTGTGTTGTTGTTGTGTTTTGTTCGAATGTTTATTTTATTTTACTGATTGAACTTTTATTACTTTCTGCAGAAAAATATCTGATTAAGATTCGTGAAATAAATATATATTTCATGCGGGAAAATGTTATAATTAATCGGTGAAGTTTATTTGGAAACCCGAATATTATCGGGCACCAATAAATTTTGTCGCTGTCAACGATGAATTTCGATGAGTTGACGGTGGACGGTGAAGATTAATTCTGACATTTATAAAAATAGATAAATCAGTTCGAAAAATTATTTTTGAAATGAAAATAGTTATTTATTATATCGAATTTGGATTCCGAAAAATATTGTATATACGTATATACAATATTGTATGAATCCTGATTGTTACCAGTCGAGCGTATATACGATATATATTTGTAAATAAATATTGTATGAATCCTGATTGTTACGTGTATTATAATATGTATAATTACGAGTTGGGATTTGAAATCGTTCGGGTAAAGTTGTTAGCGAGGATATGTCAAGCAAAACTGGTCGTCTAACATAGGGTGTTAGGTCACACAACACTATAGAAGGGGGTTGAATATAATGTTTATACAATCAAATCGATTTAGAACATAAGTAGGTAACAGTAATCAAGTATATTCAATATAATAAACTCTGTTACAATAGAACAATTATTCTCTCTCAGTGATGAACAATATCACTAAGAGCTGCTAGGTTACAATGTATAATCTTTCTCGTGAATGATAACACATATAGTGTAAACCCTAAGCTGGGTTTATATAGTACACAGTTACAAGATATCTTCTAATTGATATGGAATATATATCTATCTCCTAAAATATATCAATCAGATATTATCTTATACAAGTCTTCTAGTCTTCTAACTCTTCATGCATATCTTCTATTGTTTTAGTCACAATCCTTTCCTGTAAATCAGCTGTTTTCCTTATCTGAAGTATCCGCACTTAAGTCCTGATATAAATCCTGATGACCTTAAGCTCTGTTATAAGTTCTGACTTCAGTAAGTTTTGATTTCCAGTAAGTCCTGATATTAAGTTCTGAAATTAAACACAGCAGATTAGACATGACATCACAAATATGTCTAACAATCTCCTCCAACTTGTAAATTATGAAAAATAAACAAGTTAATAGATTTGATGATGTCAAAAACATTTAAATACAAATGCAATAAGATTTTATTTAGACAACTAACTACAACTTACAGTCCTTGTAACTTTTACCAATTTTACTGAGTCAATCTGAATCCAAAGTGTAACGTTTGGGAAATATTATGTAATTATTTTTTTATCAATAAATAATTATTATGTGATTTTTATATGAATTTTGGTGAATTATTTGATGATGGATAATAATATTTGGATGTTTATTTCTGATAAACATCCAAATATTATCCAGAATTAAATGTAGATAATTTTGGTATTTTCTGGTAATTTTTGGATTGCTGTATGATTTTATAAGATTTAATAGAATTAATAATGATTATTTTTACATAATTATAAAATTAGTTTTTAGAATCAGAAATCATCCCACTTCAACCGTTTTTACGTTTTTACAACCCGAAACTCTTCCGAAAACTCCTTCCTAACCTAATCTGATAATTCTGAACACTTTTCATGTTTTGACTTTTTCGATCTGGGGTACGGTTTGACCTGTGCGAGTCACGGCATGAAATTTTCAATACGCTTGTCATTTTATAAATCGATAAAAATCCATATTCTCAAAAGGCGAGATATTATTACCTTATTGTTGTATAAAGTATTTTATAGGAAACTCTGTTTTGATAATTATCCAAATTTGGTATTAAAATCGTATCATCTTTATAGTTACTTAGCGGCTAAGTAACCTATTTTCGGATCCGATATGTAAGGGCAATTATTGAATTATTCAATAAATAAAATTTGTGATGGGTCTGTCGGCTATGTGTTGCTGTATTATTAAATATTTGTGATTTGTTGGGCGCAAAGATTAATTTTATAATTAATTTTCGAGCTGTATGAATTTAATTTATTTCGAAGTGATTTTATTGGATATTTGTTCTTATCAATGCTAAAATTGTTTCTAAAATTATTTTTATTGTATTATAATTTTATTTAATATTTTTAGGAGTTTATAAAAATTTAGAAACCAATATTTTATTAATTATTTATCTTTAAATGATTTTCTGATTGCATTTAATTATAAAATCAGTATTTAATTCCAGAATCCTTCAAAAATTATAAAACTTATATTTTATTACATTTTTAATATTTTGAGAATTTTAAAATTATTTTAAAAATTTTTGGAATTAAATTCACCCGCGCATTGTTTCGTTTAATCGTTAAATGTGGATACGAATTACATTTCAAAAATGAGTTCAAAATTATAAAAATTTTATTTTAAATAACTTTGAATTATTTGTGATATTTTATAAAGTATTTTAGTAATTTTCGGGTTTTAATTACCCGTGAGTGTTCGTTAAAATAATAAAAGTCGGTGTCAGATTTGGGTTTTAAGTAAATGTTGCCCTGTTTTATTCCACCACCGCCTCAATTTTGTCTCTCTCTCTCTCTCAATTCTTCACCATTGTCTCTCCTCCTCTCTCCCGATTCACTCCCCTCTTTGTCTCTCATCGCTCCCGAACTCTCTTCTCTTCCCTTCTATCTTTGCACGTCCACCTCTTGTTGTCCTCTTCGCCTTCGTTTTGGTAAGGCGTCACTGCCTTGATTTCTTTTCCGGTCGCCGCCGGATTTACCTCCGGCGAGGTGGCCTGTATACGTGTTATACTGTGTCTGTATCTCGATTTTGTATCTGTGTGTATTCGGTATGTGTGAGTGTGTGTGTTATTCTATTGTGTGTGTGCGTTTGCATGTGTGTGACAGTGTGTGGGCTGAGTTCGGTGGTGCGTGAGGCGCGTGTAGAGTGTCCTGTGATTGGTTGTTCCCGTTTCTATTTCTTTTTCCGTTGCCGCCTCCCGGATTCCGGCGAGGCGAGGCGGAGGGGTTTGGTGCAGCGCGTATGTGCGTGTCTCTATGCTGATGATTTCTGTATTGGCCTGTTTTATTTTCTCGATTGTAAAGTGGAATTATTTTATTAATTTTAATGATTTTCTGCAGGAATTTATTTGATAATGTTATTCCTAAGGAACTAACAATGAGATTTACAGAAGGGGGGGGGGTTGAATGTAAATCTCAAAACTTTTTCAGGTTTTGAGCAGTTTCAAAAGCTAACAGTATTATGAACAGATGTGTGTGAATTGCTTTGAGCATGTGCAGACAGATGTATATTCAAGACACAAATGTAAAGAACACAAAGGCTTTTAAAAACTTTTTTGGTGGATTTGTTGTTCCACCAAAGATGTGTATTTCAGAAAATCTGTGATACAAAGAATTGATCACAGCTGCTTCCTAGTACAAACTAGATGATTTTCTCTCTATGTTTTTTTAAACAGCTCTGGAAAATTCACTTCTAATTACTAGCTGCAACTTGGTTTATATATCAGCAAGTTTACAAGTGAAGATAAAAATAAAATACAATTATAAAATAGTTCTTCACATATTTCTTCTTCATTTCTCTATCCAATGCAATCTAAGATAATCTGTGAATCTTTGAATACTTCCTTGTTTGCACCAGAATGGAAATGCTGCTTTTTCTTGATTCCTCCAAGAGGCTTCTACATTCCAATTATTTCTGTCAACCCATGTGCCTCTGTCAGCTTATGAATTGTCACTATCAACTGTTATGGAACTGAGCATCCATTGAAACTTTCATCCGTTGATGCTTTAGTGACATCCGTTGATGCTTTAACAGTTGAAACTTTATCCGTTGATGCACTCATCCGTTGATGGATGTTATCCGTTGAAGCTTTAGAGACATACGTTGAAGCTTTGTTTCTCATCCGTTGAAGGCCTTTAATCTATCAGTTGATACTACTTCATTTACAAAAAATTACAAGGCATGAAATATTTACAATTAGCCCTCCTATTTGCATATCCACAAGTAGTCAACATGACTTATAATTTCCCACAACTTCTAAGAATTATAACTTAAATACAGAGACTGAAATGTGCTACAATACTAAACTTATTTCTAAGTAAAGCTACTCCATCAACGGATAGCCAAGATGGTCTTATCCGTTAAGGCTACAAACACTAGATTTCTACATAAGTGTTTTGTTTAACTTATCATCAAACTAATACATATATTCCTAACAGATAATATTCGTGAAATAAAAGATTTTCGTGCAGAAAATTTAATTAATTGGTGAGGCTCGTATGGAAATCCAAAATTTATCGGGTACCGACGAATTTTACCGCCGTCAACGATGAGCTTCGGCGAGTCGACGATGGACGGTGATGATTTTAATCTGAGTCCTAAATTAAAATTAGTTTGTCGGATAAATTTCGAAACGAAAACGAATAATAATTAATAAATTGAGTTCGTATTGGTGGTTGGGATTGATGAATTGGATTGTGGATTGGATTGTATTGTGATTGTTGTTGTGATTGACGTCGAGTTGATTTCGACGGGTTTGCCGATAAATAAAGGAGACGCTGCCCGATTTTCGGGAAATTGATTCCGAAAATACGGGAGTGTAACCCGCAATTATTGGAGACGTCGAATAACCATATATAATTGTATTATATGAATTTGAGTGCGGTTGAGACAAAATAATTTATATATAATCGATTGCCTTGTGTTTCAAAATGACGAATACACGTACTTTCCGAAAACAAACACCGAACCGAGTTTCGAAGATGTGAACCATAATTGCTATGTGTATTTCAATAATACATATAACTATGAGTTGGGTTATGAAATCGTATGGGTAGAATAGGATAGTGGTGTTATGTTAAGCGAAATGATTATCTGAATTAGGGTATTTTAACCCTGTAGGTCCTAGACGGAAAACCCGAGTATCTACATCAGACTAGGAACGATCTAGTGATTAGACGTCGAGATCAACGAAGTTCCAATTGAAGGGCCTGAATGTTGGGATCGTATCCAGAATGGGATAGTAGTTTGACGATGAAGCCGAACGTCCAAATCGAACCAAAGTCAACTAGAAATAGCGATTAAAGCTTATTGAGGCAAGTATTCCTGATTTTTCTTTTAAAATACTGCAATTATTTCTTCGTTCCTATTCTAAGTTCAGAATAGTTAAATGTTTTCATTTCGTTGCAATTACTTTGATTATGCATGTTCTTTTCATTATTGTTCCTATAATTCGATTGCTCTCTTGAGCAAATACCCATTCTTTCAGGTTATTTACGAATCCTGAATTGGGATGTTTTGAATTCAAAATGATTTGACATCAAAATACTCCACGGGCTGGATGATAATGATGTATGGGATTAAGTTTTACATAATCCTAAGGACCGGAACATGACTGGTGCCTTGAGATGGGCCCTAGTGCCTGGGGACCCGACTGGATCTATACAGGTAGGTATAGATCTGCACTGTATCCTGACTGATCAGCAGGATATATGTGCGAACTAGTGTCCAGTCTAATTTGTTATTGATCGCCATTAACAACATTCTCTCTCAAAAGTTTTATGATTCCAAAAACCAGACAAAACCTTGATTCGGGAAATGGATCTGGGAATCGCTTGTCACTTTTGGATTTATACCTAAGGGCTGGTAACAAACCAAGGTTTAGTCGCTCCACTCCCTCGAATAAATAAAACTGTTTAAAATTGTTTAGAGATTTTGTCTGGGAATTTTCCTTTGTTATTAATATTTGGAACTCAAAATTATATACTTGCTGGGCATTTTTGGCTCACTCTTGCTTTAAAATTCTTATTTCTTCCAGAAGCAGATAATGATAAAAGTGAATATCTTTTGGATAGACAACAGAAGATAGGGAAATCTCCGCTGCGAGAGGTTGAAGATGTTCGAAGAATAAGACAAGAGCATGAGTATAAAGGTATTGACACTTGTATTCTAGTTATTGTGAGTTGTAGAAGGTTAGGTTCTTATTTCACACCATAACCTGTAAACGATCCGGATTAAAGGGTTTAATTGAATATTCTTTTATTTTATGTAAAGATTGTTTAGTGACACCAAATCCTGACCCCGGATTTGGGTTGTTACACAAAGTGATTCTTGACAAAGTTTGATATCAACTTCTCTTCTTTATTCATTGGGACTTGAGATAATGTAGCCTTGCCTTGCTTCATTTCTTCATCTTGACTTCCAATCTGGTAGATTGCAATCTTAGTTGCTGAGATGTGATTTCTTCCCAATCCATCACCAAGTCTGATTACTCTTGGATGAGATGAGTCTTCATTATAGCACAAACATTTTTCTTTCAGAATAACTTTAATTTTAGCAGGATCCTTCTTCATTGGAATTTCACTTCCATCATCTTCAACTATATTTTGAATGAATTGTGTAACCCTTGATCCAGAAATTCTTGCTTTATCCCTTATGGTCTTCAGGATGAAATTTGACCATCTCCTGGTAATCTCAGAGTTTATCTCCAAAAGATAATGAAAGAATTGAAGTTCTTTCAGAGATTTGTTCAGCACATCTGATTCTGACATTCTTTATGTTCTTCCATCTTCAAGAAACAGAATCAGCTTGTTAAGAATATGTTGTGAACTTCATGATTTCATTAACAAAACACCTTAGTAGATTCAACTTTGTGAATTATGTAGCACTCGACGGATAATCAAATATAGTCCCGACGGATGACTCAATATAGTCCCGACGGATTTGGGTTGTTACAAGTTGGCATCAGAGCTACAGGTTATCACTAAAATAAAAATAGGTGAGAGAAAGATAGGAGTGGTAGGCCGTACAAGATAGGAAAGACCCTAGGCATACTCATGTTAAGTTGAGTTGAGTGCGAATTAGGGTTAACAGATCCGATATGGAGTTGGTAAGATAGGATTATTGAGAAAGTGTAAGGCGAATATCGCAACGCTATAGGTATATTGAGTTCTCAGATCCTACAGTAATGAGGAATCGACAGATCGACGGAGATTGGGTATGTTACCCTATTTTCATGTGGTTTTAAAGAAAATGCGATTGAGTCTTGTGAGAACTTCGTGTAAGAGAGGCTAGGTGAGTTTTGAGTACGATTTAACTTAAAATTAGATAGTAGGACGAGCTTCACGCTGGAGGCAACGAGTTGATGAAAGCTGATGAAGAACCAACATTGCACGTTTCGAAGGCACCACCGTTACGAAAAGGGTTATTATCACGTATCGGGCGCTGCGCAAGGAATGGTATCTACCTTATTGGGTATAGGAAAGTCTAGCAAGGAGGTTCGACCCTATCTACAGACAGAACGTCGAATCACATGTGTGGTTGCAAGCATAACATCGAGGACGATGACAAGAATGTCAAAGACAGTACTAAATATCAGCGTTGCGATGGAATTGCAAATAAAATGATATACGACGGTAAATGAAGTTTCGTCAACTAATAAGTGCGAGCTGAACCCAAGGAAAAGTGGAAGATGTACCAAAGTGGAGAGACCCTCATATGGGCATTCTTTTAATTATACATTTCATTGGTAAATCATAAAAATAGCAACTTATATAGTAATGACGACCAAATATTTGACTTCCAAAACTTTAAGATGAGATTTCAGAAAAGATTTTATTAATCAATTTTCAGAGGATTTTTGCATGAAATTAGTTTACAATTTGGTTGTCGGATTACTATCTATGTTGTTATTATAAACAGAAAATGACCTAAAAAAAGAAGAATGGAATTATACTTGGAGGACGAAGTAGACCCACTAGTAAGAAGAAAGTTTAAAGTTTTTCGTGAAAGATGAAAGTAAACTTTGTTTAATAAAATCAATAATTGAATCAACATGTTAAAATATTATTTACCCAATTTATAAAATTATTAAAATTTAACGAGATTCGTGATTCGAATGGACGGAGGATGATTGAAGGAAATGAAAGAATCTTCTAGATGGTGGAAGAAGAATCATATTTCTATCGATGGAATTGAGGCGTTGCATGATCGATGGTTATTTTACACGGCATAGATGAACTCGGAAGCAGTAATTATAAATTTCATGAGAACGCGATTATAATCAAATCATTAAAACAATTAGCATGGAGGTAATTTCAAACGATATTCCGAAGTCATAATGTGACCGAAGCTGTGAATCTTCCATTCAAATACTTTCTGAGGGCATACGTAAATGAAGCGTGGACGGTGACCAACGGTGACCTACAATGTTATTCTTTTACAAATACGATAACATATATTCTCCTTGATTCTTGAATACGTATGAGCTCTTCTGTTGATAAACCATAGGAGATGAAAATGAAAGAAAATTTCTTGTATTCCTTCTGAATTGTTTCTTTTCTCAAATTATTAATTCCTGATTGAGACAAACAGTGTTGTGGTATGACGCTTTGTCGAAATGACAAAGAGTCGGGTGGGACGCCACCTAATCATGTGCTATATGCCATATAGTATGAAAGACTGGCCATCTTGAGTACGAATATGGTTGTCTCATTCACATCTAAATCTTCACTCATTCTTCTTCCTTCAATTTATTGATTTACTGATTCTCCCAATCGTTTGTTTCATTGTTATTCCTTGTCCGGTTCTTTTCAATCAAAATCATATTCATAAACTCTCCTCTTGCTTAAAGTCTGTTCTTTGACAATTACAAAAGAAATAGGAATAGTCCCGTGTGACAGGTGAAATTACGTGTCGAAGGAGGATATGATTGCAAACCAATAAATGGAACCAATAAATGGTGGACAATTGCGAGCAAGGAAGAATGGATACACCGACAACGCGGTTGTGGCAAAGATATCAAATTAGACATTTGTTCATGTTACAAGGATCTCATCAGTATGGTAGATTACGCGATGCACTTCAAATCAGAGGATTTCGACGTGAAATGAATGGTTAGTGAACCTTAACAAATAAATTAATTACAAAATAAGGGAGTAAGGTTGTGTGCATCAGATAAAGCAAACGAGTATCGGGACGATAATCAAATATCAAGGAAATTCTGAACAATAATTCAGACAGAAAATTAATATGTGAAGCATCCCTTCGTCGCGGGAAGATATTTGTCGTGAAGATTTAAGATGGAAGAAATCTTAGATGTAATTGAACTTCGAACATGTTCTTCAAGAAATTATGAAGTTCTCTAACTTGCGTAAGTAAGTTATGATGAATTCAATGCTCATACCCGGGCCATTGACGAAAGTTTGATGTGGAACCATAAGTGGAGATGAAGCAATGGTGACTCGACTATGAAACCTTTTAAGAAATAATGATATAACGATTAAGTTTCCACCAGATTGCGACGATAATAATGAAGACCATGCACGATTATTAAAAGATAAACCGATTAATAATGGTCACAAAATAAATTAAAAGAATCGCGAAATCAATTTTTTGAGAAAATAACGAGATTAATTTTTAAGTTCATTAATAATAATTCATAATATTCTGAAAGAACTGAGAAAGGTATGGTTATATTAATCATTTTTTATGTAAGACCCAATTACAATTAAAATGATATATGATATGCCAGTCAGATGCTGATCAAAATGATATAATGTGAATTATGGTGAATTGATGATTTTGGTTGATGGAAGTGGGTGGATATGATTGTGGATAATTTGGGTGGTTGATGGTGTCAGCTTGAGTCCGACTGGTAGTCAGTGGTGTAAGGGAAGTGCTGCCCAAATTTTCAGAAATTACCCTACATTTAAGGATAAAGAAGTATATTATCGTTCTCGTCAGTACTCCAAATGATTGCGATCTCGGTTCTTAAAAAAGTTGTTATGACCAAACCGACTTTATATAATTGGTCTTTGATTCCAGTTAGCTAGTCAGCACTTGGTTTAAGTGATTAGTTAAAGGAGTTAATTGATCAACTTTACCAACTAATGGGTAGTTAAATGGAGATTGATTCCAATTAGATTGAGTCAAGCTCTAACATGATTTTCAGATCCGAAATAGTAATTTGGAGGAAGTAATGGCATTAACATAAATTGAAAGTTTAGTTCAATTAGCGAGATGTTATTGTAAACATGTGTGAGGATTTATCCAGAAGAATACCCACTTTTCGATAAATGAGAGGAACTGAAAGTTATTGGTACATGCGAATGAGAAGAATATTTCCAAGAACTGAAGGTGTAAGACAAAACAAAGAGATGTTATCATTCGTAATAATGTTCCAAGAAGGACTTGAATGTACACTTCTTTTGAATGACGATTGAATGGAAATTGCTGTAAAATAACGGAAAGCTCGCAAATTCAAGCGTCTAATGTAAGACGGAGATTAATGAACTCCGTATGTGAACTCAGGGAAAAGAGATGTTGGTCAATGAAGAGAAGTCAAATACGCGACCCGTGATGCGTTAAACAAGGCTAAGAAAATAGCTACCAATGAAATTCGATAATTCTATTAGTAAGAATTCAACTATTATAAATAAAAGCCTTCATTCCACTGTGAACTCCAGAAATGACCTATCCAATAATAAACAGATTAATATTACTAAGAAAAAGAAATTCGTTATGTTTAAAAGAGATAATGAATACTGAGAATGGAGAAATAATAAGGAAAATAAGTGGAATCGAAAGGATGATAAAGAAATTTTATAAAATAATCCAGGAAATATGCAAGTTGGGAATGTCGGTTGTGCCAGAACTATTAGGAGAATGAGGTGAAACGCCGATAGTTGGAGATAAGAATTCGTTCCAAAAATGCGTGTAAACAGGAATGATTAAACAAAGGTATTAATGGCGAACTTCTAGAGAAGAATGTCACAATAAATCTCATGTCGGAATTCTTTAAAATTAAAGTGAAGTCCCGGAGGTTCGAACGAATGATTTACCAAGGTTACCTCAGGGAATGAGGTAAGAATTTCTCGTCGGTTACTGCACAGAGTCAAGCTAGTGTCAAAAGCCCTGTATCGTATAACTCAATTGGGATGAAATAATGAGTGAAAGAAAACTTCAGAAATATGGAATGAAAGAATAATGTAATAAAGAGTATTTTGCGTTGTGCACAAAAGTGGTCATGAAAAAAGAGAATGGATGTATGAAGTTACGCATCGATTATCAGAAATTGTAAGTTTGAAGATTAAGTGAACACAATGTACCGGGAGTATTTGGATAGTGTGATTGTATTTATTAATAACATCCTCGCTAATTCAAGGACTAAGGAAGACCAAGTTGAACGTCTGAAGATATGCCTGCGAAGGGTTGAAAAGTAGTAACTGCGTTCTAAGCTTCAAAGGTATGAACTCTGGTCATAATTGATTATGAGCTGTGGAGGTATGGTTAATTACCAACCAGGCAAGATTTATTTAGAGACAGATGTCTTGGGTAGAAAAGAAAGAGTGAATGTCATTAAGATTGTTGGGGAGTGGATAAAGGAATAGGAAAAGTTAGAAATTGAAGAATAGGTTCTGATTCGTATTCTGGGTTATGCTGATACTTACTTTGTTGTTAGATATCAAAGGTGGTATTAATATAGATGATTGATGTTGACTTCAGTATGGGATGTTATAAGCATCAAATGTCACGCCCTTTAAACTCGGGTCAGAAGTTTGTGGTCCACACACACACACCTTATTTATAACGTGCTTATAACAATAATAAAGATAATAATAATATGCAATGACCCTACTTACCGACTACCATGGACCGCAACAGGTTAAAGTATGTACACAAGCCACACACACACACTTTATATTACAAACGTCCAAATCCCAACTATTCAAAATCAGAACTAAATATTAAACATTATTACAAACTTTTACAAACTTAAACTATCTCAAAAGCTGTTAGCTAGCTTAACTCGATCAACCTGGACCCCTAGCTCTCGCACTGGATTAGGGATCCTCGCTACCAACTAGTTCCTTCTTAACTGGAAAAGAACATAAACAACATCGCACAACTGAGCTAACTAGCTCAGCAAGTTACAATGACAAGACTGGGAATAATGATCATCAAGTGAAAAGGGTTAAGGTATCAAATGAACAATGATTAATGATTTAGAATTGGATATTATGTTTTTATTTTAAAACCAAGGTTAGGCTGCTGATCAGTCACACACTAACCCCGAGCAAGGCACACAGCTCTGCTCTAATTACTGGATCCAAGGCACACATTGGCCTAACTTGACCACCAATCTGGTCTGACCATGAATCCGGTCCACAATTTTATAAAACAATCCAATTCTAACATAATAACAGAATAAATAATGTAAAGCAATAACCAAAATCATAAGCAATATTGGATGTTCAATAATGAAATGGTTTCAATCTTCACAAGGATCAATATGGCAATTTCAAAGAATGGTTGTTAGGTAATGAAAGAATTGGATAACAAAGGAATCAAAGTTTCAAGGTTGCAAGGATTTGGTCTTTCAAAGCATAAGGTACAATGGTTTGAGTATATAAGCAATTTGATTCAGTGTTTGGCATTTAGTTTATATATATTTGTGGAGTAGTATCGTATATCTGTGGTTCATATTCGGGTATACAACAATCAATGGTTCAGAAAGAATAAGGTTTACAGCTCAAGGATCAACAACTGGAATCAAGGTTTAGGGTTCAGTGCTTCAAAGCACTTGCAATATAAAACAGGACTATCAATCAACTACAATATATCTCGAGAAAGTTCAGAATACTTGTCTGGTACTAGCTTGCTATACTTTTCTAACTTCCAATCACAATCTCCTACTCCTCGACTATCTATTTCCCTTTCCTACGCCTTGCCTCTTCTGCTCACATATCATAAACATTTATCAATACTCAACTCATACGATTCTATTTGATATACACTTCTATCTACCCTTCGTTTTACCCAAATCCGATTAACGGATTGAAAATTATGCTATAAACAAGTAAACACCGAACATATAGACCGACCGTCAAACAAACAAGTCATATATAGCACATAGCACGTCAAACAATCGATGACATTCCATTTATAGAGAAGTCTCGGGTCATAAACAGGCTTTCGGGTATTTAGTATGATTTTTAAAACATTTTTTCGAAATTAAAACGGGTCGTTGAATCAATTTTAAAGCAATAAACAGCGTTCGGTTGGCCACATCTAGCTTCAAAATAATTTTCTAATAATTATCGAGCCTTGAAAACAATTTAAAATAATATTTTAAAGCTCGAAATTATTTTTTGAAATTTATAAATCATTAATAAATAATTAAATCTAATTAAATAATTAATTAAAATCAATTAATAATTAATTAAATCAAATAATCAATTAATTTTTGAATTAATTGACCAATTAACTAATTAATTATTAACTAAAATTAATTAACTAATTAATTCAGATTTATCTTTGAATTAAAAATAATTTTTGGAATTAAAATAATAATTTTTGGAATTTTCAGAAATTAAAAACGAATTTTTTATAATTAAAATAAATAGGAAATATGATTTTTAAATAATTTATAAACAAGAATCCTAAATTTGCAAGTTTTGGAAAGTTCAAGTACTGAACTTCATCGTTTTCAAAACAACAGGGACTAAAGTGCAATTTTGCACCCCCGTCGCCGGAAAACGTGCAGTCTTACCGGAGACGGCGTTCCCGGAATTCTCACACCTCCACAAACTCCATATTTAATCTACACAACACCAGGAATACAACCATGCAATCAAATCATTCTAATAACCCCTGAGTTGGCCGGAAAATGGCCAAGAAACTCACAGGTTTTCGGTGACCCAACGTAAACTTCAAAATACAACTCCGTTCAAACCATGAATCGTCTGTTAACGAGCTATACACCAATCGATTGCAAATTTCATGAGGAACAAAACCCACTATATTTCAACATCTAATAACCCCTAAAACAAAAAGCCCTAAATTTCAATTAATAACATTCATACGGGTTATAAACCCTAATTTTAAAATTCAAAAATTAAACTCAATTTTGAACATGTTATTGAACTCCAAATCAGTCATATGACATATCAAAATCATCAGGCAAAGAAGCTCTACAACATGCAAGCATCAAATCATTCAAACAATCATCCAAACAAAAATTCATATTTTTAATCAAAATAATTTGAAAATAAATAAAATTACAGAAAATAAACCTTTGATTCTGCAGTGAAACGAGTTCTGGAATCTGAAAGTACACTCCAAATCCTTCGTTTTGGTTACCAGAGCTTTCCAAACGGATTTCAATAACACCTTGAAACTGTAGTTTGATTCTCAGAAGGTTTTATGAAATTAGGGTTTTTCTCTGGAAAATTCTATAATTAATGTTTGCAAATGATTTTCGGTACGAAATAAAATACGGTAAAGGCTATTTATAATTACGGAAAATTAGTATCCCGTTGGATCATTCCGGATATAAAATGATACATTTATTTATAAAAACAGATCCAAATGGTACCGGTTTTCGGGATAATTATCCAAATCAGTATAATTTGTATTACGGTCTTGGTCTCAGCGCCTGGTTACACGTATTACGAGGTGATAATTGTAATAGTTTAATAAAAAGATCTCGTTTATCGAAAATACGAGTTTTATTGATTTAACGAAACAAATAATGTATCGAAAATATTACGCCGGGACCCGCGCAGGACCAACCGTACGCCGAATCGAAAAATTCGAAACATGGAAAATGCTCGGAATATTGCCATTAGGTTAGGAAAGAGTTCTCGGAAGAGTTTCGGGTTATAAAAACGTAAAAACGGGTGACGTCGGTTGGTTCCTGATTGTATAAAATAGTTAATAAATACTCGGAAAAAGAATTTATAAAATCCATATATTTCCTATAGAATCATAAATCAACATAAAATAAATAAGAAGATATGACAATTATCTATATTTTATTTTGGACATATAAAAATTAAAATACTCAATTTATATTAATTTTAAACATCCAAACACATATACCACTTAACAAATACTTCACAGAATAAAGACAAAACATGCATAATATTTATTTATTAGCAAAAATAACTACACGATGTATCCCAGATATTACATCAAAGTTCGTATTGATATCTAATTTGATATGACAACAAAATGAGTATTAGTACCAAGAGACTGGGTTTTGAATAAAGTTATGATTTATTTCATTCCAAATTAATATATTTTATTTCAGATAGTAAAAGATTCTCGCGGTGAATATCCTTGATAGAGATTGAAAAGAAATTGGGATATACTTTTAAGTGGTAAGTTAAATGCAATGGTTGAAATATCCCTTTAAGTTAAACTTTTGAATAGATGTAAGACATTTTGAAGCATAAAATGTCTTGAGCTCAGTATATTGAACGCAGATGAACGAAAAGTACAAGAGATCGATTAAAGATTCTCGAATATGATTAGAAAATGATCATAGGCCAGACTACCCAAACAGAAGGAGACATGAAAAGTAGAGTAGAACAGTCAGTGAAAATAGAAAGTTCATGAACACGAACTATTAGAATTAGAATAAAAAGAAGGTTAGTGTAAATTAAGTTAGTCCTTCGAAACAATGAGGTAGATAGAATAATTGTGAATGAGTTGGTCTTGTTGTCACAGGTATAACGAGTTCATAAGATATTCATGTGTGTATGACTATGAAGAGTAATTTAGCTCCAAATGTATGAAGTAAAGATTGAGTTAGGGGTTGTATGAGCCACTGATAAATTTGATGACGGTAGGGGACCGTTGAATAGTGATTAAAGTGATGAGTTCCGAGAAATTTTAAGTAAGATACTCGAAAAATATCATGGTCTGTTCCTTAGCATGATTCTGAGGACAAAATCCTTTTAAGGGGGGAAGGGTGTAACATCTGGGAAATATTATGTAATTATTTTTTTATCAATAAATAATTATTATGTGATTTTTATGTGAATTTTGGGGAATTATTTGATGA
Source organism: Apium graveolens (assembly GCF_009905375.1). NCBI lineage: Eukaryota > Viridiplantae > Streptophyta > Magnoliopsida > Apiales > Apiaceae > Apium > Apium graveolens. The sequence continues at coordinate 59,600,038 of NC_133657.1, forward strand.
TCGATAATAATATTTGGATGTTTATTTCGTATAAAATTTAGATATTTTAATTTTTAATTATCCAGAATTAAATGTAGATAATTTTGGTATTTTCTGGTAATTTTTGGATTGCTATATGATTTTATAACAATTTATAGAATTAATAATGATTATTTTTACATAATTATAAATTAGTTTTTAAAATCAGAAATCATCCCACTTCAACCGTTTTTGCGTTTTTACAACCTAAAACTCTTCCGAAAACTCCTTCCTAACCTAATCTGATAATTCTGAACACTTTTCATGTTTTGACTTTTTCAATCCGGGGTACGGTTTGACCTGTGCGAGTCCCGACGTGAAATTTTCAATACGCTAGTCATTTCATAAATCGATAAAAATCTGTATTCTTTAAAGGCGTGATATTATTACCTTATTGTTGTATAAAGTATTTTATAGGAAACTCCGTTTTGATAATTATCCAAATTTGATATTAAAATCGTATTGTCTTTATAGTTACTTAGCGGCTAAGTAAACTATTTTCGGATCCGATATGAATGGGCAATTATTGAATTATTCAATAAAATAAAATATGTGATGGGTTTGTCGGCTATGTGTTGCTATATTATTAATTATTTGTGATTTGTTGGACGCGAAGATTAATTTTATAATTAATTATCGAGATGTATGAATTTAATTCATTTTAAAGTGATTTTATTGGATATTTGTTCTTATAAATGCTAAAATTGTTTCTAAAATTATTTTTATTGTATTATAATTTTATTTATTATTTTTAGGAGTTTATAAAAATTTAGAAATTAATATTTTATTGATTATTTATCTTTAAATAATTTTCTGATTGCATTTAATTGTAAAATCAGTATTTAATTCCACAATCCTTCAAAAATTACAAAACTTATATTTTATTACATTTTTAATATTTTGAGAATTTTAAAATTATTTTGGAAATTTTTGGAATTAAATTCACCCGCGCATTGTTTCGTTTAATTGTTAAATGCGGATACGAATTACATTTCAAAAATGAGTTCAAAATTATAAAAATTTTATTTTAAATAACTTTGAATTATTTGTGATATTATATAAAGTATTTTAGTAATTTTCGGGTTTTAATTACCCGTGAGTGTTCGTTAAAATAATAAAAGTCGGTGTCAGATTTGGGTTTTAAGTAAATGCCCTGTTTTATTCCACCACCGCCTCAATTTTGTCTCTCTCTCAATTCCTCACCACTATCTCTCCTCCTCTCTCCCGATTCACTCCCCTCCGTGTCTCTCATCTCTCCCGAACTCTCTTCTCTTCCCTTCTATCTCTGCACGTCCACCTCTTGCTGTCCTCTTTGCCTTCGTTTTGGTAAGGCATCACTGCCTTGATTTCTTTTCCCGTCGCCGCCGGATTTTACTTCGGCGAGTTGGCCTATATACGTGTTATACTGTGTGTGTATCTCGATTTTATCTGTGTGTGTATTCGGTGTGTGTGAGTGTGTGTTATTGTATTGTGTGTGTGCGTTTGCGTGTGTGTGATAGTGTGTGGGCTGAGTTTGGTGGCGCATGAGGCGCGTGTAAAGTGTCATGTGATTGGTTGTTCCCGTTTCTATTTCTTTTTACATTGCCTCCTCCCGGATTCCGGCGAGGCGAGGCGGCGGGGTTTGGTGCAGCGCGTATGCGCGTGTCTCTGTGCTGATGATTTCTGTTTTGGCCTGTTTTATTTTCTCGATTATAAAGTGGAATTATTTTATTAATTTTAATGATTTTCTGCAGGAATTTATTTGATAATATTCATGAAATAAAAGATTTTCGTGCAAAAAATAAAATTAATCGGTAAGGCTCGTATGGAAACCCGAAATTTATCGGGTACCAACGAATTTTACCGCCGTCAACGATGAGCTTCGGCGAGTCCTAAATTATAAATAAAAATAAAAATTAGTTTGTAGGATAAATTTCAAAACGAAAACGAATAATAATTAATAGATTGAGTTCGTATTGGTGGTTTGGATTGATGAATTGGATTGTGGATTGGATTGTATTGTGATTGTTGTTGTGATTGACGTCGAGTTGATTTCAACGGGTAGGCCGATAAATAAAGTAGACGCTGCCCGATTTTCGGGAAATTGATTATGAAAATACGGGAGTGTAACCCGCAATTATCGGAGACGTCGAATAACCATATATAATTGTATTATATGGACTTGAATGCGGTTGAGACAAAATAATTTATAAATAATCGATTGCCCTATTTTTCAAAATGACGTACTTTCCGAAAACAAACACCGAACTGAGTTTCGAACATGTGAACAATAATTGCTATGTGTATTTCAATAATACATATAAATATGAGTTGGGTTATGAAATCGTATGGGTAGAATAGGATAGTGGTGTTATGTTAAGCGAAATGATTATCTGAATTAGGGTATTTTAACCCTATAGGTCCTAGACATAAAACCCGAGTATCGAAATCGGACTAGGAACGATATAGTGATTAGACGTCGAGATCAACGAAGTTCCAATTGAAGGGCCTGAATGTTGGGATTGTATCCAGAATGGGATGGTAGTTTGACGATGAAGCCGAACGTCCAAATCGAACCAAAGTCAACTAGTAATAGCGATTAAAGCTTATTGAGGCATGTATTCCTGATTTTTCTTTTAAAATACTGCAATTACTTCTTCAGTCTTATTCTAAGTTTAGAATAGTTAAATGTTTTACATTTCGCTGCAATTACTCTGATTATGCAAGTTCTTTTCATTATGGTTCCTATAATTCGATTGCTCTCTTGAGCAAATACCCATTCTTTCGAGTTATTTGCGAACCCTGAATTGGGATGTTTTGAATTCAAAATGATTTGACATCAAAATACTCCACGGGCTGGATGCTAATGATGTATGGGATTAAGTTTTACTTAATCCTAAGGACCGGAACATGACCGGTGCCTTGAGATGGGCCGTAGTGCTTGGGGACCCGACTAGATCTATACAAGTAGGTATAGATCTGCACTGTATCCTGACTGATCAGCAAGATATAGGTGCGAACTAGTGTTCGGTCTAATTTGTTGTTGATCGCCATTAACGACATTCTCTCTCGAAAGTTTTATAAATCCAGAAACCGGACAAAACCCTGATTCGGGAAATGGATCTGGGAATCGCTTGTCACTTTTGGATTTACACCTAAGGGCTGGTAACAACCAAGGTTTAGTCGCTCAACTCCCTCGAATAAATAAAGTTGTTTAAAATTGTTTAGAGATTTTGTCTGGGAATTTTCCTTTGTTATTAATATTTGGAACTCAAAATTATATACTTGCTGGGAATTTTTGGCTCACTCTTACTTTGAAATTCTTATTTCTTCCAGAAGCAGATAATGATAAAAGTGAATAGCTTTTGGATAGACAGGTGAAGATAGGGAAATCTCCGCTGCGAGTGGTTGAAGATGTTAGAAGAATAAGACAAGAGCATGAGTATAAAGGTATTGACACTTTTATTCTAGTTATTGTGAGTTGTAGAAGGTTAGGTTCTTGTTTCACACCATAACCTGTAAACTATCAGGATTAAAGGGGTTAATTGAATATTCTTTTATTTTATGTAAAGATTGTTTAGTACACCAAATTTTTACCCCTGATTTGGGTTGTTACACAAAGTGATTCTTGACAAAGTTTGATATCAACTTCTCTTCTGCATTCCTCATGACTTGAGATAATGTAGCCTTGACTTGCTTCATTTCTTCATCTTGACTTCCAATCTGGTAGATTGCAGTCCTAAGTGCTGAGATGTGATTTCTTCCCAGTCCATGACCAAGTCTGATTACTCTTGGATGAGATGAGTCTTCATTATAGCACAAACATTTCTCTTTCAGAATAACTTTAAGTTTAGCAAAATCCTTCTTCATTGGAATTTTACTTCCATCATCTTCAACTATATTTGGAATGAATTCTGTAACCCTTGATCCAGAAATTCTTGCTTTATCCCTTATGGTCTTCATGATGAAATTTGACCATCTCCTGGTAATCTTAGACTTTATCTCTAAAAGATAATGAAAGAATTGAAATTCTTTCAGAGATTTGTTCAGCACATCTGATTCTGACATTCTGTATGTTCTTCCATCTTCAAGAAACAGAATCAGCTTGTTAAGAATATGTTGTGAACTTGATGATTTCATTAACAAAACACCTTAGTAGATTCAACTTTGTGAATTATGTAGCACTCGACGGAAAATCAAATATAGTCCCGACGGATGACTCAATATAGTCCTGACGGATGATGATTTGACATCCATCGAGTGAGTAGCTTATGTAACAATAAGTCATGTAGCACATTTCCGCAAACAGCTTTTTATAGATTCTGTAATAGCATATAAGTCATGTTGACTGTAATTAAATATGCAGAATAGATTGATTAATTGTAAATAGAAGATGTCTTGTAATTCTGCATAAATGAAATGAAGTCAAGTGCCAAATAGCTACCCGATGGATGATCAACAAAGCTACCCGATGGATGATCAACAAGGCAACCCGACGGATGATCATGTACCCGACGGATGATCAATTCAAACATCTGTTGACAGTGACAACACAGTCACATGCGTCGAGTGTATGCAAAAGGAATGTGGGAGCCTATTCAACTGGGTTTTTGAGAATAAAGAAACATTACCATTTCCATACTATTATGAAGATATTCAAATATGCTGGAATAAAGTAGTGAAGCAGCATAGTATTAGACTTGATAGGTTTTGTTTTATTATCTTGTCTTATTACTGTGTAATCTTGGTAATATGTAAACCAAGAGTAGCAAATAGAACAACAACAAAACTAATCAAGCATTATTCTCAGAGAAACAATTGTAAGCTGTATCCTTAGCATTTCTCTGTAAGTTTAGTTGTTCAAATTTGTAAGCAGCTGTGAGCTATTCAAGCTACACAGTGTTCTCTTGATATATATATATATATACCAAAAAGGACGTAATAGGACCAACAAATATTAATAGAAACAGTAGGGAGAGTAATATAGTAAGACTAAGATATGGTATGCATATTAACACAAAATATTAAAACATGAATATTAAAACATGATATGAACAAGAATAGGTTTTGGAATTACTTGGAAATGCTTTTGATTATATAACTGAAAGCAATCAGCCAGTCTTTGTGTTACAATATGAGAAAACTTGAGAATAAACTTCGGAAATATGAACTGCTATCACTGGTACAAGATGTGTATATTCTCTGCTCTCTAATTTCAAGTGTGTTTATTACTCTCTTCTTCTTCCTATTTATAGAAGGATGAGGAGTCTAATTTCTTGAAACAACATCATTCTTTTTCTTGTAGTGGAGTTCTGCTTTCCTGAGTGGACAGCTTGACTGGAGGTCCTCTTTTTCTTAGTGGAGGGGCTGCTTTCCTGAGTGGGAGGCTGCTTTCTTCACAGGATTTTGAGTATGATTCCTCTTCCACCGAAAGTTGCTTTGTTTGGAGAATATTGCTGAGTTGGTCTCAGTGGGAATCTTCTTTTGTGTCTTCTTTGTCTTCTTTTGAATAATGCTGAGTTAGTCTCAATGGGAAGTGTCTTCTTTGTCTTCTTTTGTGGTCTCGGGAGAAATGCTGATATAATAAAAACTAGATACAAAATTTAAATGATGTACAATACCCTTTTTTTTAATCAGTGGAAACTATAGGGGAAAATATCCCGTGACAGTCATCTTCGTTGTCATTTCCTAAATGAACCGGACTGCTGTCGTCATCGGAATCATAAATTAAATTTGCGAGTTAAAGTAAGGATTCTTTGTATTGGCTTCTGGTTTTTGCTTGGGCTAATAATGCCTGGGCATTTGACTTTTGGGCAAAGAAAGTGGTAACTTCTTTGTTGGTAATAAAATTTTGACTTGATAACCATTTTTGAATGATCTCTTTGGAAATCTTTTGGTCTTCTTTGAAATTGCTCCACCATTTGACTTTAAAGGACCGAACAATACAGGACTGTATTTGGTTGAAATGAATTTTAAACTCCCAAGAACAGACCCATGGAAGGAAGAATTTTGAACATAACATTAAGAGAGGAGGAAAACGTCTTTCGTATTCTGTGGGTTTGAAGTGTGTTTTGAACAGTTTTAGACATTCGGATGCATTTGGAGTAAGAATGTCTTCAATTGCTCCGAAGAAATCCCACCATTGAAGGGACCAAATAGGGAGTTCCTGGACTTGAATTTTGGTATTGAAATAAAATAACCAGGAATGACTATTTTTCTGATTTTGGATAAAGAATGAATTATGCCATGCTTGCTGGTAATCCCAGTAAGAATATGAGGAGCAGTGGTTTAGTTGTCTTTTGAAGTTCGAAGGAAAAAATTTTGGACTGTGGTGTTCTTGGCCCCATTGACTTGGGTGGATGACCTTTTGTATTTGACATGTTGTGTATGAAGGCGTTGAGTGTTCTCTATCCTGGGCATTGTAAAAATGTTTGAACGTGACTGATTCAGTAGACAAGAGAATGGCTTGATAATAATCATTATTTTTTGATAGATCCCAGGGTTTGAACAGCCATCCTTTAGGGAAAACATTTGAAATTGCTAAGGAGGCATCAGCATTGTTAAATCCTCTTTCGACTGACACTATTTTTTGGTGGTTTCTTTTGGTATAGTAATCAGAATTAGATTTTAAAAAGTTTGACTGGTTGACTACTACCTCCTGGTTTTGCATTTTTGGGGTAACTATATCTAGATTTTACAAGGATCTTTGAGGAACTAAGAGGGTTGGGTTTTGAAAACTGACTGTTTGTGTAGTTTGAAAAGGAGTATTTGTAGGTTGGCTGGAAGAAGTGTTTTGTTGGGTAACTTTAGTTGATTTTTCTGAAGAGCTTTGGGAGATTGTTGAGGGATTTTGGATGTTAAGGCCATGGGCTTTGATGGTTTGAAGGGCTAGAAATAAGTTATTGTCTTCTTCATCTGCAATTACCTTATCGATCCAGGATGTGATCGGTTTTCCTGAAGAAGTACTCGCTTTGCTTTGTTGAGTGGCCGGGAGGTGTCCGGGAAAGGCTGGGGTTTTTCCCCCACCTCTGCTCTTTCGAGGCATGATACTTATCTGTTTTGTAAAAACTCACGGGTCAGGAAATCAGGGACACAGTTCATATCTCCCTTAATGTGTTCAATATCAAAATCAAAGATGCTTAATAATGCTTGCCATCTGGCGAAAATTTGTTTTGATGCAATATTTTGGACATCTTTTTGTAAAACTTCTTTTGCCGATTTACAATCGACTCTAAGGAGAAATTTTTGATTTAATAAATCACTTTGAAATTTTGTAATACATAAAACAATTGAAAGTATTTCCTTTTTTATAGTAGAATAATTTCTTTGACAATTATTCCAATGTGCAGATGTAAACTGGACTATTTGTTCTTTTCCATTGACTACTTATTTTAGTATACCGCCGTATCCTAACTCAGAAGCATCTGTTTTAACTACTTTAGAAGCATTTGGATCAACAAGGTGTAGACAAGGGATTTCTAGAACCTGAGCTTTGATTTGTCGAACAATTTCGGTATGTTCAGATGACCAAGGGACAGGGTTAGTTTTAAGGCGGTCATGTAAGGGCTTGGCTATCCTATTGATGTTTGGATAGAAGTCTAGGACATAGTTGAGACTTCCTAAAAATCTTTGGAGTTGGGTTTTATCTGTGATTTTATCGGGAAATTTTGTTGCAAAAGTTAGGGCTCTTTCAATTGGTGTAACTGTTCCTTTTGATATGTAGTGACCAAGAAATCTTACACGAGTTTGAAATAGGGAAATTTTGGATTTGGATATGACAACCATTTTTTCTAGATACTTGGCAGAAAGTTTTAAGGTGTTTGAAATGTTGTTCAATAGTTTCTGAAAAAACTAGAACATCATCAATATATACTATACAGAATGTAGAATAGTCATTGAATATGTCATTCATAATTCTTTGGAATTCGCTAGGGGCAGTTTTGATTCCAAATGGAAGGACATTCCATTCATACTGTCCGAATGGGACCGTAAAAGCGGTTTTATATCTATCTTTTGGGTGGATTTGAATCTGCCAAAATCCTGATTTTAAATCAAATTTGGAGAATATTATCGAAGATCTTAATTTTTGTAAAAGGTCTTTTTTATTAGGTATAGGGTATCGTACCCATCTTAAGGCTTTATTTAGAGGCTTATAATTGATAACTAGCCTTGGTGTCCCTCTCTCAATTTCAGCATTTTTGTTTACATAGAAAGCTGCACAGGACCACGAGGATCTAGATTTTGATATGATTCCTTTGGATTCGAGATCGGTGATCTCTTTTCTGCAATGTTGTTCTAGGTCGGAGTTCATTTGGATAGGTCTCGCTTTTGTTGGTATTTCCTTTTCATCAAAATCTTTTTCATAAGGTAAATCAATCATATGTTGTTTTCTATGCCAAAAAGCATTTGGTAAGTCAGAACAGAGTTCTACTTCTATTTGTTTTAGTAATCTTAAGATTTTTTCTTTGATAAAGTGGTCTTGTAATTGCTTCTCAATCTTGTGAGAGGAAAGGTCTTGTTTTAGATGGGATAATTGTATCTGTTTTCCTTGTATTAAGGCATTTATCTCGTTATTATATATAGAATATGCCTTTATTGTATCGAGGTTCCTTTTTTTAGGTTTTTCAAGAAATGGGAAGGTAAGTTTGGTGTTATGGGTATTGAAAGTAATACCTTCGTAGGTGACAGTATAGGGGGTTATTAAATTGAAGAAAGGTGTACCTAATATGACAAGATGATGTATTCCTTTAACTAGGAGAAAAGATGTCTTAATTTGGAAGGTTTTATTATTGATAGAGGCATCAACCTTACTAACTACATCGAGGTTTGAGTTATTAGCGCCGGTTAATCTTTCGTTGGTATGTTGATGGAATCTTCTTGGTATTATTTCTTCTTTAATGCAATTCAAATCTGCTCCTGTATTGAATAAAGCAATGGTATCTAAGATGAAGTCATCTGAGAAGACAACTTTGACTTTTATGAGATATTTTCGGTAGGTAACTTGCCTTAATTCATATAAGAAATCTTCATCTTGATCAGGAGTATTGTTTAAACTGCTTAATTGTTTTTGTTCAGTATTTTTCTCTTCTACTTCACGAACTAGAAGGACATTTAAAGCTTCAGAATCTATCTTCTGCTGCTCTTTAAGGATTTTTAATTCTTCTTTGATTTCCTTAATTTCTTTGTGTAGGTCTTGTATTGTTGGAACAGACTTTTGGTTGGGTTTTTGCTTTTTTAATATTGTGGTCAAGTTATATGTAGTTTTTGTTGATGGGAGAATAGAAGGTTTTTGTTCTGGTTTGGGTTCAATTGGTCGTTGGAGTAATTTTTCTAAGAGCTCTTTTCTTATTTGGGGATCAGTTATCTTCTCTATGATTTCGAGAGAATGTTCTTCATTTCTGGTTAGGACGTTGATGTGTCTGTCTTCAGAGGAGGAATTATGAGAGGAAGATGAGCTTGTTGCAATCTCATCTATTTGAAGAGGTTCATCATTTCCAGACATTTCAGATGTCTCAGAGTCGGAAGATTCAAGGAGTAAAGCCGAGATTTTGTTAGATAAGCTTTCTTCTGTGTTTAACTCTTGTATTTTCCTATTAAGTCTGCAGAATCTAGATATATGTCCCTTTTTTCCACATTTGTAACAAGTTATATCTTTATTGGCTGGTTTAGTAAATCTATTTTTGTTGAAAGGTTTTTTGTTGTAGGAAGGTTTATTGTTATTATTAGAGGAAGGTTTATTATAGAACGGTTCTGTTGATTTTTTGTAGAAATGTTTAGACTTTGTGAAAGACCTTTTCTGATAAGGTCTTTGATATGGCTTGCATTCACCATCATATTTTAGTTTTGAATAGCTTTTGTTGGGATTATAGTCAAATTGTTGACAGAAAGTCCCTAATTCCTGCTTTGTTCTTTTCATTTCCCATTTGAGATGTCTTTGGAGTTTTAAATCTTGACAAATCTTTAGGCCTTCTCGTTGTGTTTGGCTTATGAGTTGGCCATATGTCAGGTTTTTGTAAGGTATCGGGCTTCCGTGTTCAGTTATTAAAGAGGTTCTAACTCTTTCACCGAGTAAGGTTGGAAGTCCGGCTAAGAATTTTTCTTTCCAATTTACATGGTTCGAGTCTTCTCTGAGCATGACTCTGGAGAGGAAAGTAGTTTTATATCTTTGGAAATCACTAAGTTTTTTATATTTGAGATTATGTAAAAGCTCAACATTTTTATCTCTCAGGTGAGAAGGGTCACCAATGAAGTGGTGTGTTATGACTAGAATGAGTTGTGCGACTGCTCCTTGGATATGGTTTCCTTGTTCATCTAAAATGGGTTTTCCCTCTTCATCTTCCCTAATGGAATTTAGGATTTCAAGATGATTTTCAGGGGTAAGGTGATAGTCCCACCAACCTTTTAATTGGCCAGAGAACCCTGCTACGAGTAATTCGGCTATAGCTTTGTCTGGGGTTCCTATTTGGGTTGTATAAGCATTGGCTGCCATGGTCATTTGTTGTAAATGATTTAGAATATTATATTCAGACATTCCATCTATATTCCATTCATAAATAGATGATGCATTGAATTTAGATTGGGTTAAAATTTCAGGTCTATTTTCAACTCCAATGTCTGGGGCTGTGAATTTTGGAATCATTTGTCGGAGGTCATGAACCTGGGGTATGAAAGCATCTTCATCTGAGTCATGATGTATGACATTTAGTTGTTTAGATGAAACACTGTCAACAGCTATTTGGGTTGTGGAAGAGGAAGCCTCAAGTCTGCTAAGATGGTCTTTGATGGCTTTAACGAATTCTGGTCTATTTGTTTGAATTTATTGTTGGCTTTGTCTAGAAACTTGGTATGGCTTAAATATTGGTTCTTGATTATTAATACTTTTGGGTAAATCTATTGTTTTTTGAATCCGGTCTTCTATCCGGTTTAGTTGACTTCCTATGCTATTTAGGTGGGTGTTTGTGTAATTAACAGCAAGGATTGTATTCCTAGTATTTTTTAGTATGTCATCATCTGGTCTTTTGATGGGGTGTGCCTCGATTTTTTCACTATGAACTGTTAGTGTGACATTTCTAAAAGGTGGGTGGTGTGATTCTATAGTTCCGCTAGTTGTTTCCCATTGTTTTTGTTTTTGGCTCATGCTTCGAGTGATGGGGTTTCAGTAATTTGTGAATGGAAAAAATAAGTTTTGGTCAGAGGAGTAAATTTCCAACCAATCAAAGAATATCATTTGGATTTTGTTTTGGTTAAGAAATTCATAATAAATTTCTTAAATTTGTGTCTTTTGTTCTTTGAAGTTGGTAAAAAACCAATTTCTTTTTTCAGTGTTTTGGGGAGGGTAGAACTCTTCACGAAGAAAAGTTTTATTGATTTGGAACTCTATTTCAATTACATTTAGTTCACTTGGCATTCCCATATTCTCAGTTATAGCAGAGAAGGTTGGGGATGTTGGTGAGGAAGGGGAAACCGTGTTTTGGTTTGGTGGTAATTGACTTTGTTTATAGAATGGGTGAGGTATATTGGAAGAATAATCTACACCACTCATAGAGGTATTGGGAATATCTGATGTAGAGTATCTTGGTTTTGAGGTAGTGTTAATGATAGAAGGGATTTGAGAAATCTTTTCTAAGGTTCTTGAGGAAGCATCGGAATATCGAGAACTAATAAAAGAGGTTCGGGATGATCGATCAAATGCAAGAGTGACTCTTCCATTATCATCTTGGTGAACTTGGTGTATTTGTGTGTTTGGTTCTAATCTTTCCGGTAATCTAGGGTGAGCTACTCCTTCTAAAACCCATTCAGTGGGAAGGGAAATGTCCTGCCATTTTATGAATCGGGGAATAACTGTGTTAGACCTTGAAAGGTCAGTTTGGAGAAGGATGGTTTCTCCTTTGACGAAAGCATTTTTATGCCCATCATCTCCAATGGACATTATTGCTTTGTAATGAATTCGAAAGATTAAAGCCACTGGAATTGATCCTTCTAACATTTTATAGTTGTGAGTTTTAACTTGGAGTGTCATGCTATGGATAACATTCCTGTCTTTAAGAGAAATGGATAAATTTGGATAACAACTAAAAGAGATGTGTCCGTTGCATAGACTTGATTCTATGGAACTTAACAGAGAGTCATTGAACTCAAGGAATCTAGCATCTCTTAAAATGGCTAGTATTAAGGTGTCTAATCCTTCTTTGGTTAAGGGCTTAATTCCGACTTGGACTAAACCTATATGAATGTAATTGTATGATTTTGCTAGTTTTTCTAGGGAACTTTTGGTGAGAAGGTGAATTGTTTTGAATGATTTTGATAGGTGTATGTCCCTTTCTTCGGTTTTGATGGAAGAACTTGAACTATACCATTTTGTATCATAAACTTGGCTTTTGGGGATTTTTGGGATGTCCCAACGCTCTATTGCTTTTTGGAGGTTTTCGACGTTGGTTTCGGCACTATGTGTAATATTTCTTGAATCTAACGTACTAGTGGAAGAGTTTGAAAGATATGTAGTTCTGCAGAATACATAATCCATGTTCTAAGATCAAAAAAGACGTAGGCTAAGCTTTTGCTTACAATCCTAGAAAAAACGGGTTTACTGCCTCCTATGGACTTATAACCGATAAACTAGGCAAAACGACTCGGCAAAGGCTTAACTACAAAAGTTTAAGAACTGAGAACAGAGATACAGTAGACAAAAATAATACAACTCCCTTATGGCTCTGATACCAAAAAGGGAGTTCTTGGCTCTGAGAACAACTCCTCTGACCAAAACTTATTTTTTCCATTCACAAATTACCTAAACCCCATCACTCGAAGCATGAGCCAAAAACAAAAACAATGGGAAACAACCAGCGGAACTATAGAATCACACCACCCACCTTTTAGAAATGTCACACTAACAGTTCATAGTGAAAGCACACCCCATCAAAAGACCAGATGATGACATACTAAAAAATACTAGGAATACAATCCTTGCTGTTAATTACACAAACACCCACCTAAATAGCATAGGAAGTCAACTAAACCGGATAGAAGACCGGATTCAAAAAACAATAGATTTACCCAAAAGTATTAATAATCAAGAACCCATATTTAATCCATACCAAGTTTCTAGACAAAGCCAACAACAAATTCAAACAAATAGACCAGAATTCGTTAAAGCCATCAAAGACCATCTTAGCAGACTTGAGGCTTCCTCTTCCACAACCCAAATAGCTGCTGACAGTGTTTCATCTAAACAACTAAATGTCATACATCATGACTCAGATGAAGATGCTTTCATACCCCAGGTTCATGACCTCCGACAAATGATTGCAAAATTCACAGCCCCAGGCATTGGAGTTGAAAATAGACCTGAAATTTTAACCCAGTCTAAATTCAATGCATCATCTGTTTATGAATGGAATATAGATGGAATGTCTGAATATAATATTCTAAATCATTTACAACAAATGACCATGGCAGCCAATGCTTATACAACCCAAATAGGAACCCCAGACAAAGCTATAGCCGAATTACTCATAGCAGGGTTCTCTGGCCAATTAAAAGGTTGGTGGGACTATCACCTTACCCCTGAAAATCATCTTGAAATCCTAAATTCCATTAGGGAAGATGAAGAGCGAAAACCCATTTTAGATGAACAAGGAAACCCTATCCAAGGAGCAGTCGCACAACTCATTCTAGTCATAACACACCACTTCATTGGTGACCCTTCTCACCCGAGAGATAAAAATGCTGAGCTTTTACATAATCTCAAATGTAAAAAACTTAGTGATTTCCAAAGATATAAAACTACTTTCCTTACCAGAGTCATGCTCAGAGAAGACTCGAACCATGCAAATTGGAAAGAAAAATTCTTAGCCGGACTTCCAACCTTACTCGGTGAAAGAGTTAGAACCTCTTTAATAACTGAACACGGAAGCCCGATACCTTACAAAAACCTGACATATGGCCAACTCATAAGCCAAACACAACGAGAAGGCCTAAAGATTTGTCAAGATTTAAAACTCCAAAGACATCTCAAATGGGAAATGAAAAGAACAAAGCAGGAATTAGGGACTTTCTGTCAACAATTTGACTATAATCCCAACAAAAGCTATTCAAAACTAAAATGTGATGGTGAATGCAAGCCATATCAAAGACCTTATCAGAAAAGGTCTTTCACAAAGTCTAAACATTTCTACAAAAAATCAACAGAACCGTTCTACAATAAACCTTCCTCTAATAATAACAATAAACCTTTCTACAACAAAAAACCTTTCAACAAAAATAGATTTACTAAACCAACCAATAAAGATATAACTTGTTACAAATGTGGAAGAAAGGGACATATATCTAGATTCTGCAGACTTAATAGGAAAATACAAGAGTTAAACATAGAAGAAAGCTTATCTAACAAAATCTCGGCTTTACTCCTTGAATCTTCCGACTCTGAGACATCTGAAATGTCTGGAAATGATGAACCTCTTCAAATAGATGAGATTGCAACAAGCTCATCTTCCTCTCATAATTCCTCCTCTGAAGACAGACGCATCAACGTCCTAACCAGAAATGAAGAACATTCTCTCGAAATCATAGAGAAGATAACTGATCCCCAAATAAGAAAAGAGCTCTTAGAAAAATTACTCCAACGACCAATTGAACCCAAACCAGAACAAAAACCTTCTATTCTCCTATCAACAAAAACTACATATGACTTGACCCCAATATTAAAAAAGCAAAAGCCCAACCAAAAGTCCATTCCAACAATACAAGACCTACACAAAGAAATTAAGGAAATCAAAGAAGAATTAAAAATCCTTAAAGAGCAGCAGAAGATAGATTCTGAAGCTTTAAATGTCCTTCTAGTTCATGAAGTAGAAGAGAAAAATACTGAACAAAAACAATTAAGCAGTTTAAACAATACTCCTGATCAAGATGAAGATTTCTTATATGAATTAAGGCAAGTTACCTACCGAAAATATCTCATAAAAGTCAAAGTTGTCTTCTCAGATGACTTCATCTTAGATACCATTGCATTATTCGATACAGGAGCAGATTTGAATTGCATTAAAGAAGAAATAATACCAAGAAGATTCCATCAACATACCAACGAAAGATTAACCGCCGCTAATAACTCAAACCTCAATGTGGTTAGTAAGGTTGATGCCTCTATCAATAATAAAACCTTCCAAATTAAGACATCTTTTCTCCTAGTTAAAGTAATACATCATCTTGTCATATTAGGTACACCTTTCTTCAATTTAATAACCCCCTATACTGTCACCTACGAAGGTATTACTTTCAAAACCCATAACACCAAACTTACCTTCCCATTTCTTGAAAAACCCAAAACAAGGAACCTCAATATAATAAAGGCATATTCTATATATAATAACGAGATAAATGCCTTAATACAAGGAAAACAGATACAATTATCCCATCTAAAACAAGACCTTTCCTCTCACAAGATTGAGAAGCAATTACAAGACCACTTTATCAAAGAAAAAATCTTAAGATTACTAAAACAAATAGAAGTAGAACTCTGTTCTGACTTACCAAATGCTTTTTGGCATAAAAAACAACATATGATTGATTTACCTTATGAAAAAGATTTTGATGAAAAGGAAATACCAACAAAAGCGAGACCTATCCAAATGAACTCCGACCTAGAACAACATTGCAGAAAAGAGATCACCAATCTCGAATCCAAAGGAATCATATCAAAATCTAGATCCCCGTGGTCCTGTGCAGCTTTCTATGTAAACAAAAATGCTGAAATTGAGAGAGGGACGCCAAGACTAGTTATCAATTATAAGCCTCTAAATAAAGCCTTAAGATGGGTACGATACTCTATACCTAATAAAAAAGACCTTTTACAAAAATTAAGATCTTCGATAATATTCTCCAAATTTGATTTAAAATCAGGATTTTGGCAGATTCAAATCCACCCAAAAGATAGATATAAAACCGCTTTTACGGTCCCATTCGGACAGTATGAATGGAATGTCCTTCCATTTGGAATCAAAACTGCCCCTAGCGAATTCCAAAGAATTATGAATGACATATTCAATGACTATTCTACATTCTGTATAGTATATATTGATGATGTTCTAGTTTTTCAGGAAATTATTGAACAACATTTCAAACACCTTAAAACTTTCTGCCAAGTATCTAGAAAAAATGGTTGAGTCATATCCAAATCCAAAATTTCCCTATTTCAAACTCGTGTAAGATTTCTTGGTCACTACATATCAAAAGGAACAGTTACACCAATTGAAAGAGCCCTAACTTTTGCAACAAAATTTCCCGATAAAATCACAGATAAAACCCAACTCCAAAGATTTTTAGGAAGTCTCAACTATGTCCTAGACTTCTATCCAAACATCAATAGGATAGCCAAGCCCTTACATGACCTCCTTAAAACTAACCCTGTCCCTTGGTCATCTGAACATACCGAAATTGTTCGACAAATCAAAGCTCAGGTTCTAGAAATCCCTTGTCTACACCTTGCTGATCCAAATGCTTCTAAAGTAGTTGAAACATATGCTTCTGAGTTAGGATACGGCGGTATACTAAAACAAGTAGTCAATGGAAAAGAACAAATAGTCCAGTTTACATCTGCACATTGGAATGATTGTCAAAGAAATTATTCTACTATAAAAAGGAAATACTTTCAATTGTTTTATGTATTACAAAATTTCAAAGTGATTTATTAAATCAAAAATTTCTCCTTAGAGTCGATTGTAAATTGGCAAAAGAAGTTTTACAAAAAGATGTCCAAAATATTGCATCAAAACAAATTTTCGCCAGATGGCAAGCATTATTAAGCATCTTTGATTTTGATATTGAACACATTAAGGGAGATATGAACTGTGTCCCTGATTTCCTGACCCGTGAGTTTTTACAAAATAGATAAGTATCATGCCTCGAAAAAGCAGAGGTGGGGGAAAAACCCCAGCCTTTCCCGGACACCTCCTGGCCACTCAACAAAGCAAAGCGAGTACTTCTTCAGGAAAACCGATCACATCCTGGATCGATAAGGTAATTGCAGATGAAGAAGACAATAACTTATTTCTAGCCCTTCAAACCATCAAAGCCCATGGCCTTAACATCCAAAATCCCTCAACAATCTCCCAAAGCTCTTCAGAAAAATCAACTAAAGTTACCCAACAAAACACTTCTTCCAGCCAACCTACAAATACTCCTTTTCAAACTACACAAACAGTCAGTTTTCAAAACCCAACCCTCTTAGTTCCTCAGAGATCCTTGTCAAAACTAGATATAGTTACCCCAAAAATGCAAAACCAGGAGGTAGTAGTCAACCAGTCAAACTTTTTAAAATCTAATTCTGATTACTATACCAAAAGAAACCACCAAAAAATAGTGTCAGTCGAAAGAGGATTTAACAATGCTGATGCCTCCTTAGCAATTTCAAATGTTTTCCCTAAAGGATGGCTGTTCAAACCCTGGGATCTATCAAAAATTAATGACTATTATCAAGCCATTCTCTTGTCCACTGAATCAGTCACGTTCAAACATTTTTACAATGCCCAGGATAGAGAACACTCAACGCCTTCATATACAACATGTCAAATACAAAAGGTCATCCACCCAAGTCAATGGGGCCAAGAACTCCACAGTCCAAAATTTTTTCCTTCAAACTTCAAAAGACAACTAAACCACTGCTGCTCATATTCTTACTGGGATTACCAGCAAGCATGGCATAATTCATTCTTTATCCAAAATTAGAAAAATAGTCATTCCTGGTTATTTTATTTCAATACCAAAATTCAAGTCCAGGAACTCCCTATTTGGTTCCTTCAATGGTGGGATTTCTTCGGAGCAATTGAAGACATTCTTACTCCAAATGCATCCGAATGTCTAAAACTGTTCAAAACACACTTCAAACCCACAGAATACGAAAGACATTTTCCTCCTCTCTTAATGTTATGTTCAAAATTCTTCCTTCCATGGGTCTGTTCTTGGGAGTTTAAAATTCATTTCAACCAAATACAGTCCTGTATTGTTCGGTCCTTTAAAGTCAAATGGTGGAGCAATTTCAAAGAAGACCAAAAGATTTCCAAAGAGATCATTCAAAAATGGTTATCAAGTCAAAATTTTATTACCAACAAAGTAGTTACCACTTTCTTTGCCCAAAAGTCAAATGCCCAGGCATTATTAGCCCAAGAAAAACCAGAAGCCAATACAAAGAATCCTTACTTCAACTCGCAAATTCAATTTATGATTCCGATGACGACAGCAGTCCGGTTCATTTAGGAAATGATAACGAAGATGACTGTCACGGGATATTTTCCCCTGTAGTTTCCACTGATTAAAAAAAAGGGTATTGTACATCATTTAAATTTTGTATCTAGTTTTTATTATATCAGCATTTCTCCCGAGACCACAAAAGAAGACAAAGAAGACACTTCCCACTGAGACTAACTCAGCATTATTCAAAAGAAGACAAAGAAGACACAAAAGAAGATTCCCACTGAGACCAACTCAGCAATATTCTCCAAACAAAGCAACTTTCGGTGGAAGAGGAATCATACTCAAAATCATGTGAAGAAAGCAGCCTCCCACTCAGGAAAGCAGCCCCTCCACTAAGAAAAAGAGGACCTCCCACTCAAGTCAAGCTGTCCACTCAGGAAAGCAGAACTCCACTACAAGAAAAAGAATGATGCTGTTTCAAGAAATTAGACTCCTCATCCTTCTATATATAGGAAGAAGAAGAGAGTAATAAACATACTTGAAATTAGAGAGCAGAGAATATACACATCTTGTACCAGTGATAGCAGTTCATATTTCCGAAGTTTATTCTCAAGTTTTCTCATATTATAACACAAAGACTGGCCGATTGCTTTCAGTTATATAATCAAAAGCGTTTCCAAGTAATTCCAAAACCTATTCTTGTTCATATCATGTTTTAATATTCATGTTTTAATATTTAGTGTTAATATGCATACCATATCTTAGTCTTACTATATTACTCTCCCTACTGTTTCTATTAATATTTGTTGGTCCTATATATATATATATCTGGTGGATGCATTCAAATTCACCAGAAAGTTTTAAAGACTTGTGTTTTTATTACTTTGTATTTTGATTCATTTTAACTTGTCATTCCGCACTTTGCAAATCAAAACACTTACATATATATTTTGAGTTAGAACATTTTATAATTCAGAAAAATTCTCAAGAATTCCATTCAACCCCCCTTCTGTAATTCTTGTTGCATTGTTAGGGACTAACAACTGGTATCAGAGCAAGCTCTTGAAGAACGAAGAGTTTAAAGATCACAACAAATAGCAAGATGAACAAGAAGGATGTTGGAGTCAAGATTCCTTTTCTGGACAAAGATAATTACCATCACTGGAAGGTAAAGATGCATCTTTATTTACTTTCTCAAGATGAGGCCTATGTGGATTGAATAGAGAGAGGCCCTCATGTACCAATGAGAGCTGCAACTGGAAATGAGCCATCAGTACCCAAGCCAAGGCATGAATGGTCAGATCCTGATATTGAAAAAGTCAGGAAAGACAAGAAGGCCATGAATATTCTGTTCAATGGAGTTGATGGTGACATGTTTGACAACATCATCAATTGTAAAACTGCCAAGGAAGTTTGGGATACAATTCAGATTATCTGTGATGGCACTGAACAAGTTAGGGAAAATAAGATGCAGGTACTAATTCAGCAATATGAGCACTTTCATTGTGAAGATAGTGAGTCTCTCACTGACATTTTTAGTAGATTTCAAAAACTACTAAATGCTCTGAAGTTGCATGGAAGAGTCTATCAGCAAAAGACTCCAATCTTAAGTTCCTTAGATCTCTTTCAAAGGAATGGAAATCAATGACAGTCTCATTGAGAAACTCTCAAGATTACAAGGAGTTTACTTTGGAGAGACTATATGGCATCCTGAAAACTTATGAGCTTGAAATAGAGCAAGATGAGAGGATGGAGAAAGGAAAGAAGAAAGGAGGGTCCATTGCACTGGTTGCTGAGTTAGAGAAAGAGAAAGAGATAAATATAGAAGTTGTTGAGTCTACTTCAAAGGTCTGTGAAAACAAGGGCAAGGGGCTGGTAGCAGAAAATGAAGATTCTTTGAGCCAAGATGATATGGATGACATTGATGAACATCTAGCATTTCTTTCCAGAAGATTTTCCAAGCTCAAGTTCAAGAAGAACTTTGGAGCAGCTAAGCCAAATGGAAACATGGTGGATAAATCAAAATTCAATTGTTTCAAATGTGGCTTGGCAGGGCACTTTGCCAGAGAGTGTAGAAAGTCAGATTCCAGCAAGAAGAAGTTTGAGCCTGTGGATTATAAACAGAAATATTTTGAGTTGCCAAAACAAAAAGAAAGGGCTTTTATTACACAAGAAAATGACTGGGCAGCAGATGGTCTGGATCAAGAAGAAGGTGTCAGCTATGTCAATCTAGCCCTAATGGCCAAGTCTGATGAAATAGAGACAAGTACTTCAAGTAATCAGGTAATTACCAATAACCTTGCACATTTATCTAAAGCTGAGTGTAATGATGCAATAAATGATATGTCTATAGAATTATATCATTTGCGTGTTACACTTAAGTCCCTCACTAAGGAAAATGCTAAAATCAAAGAAAACAATTTGTTTTTAAGTGAGAGGAATAATGTGCTAGAATCTCAGTTTATTGAATTTGAAAAATTGAGAATTGAGTGTAAGATTGCTAAGGATGAATTAACTGAGTACTTGAAGAAAGAAGAGATTTTGAAGAAGCAGCTTGAATGAGAATAGGAGGTGATTAAGGCAAGGAAAACATCTAGAGATTTTCATGCTCAAATCACTAAAGTATAAGGTATTGAGTCCTTTTGTGATGCATCCTGGAAGAAGAATAAGGAGAAGCTGGAATCCAATTTGGTTGAAGGATTGCTAACAGATGTAGACTCGACGGATGATGAGAGTCATTCATCGGATAACCAAAAGGATTATCCGTTGAGTGACATAAATCCTCATCTATCGGCTGTGAGCAAACCTGTGAGTAAAGCCAAACTTTCCAAGTTAAATGAAAAATATGGATCAGTTTCCAAAAACTTCATTTCAGGAGAATCTAGTCAAGTGAGGAAGGAGAAGAAAGTGAATATTGGTCATCTGTCTATCAAGCAATTGAATTACAGACTAGAAAAGATTGAGGTTAAAACAGAGGCTAAAAGGAAAAACAATAGAAATGGTAAAGTAGGGATTAAAGAACATAACAACTACACACATGATAAGTATGCTCCAAGAAAAATCTGTGTTAAGTGTGGTAGTGTAAATCATCTGTCTGTTAATTGCAAAACTGTCATGCCTACTTCCATATCTGTGCCACCTCCTTTTCCCAACATGAATGCCATGCCTTCTATACCTATGAATGCTATGTCTACACAGAATATGAATGCATAATTTGCTAATATGCCATTTGCACCTAATCCTTATTATGCTGTATTTAGTATGCCTCAAATGCCATTTAGCATGCCCTACTGGAATAACATGTTTGCTAATAGCATGCCATTTCCTGTTAATCAAAATGTGCATACAAATTCTGTTTTAATGAATGGTTTCAAAGGTCCAACTCAGATGACTAAGGATGAATCTGATATCCCCAAGTCAAATGAGATCAAATCTAAGAAATAGAAGAAGAAAGCTAACAAGGAAGGACCCAAGGAAACTTGGGTACCAAAATCAAGTTGATTTGATTTTAATGTGTGCAGGGAAACCAAAAGAATCTATGGTATTTGGATAACGGTTGTTCAAGACACATGGCTGTAGATTCTACCCTGCTCAAAGAGTTCAAGGAGAGAGTTGGCCCAAGTATTACTTTTGGAGATGACAGCAAGGGTTATACTGTGGGATATGGCTTGATTTCAAAAGACAATGTCATCATTGAGGAGGTTGCCTTAGTGGATGGTCTCAAGCAAAATTTGTTGAATATCAACCAGCTTTGTGATAAAGGCAATTCAGTAACCTTCAACTTAGAAGCCCGTGTTGTGACAAACAAGAGGAGTAACAAAGTGGTTCTCATTGGAGTGAGAAAAGGAAATGTGTACCTAGCTAACTTTAACTCATCAAATGCATAATCTGTTACTTGTCTTCTCAGTAAAGCAAGTCAAGATGAAAGTTGACTATGGCACAAGAAGCTATCCCATCTAAACTTTAAGACCATGAATGAACTTGTAAAGAAAGAACTGGTTAGAGGCATTCCTCAAGTGGAGTTTTCTAAGGATGGACTGTGTGATGCTTGCCAAATGGGAAAGCAAATTAAAGCATCATTTAGAAAGAAGCTTGATTCAACAATTGAAGAACCTTTGCAACTGCTACACATGGATTTGTTTGGATCAGTCAATGTGTTGTCCATCTCAAGGAAAAGATTTTGCCTAGTAATTGTAGATGATTTCTCAAAGTTCTCTTGGACATATTTCCTTAAGTCTAAAGATGAGGCTAGTGAAATCATCATCAATCATATAAGGCAAGTCAACAATCATCCTGATTTCAAAGTTAGAAGAATCAGGAGTGACAATGGAATTGAGTTCAAGAATTCTGTCATGAGAGCATTTTGTGAAGAAGATGGGATTTCATATGAGTTTTCAGCAGCAAGAACTCCACAACAAAATGGAGTAGTAGAAAGAAAGAACAGATCACTTATTGAAGCTGCAAGGACAATGCTTGAAGAATCTAAGTTACCAATATATTTCTGGGCTGAAGCTATAAATACTGCATGCTATACTCAGAATATTTCTCTGGTTAATCAAGCAAAATGCATGAATCCCTACCAATTGTTCAAGAACAAGAAGCCAACTCTAAATTTTCTTTATGTCTTTGGCTGCAAATGTTATATCTTGAGAAATCAAACAGATCATAATGGGTAGTTTGATGCTAAAGCAGATGAAGGAATTTTTGTTGGATATGCTGTTGGTAAAGCATACAGAGTCTACAACCTGAGAACCAACATTGTTGTGGAATCAATACATGTTGTGTTTGATGATAAAAAGATTAAAGGACTACAAGATGGAGATTACCATGAGAGCCTCAAATTTGACAATGTGGAGATGGTTAGTGATGACAGTGATGATGAAGATGAAAATGATCACAAAACAGTATCAAAGGATAATGCAGAAAAATCTACTACCAATGAAGCACAAAATTCAACATCTATTGAGTTGCAAAATGCTTCATCCGTCGGGAGACAATCTGCTTTATCCGTCGGGAGACAACCAGCTTCATCCGTCGGTACTCAAAAGTCACCAACCGTCGGGTCATCAAAAGAAGCTGAAAGTCAGAATAGATCACTTATAGAAAGTTCCCCTTTGTTGGATCCTGATTGGATTTTAGCTATGCAGGAGGAGCTAAACCATTTTGAAAGGAACAAAGTATGGAAGCTGGTGCCCAAGCCTAAAGGAAAGAATCCAATAGACACGAAATGGGTATTTAGAAACAAGATGGATGAAAATGGCATAGTAGTCAGAAACAAAGCTAGATTGGTTGCTAAGTGCTATTGTCAACAAGAAGGAATAGATTTTGATAAAACATTTGCTCCTGTTGCAAGACTTGAAGCCATCAGAATCTTCTTAGCCTATGCAGCCCATGCCAATTTCAAGGTCTATTAAATGGATGTCAAAAGTGCCTTTCTGAATGGAGATTTGGAGAAGGAAGTCTATGTCAGTCAGCCTCCTAGTTTTGAAGATCCAAATTTTCCAGAATATGTCTACTATCTTTTGAAAGCACTTTATGGACTGAAGCAAGCACCTAGAGCCTGGTATGACACTTTGTCAAAGTTTCTTTTAGAGAAACACTTCACTAGAGGTAATGTTGACAAAACTTTATTCTTTAGAAATGTTAATGGCTCTAGCATACTTGTTCAAATTTATGTAGATGACATTATTTTTGGTACTACAGATGAAAAACTTTGCAAAAAGTTTGCCAAATTGATGCAAAGTAAGTATGAAATGAGCATGATGGGAGAACTAACTTACTTTCTTGGTTTGCAAGTTAAGCAAGTTAGTGATGGAATATTCATTAGTCAAACAAATACATTTATGATCTTTTAAAGAAGCTTGATCTAATGGATTGCACATCTGTAAAAACTCCCATGACCACTGCAACTAAGCTTGAATTAAACACAACTGAAAAATATGTGGATATTTCAAGTTGTAGGGGCATGATTGGCTCACTTCTGTACTTAACAGCTAGTAGGCCAGATATAATGTTTGCTACATGTCTTTGTGCTAGATTTCAGGCTGATCCTAAAGAATCTCACTTAGTAGCTATTAAGAGAATTTTCAGATATCTCAAGGGAACACCAAAACTTGGCATTTGGTACCCTAGAGATTCTGGTTTTAATCTAACTGGTTATTCATATGCAGATTATGCAGGTTGCAGAATTGATAGAAAAAGTACAATAAGAGCCTGTCAATTTCTAGGAAACAAGCTTGTGTCCTGGTTCAGTAAAAAGCAAAATTCAGTTTCTACTTCTACAACTGAAGCTGAATATATTGTTGCTGCCAGTTGCTGTACACAGATTTTGTGGATGAAAAACCAATTGCTAGACTATGGTCTGCAAGTGGAAAGGATTCCTATTTTCTGTGATAACACAAGTGCAATTGTCATCACTGAAAATCCAGTACAACATTCAAGAACAAAGCACATAGACATCAAGTACCACTTCATAAGGGAACATGTAATGAATGATACTGTGGAACTACATTTTGTACCAAGTGAAAAATATCTTGCAGATATATTTACCAAGCTACTGGATGAATCCACCTTTTCAAGGTTGGTAAGTGAGTTATGTATGCTTAATTACTCTTCAATCTTTTCAGATAATTTGCAAGTTGTAATGCAGCCAGAAATTTAATTGATTTTTCAGTCTTGGATGAAATTTTGGCTAACTCAAAATTTACATCTCGATGGATGATCATTATTCATCGAGTTTATCATCCGTCGATATACTATTTGTTAATAAAATCAATTATTTTTCTGGAATATTTTATGTCTCGACGGATAACTGATTTATCCTCATCCGTCGAATTGTCTTATTCTTAGTCGTTGATTCTCTGAACATTATCCATCGAGTATACTTACAGTTTGTAAGCGTAACACGACGGATAATTGATGGAATTTTTACAGTTTATTTTTAAATGGCTATTTTGGGCAATTCTTATTGGTTACTTTATTTCACTTTATTATTTTTGCAAGTTATTTTTTTTTGTATAAAAGCATAATTCATTTTCATTGCTTTTCTTTTATCATTCTCAAATCATCTGCTCTAACTTCTCTCTTTCTCAAAAGCAATTATCATCTCTCTCTCTGTAATTTTCACTCTCTAACAATGACACCAGTCGTCAAGATCATGTCTCAAACTGGATTTATCTATGAGAAGAACAACTTCACGGCTCGAGTGAACAAGGGGATTCAGCAGTCTGGCGACTACCACAAAATGATGGATTCTGTGAAGAATTGCAAACTCAACTATGTTATGCTGGAATCACCCACCATTCACTGTGAGGTTGTTGAAGAAATGTGGACGACTGCAACATTCAACTCAACTGATAAGACTATCACTTTCACTATTAAAGGTAAGGAATTATGTGTTAATAGTGATATTGTTAAAGCATGCTTCAAGTTTCCTGATAATACTGTCACTACTCCACACACAGACACTAATATTGTTAATATGCTTAATTCCATGGGTTATGCACTCTCTACTTCCAAATTAAGTGAAATTAGGAGTTGGGTCTTAGGAAGGAATGGAGTTATCTGTGTGTTGTAGTCACTAAAGTATTTTCTGATAAAATTAGCAATTTTGATTCAGATAATATCTTTATGCTTAACATGCATTACATGCTAGTAACTGATAAATTTTTTAACTTTAGTGATCTAGTCATATTTGAGTTGGGATTTCAGTTAGGGGAGCTAAATAAGAGGGGTAAAAATGTTTACTATGCTAGATTTTTAATGATGCTTGCTAACCACCTCTATGAGGATATTGTACTTGAGAACCCAACCAACAAGTTAGATTGTTGGGTTCAAGAAAGGAGAATTATCGCATATTTGAACAGAGCAAACCATCACAAAGAGGTGCCACTCTTCTACTTCCCAATAATGGAAGCACCTCAGGTGAGTGAGGTAATTTCCACTGTCTCTACTCTTCCAACCTCACAAACTTCTTTGCATTATAGTGTAGTAGTGGCATCTGTGTCATTGACCCAACAGTTGCATACCCAAGCTACCAAATCCAAAATTTCAAAAACAAAGACAAAGAAAGCCCCCTCTGGTGTCTCTCAAAAGATGCCAGTTGTAAAATTCACCAAACCTAAAGAGGGGAGTGTGAAGGTGGGGAAGAAAGGTGAGGGACAGGGTGAACATCAAAGAAACCCTAAGGATAAGGTTGGAGAGGTGAGTGTTTCCCAGCCTAGCCACACTGCAGTTTCCCAACAAACTGCAGTGCTTAATAAGGATATAAGCTCATTACTAGTTGCATCCTCCCAAAAGGATGTGACTATTGAACATAGCTCTCAGCCAAGAGCACATGCCAAAAGGGTAAGGGACACAAGCTCACCCCAAACTTACACTAGAAAGAAGAAATTAAAGACCCTTGGGGATGCACAGGGTTCACACACTGTGCAAACTGGTCCTAAAGACACAGTCACTGCACCTTCTCAAAGTCAAGTTGATGTGGCTCCAATAAATGTGGAGTCACAACCAAAATCTCTAATAATAGAAGCACCTGAAATACCAAATTATCCCACACACTCTTTGGATGTTGACATGATAAACACATCACTTCCAAATTCTCCATCTTTAACTCTCATGGAGAAGCCAAAAATCCAAGCAAGTGAGCATCATCTTCTAGATGATTTATTGGCTCACTTGCCATTTCTTTCTGAGACTATTGAGACATCTGTGCCAAAATTTTCATCAATCTGCACTGAGTCCACAATAGTCTCCACTCCAAACTCATATATGTCTACTCTCTCGATGGATATTGTTCATCCGTTGAGTAGTGATTGTATCCCGATGGATGTGCCTAACATCAGTCATCCATCGGTTAGCAAAATTACTACCCCGATGGATATTCCTTATCCGTCGAGTGTCTCTGCACAGCTTCAAATTTCTTCAATTATTACAAGTGCAGAAGACTTAGTAGTAGTGCAATCACTCCTAGGATTGAGGGAGGGGAGTGAAATGAGTGAGAGTCTGGGTTGCTCCCAGGAAAAAGGAGAGGAAAAGAGTGAACCTATGCAGTCCATTTCTTCAGGACTGGTAAAAGTGAGTGTGAGGAGTCCCACCTTAGATGGTGAAGGTGAGGGTGTGAGGGTGGGGAGCCAAGGTGAGATCTTGATGCAACAAAAGAGAGATCATGAGAGAAATGCAGGTACAGGAGTGATAAGGATGGAAACCATTGCAAGTGAGTCAATGAATGTCAATGATGCAGAAATGGAAAGGCTATTTCAGCAAGAATATCAAGTTGTCATAGATTCTATTTCCCTGGATGCTGAGATATTTACTCACTATGTGACAGCTTACCAAACCCTAGCTGTACAGGGCAATGATGAGGCTGAAAGATTGCTGAACTTGGTGTATACTACACAATCTTTACAGAGAGCAAATGATACAATCACTGATATGCCTTCCAACATTGGCAGTGATTTTGAACTGGATGAAACTTCTTTGGGGATGCTGGTGGGGATGATGAGGAAGATAGCATAAGTATAGGGGGAGATGCAGATGTTCCTGCCTGGATGCTAACAAAAGAATGCTCCTACTCACATCTTCAATCAACACTATTCAAGCTAATTCATGACACCCAAGCAGCCATTCAGGCATCTTCTAATGCCAGCACAAAGAAGCTACTCACAACATATCTTGAAGCACTCCAACTGCATAAAATTCAAGCCCTCCAACACAGTCAGAGTGTGGATGCAATCAAGCAAGAAATTTCTGGAGTAAAGCAGGATGTCATAGAAAGGTTGGATGCTAGACTTCCTGCTACCACCATGATTGAAATAGTTCAAAAACTAAGGAAGGAGGCTGATCTCAATAGGAAAGTTGAGGCCATCGACTCAAGATTATCTGCTGTAGAGAAGTCAATGGCCAAGATCCTTAACAATCAAGAAACTCAGACTACACTACTCCAACAGTTGGTGGCTGCTCAACTCCCTCCCACACAACTTGATGATAATAAAAAGGGGGAGAAAGGCTCAAGTGAGGGGAGAAACAACTCAATATTCAAGTTAGCAAAGTAATTATGCCTACAATTGCTTTCACTAAGCCACCAACTAAAGACAATACTGATCTGATTAATGAAGCACCAGCCACATTGAGAACAGCTGAAAAGAAGCAGTTGAGCCCAAT
Organism: Apium graveolens; assembly: GCF_009905375.1. Lineage (NCBI taxonomy): Eukaryota > Viridiplantae > Streptophyta > Magnoliopsida > Apiales > Apiaceae > Apium > Apium graveolens. The sequence goes on from NC_133657.1 coordinate 59,628,382, forward strand.
CAACTGGGAGAAAATTGATGAGGATGTTCAAAAGAGGTTTGGGCTAGCAAAGAAGCCATAAAAATCAACCATTCATCACTCTCAAGTCAGGAAATCTCTGTGAATGATATGAGCATGAATAATCTGGAAAGAGGACAACCATCATGCATCAAATCTCTAATTTTGGAGCCAAAGGTGAACTATCCTAAACCTTCTCTAAAGAACCCTTTGGATACAGTGTATGAGACACCAAAGCCTGCTGAAAAGAAACTGCTGTCAAGATCTATTGCATTCTACAAGAATCCAACTGATTCAGTATTGAAAAGAAGAATTGCCAAGGTTTTCAGGAATGGTAAGGAAATTTGTGCGGTGGCTGGACACCCTCAATTTGATGAAGCAAAAAGAGAAAAAAGGCAAGATTGAAGCAAGAAAAGAAGCAAGCTGCTCTAGATGCTAAAAAGGTTAAACAAAAGAAGGAGCATGCTGCTATCTTGGCCAAGCTGCAAGCTGTGAAACCTACACAACAAATTCCTGAACAATCATCCGAAACCACTGAATCTAAGGAACTAAAAATGCAAGAAGAATCACAGCAGAGAAAAAGTTTTAGATACAAACTTCATGCAAAGAAAAAAGTGGACTTTGATAAAAAGGAATTAAAATATCAGTTTCCCAAAAAGTCTACATCTGCAACAACTCAAACATCCATGCCCTCTGTGGCACATGAAGAATTCAAGATAGATCCATCCAAGAATTTTCATGGTGAACCTATCATTCAAAAGGATTAGCCAATAGACTGGGATAGTCTACCAATACCTGAACTCAATCTACCTCACTTCATGAAGCCAAAGAAGACAAAGACCAGAGCAGTCAAGAAAGTGAAGCCCTCAACTCTCAGATCCAAGTCCCTAACCAAAGCTCAAACCAAAGTCAACAAGGGAGACATCATGTACATCTGTGACATCAAGGAATTCTCAGATCTAAACCTCCATCTAGATGAACTGGAAGAAGTTAGAGGGATTGATGCTTACAGGAATCTACCTGAAAGGTTAGTATTCAAGTACAAGGGAGGAAAAGAGATACAATGGCCACTTCACGGGATCCTTCAAGAAAGCCAATATGTGCTGATAAAGGTTTATTTATCATTTAAGAAGAACTTTGGATTCAATGTGACATCTAGAAGACTGGTTCTAAAGAAGATTGAAGAACTAAGGAGTATTAGAGCCAAAGATGCACTCCCAAAGACTCTAATTACTCCTTATACTGGAAGTAGAGTGCATCTGGCCCTACTGGCTGATGGAATTCATGGATGATAAGGGAGTTATAAGATTCTTCAGATTAGAAGACCAGTTGAGTATCTCTAGCAATGAGACTCTTTTGGAAATGCAAGGAATGCTAAATCTCTCAGAATCTGATGAACTGGAATTCCACAGACAGCTCCAAAATCAGATAGAAGAAAACAACAGAAAGCTTGGAAAGAGATCCAGATCATCAAGGAAATAGAACAATCTGCTCAGGCTAGAGGAGCACCTTGAAAATGACTGTGAGCAAATCTTTGTACATTTTGTTATTTGTAGCACTTTACAGTTTTATCTACTTTCATTTAAATTTGTATTCTTAGAGTGTTTTGTTATCATCAAGTTTCTCTTAATTTATGGCTACAATTCTAGTAGACATAAATAGGGGGAGATTGTTAAGAATATGTTGTGAACTTAATGATTTCATTAACAAAACACCTTAGTAGATTCAACTTAGTGAATTATGTAGCACTCGACGGATAATCAAATATAGTCCCGACGGATGACTCAATATAGTCCCGACGGATGATGATTTGACATCCATCGAGTGAGTAGCTTATGTAACAATAAGTCATGTAGCACATTTCTGCAAACACCTTTGTATAGATTCTGTAGTAGCATATAAGTCATGTTGACTGTAATTAGATATGCAGAATAGGTTGATTAATTGTAAATAGATGATGTCTTGTAATTCTGCATAAATCAAATGAAGTCAAGTGCCAAATAGCTACCCGACAGATGATCAACAAAGCTACCCGACGGATGATCAACAAAGCTACCCGACGGATGATCAACAAGGCAACCTGACGGATGATCATGTACCCGACGGATGATCAATTCAAACATCTGTTGACAGTGACAACACAGTCACAAGCATCGAGTGTATGCAAAAGGAATGTGGGAGCCTATTCAACTGGGTTTTGAGAACAAAGAAACATTACTATTTCCATGCTATTATGAAGATATTCAAAGATGTTGGAATAGATTAGTGAAGCAGCATAATATTAGACTTGATAGGTTTTGTTTTATTATCTTGTCTTATTACTGTGTAATCTTGGTAATATATAAACCAAGAGTAGCAAATAGAACAAGAACAAGACTAAGCAAGCATTATTCTCAGAGAAACAATTGTAAGCTGTATCTTTAACATTTCTCTGTAAGTTTAGTTGTTCATATTTGTGAGCAGCTGTGAGTTATTCAAGCTACACAGGTTTCTCTTAATACATATATATATATATATCTGGTGGATGCATTCAAATCCACCAAAAAGTTTTAAAGACTTGTGTTTTTATTACTTTGTGTTTTGATTCATTTTAACTTGTCATTCCGCACTTTGCAAATCAAAACACTTACATATATATTTTGAGTTAAAACATTTTATAATTCAGAAAAATTCTCAAAAATTCCATTCAACCCCCCTTCTGTAATTCTTGTTGCATTGTTAGGGACTAACATAGCTTTTCTTTGTCATTACTTTTATCATGAGCATCCAGTACCACTTGAACAGATATAACCTTGTTAAGGTGTTTTTGTGTAACTTCTTCAAGAATTTTGTCAGTCAATAAGAATGGATCTCTTGTAAGTACTTCAAATCCTGTCTTGATCTTGGCTTCTTCAGAACCTAATCCAACTCTGTCTCTTGCTTCTCTGGCTTTCAATCCAACAGTCATGAAATCAGATAACAGTTGTCTTTTCTTAGGATCTGATGGATTAACATTTTTCCATAGAAGTTTTCTCTTATCAGTAACTGTCATTTTATTCAAATCAACTTGAGCACTATCAGAGGTTGATGTCTTGATGATTTGATCAGAATTTGTTGTTTCTTCTGTAGCTTGTTGTTCTTCACTCTGAACAACTTGAGCTATGTCAGAGGTTGTCTTAGATTCTTCTGTTATCTTCCTTCTTTTCAGAGTTTCAACAGTTTCATCTTCAGCAACTATATCATCAAAAACTTGAACCATTTTGCACACTGGTTTCATCGGGATTTGAGGAATCTTCATCTCATGTGTATTTGTTGGTTCATCAATATTTCCTTTCCCTTTATCCTTGGAATCAATTTCAACTTGTGATCTTGTCTTGGGCTTTGAAGCCTCAGAGCTTTCCTTGAACACAATGCCTTTTTGTAGCGCCCTCCAAACCCGGGTCAGAAGTTTGGGGTCCACAACACATACAAAACATATAATTCTGTAAAAGAGATATTATTTATAATGACCCTGCTTCACAAAACCACGGATCGCAACAGGTTAAAGTATGAAAACAAGCCACAACCTTAACTTTATTACAACGTACCAAATCCCAACTAATTTAACTTACAACTGATAATAAAATTATTCTTACAATCTTACTATCTCACTACCGCCACAAGCTTCTGCTAGTTCGATCCAACTCAATCTGGAATCCTAGCTCGTACATTGAACTGGAAAACCTCGCTATCAACCGTATTCCTTTCAACTGTAGAATACATAAAAAGATTCGCAAGAGTGAGCTAACTAGCTCAGCAAGTCATAATAACGATATCTGAGGTTAAACAATGATCAAGTGAAATGATTCAGATGAATCAAGTTTCTTTTAACTAATCAATAGAATTGGATATTCATTTTAAGTTTTAAAACCAAGGTTAGGCTGCTGATCAGTCATGCACTAACCCCGAGCAAAGCACACGACACTGCTCTAATTACTGGATCCAAGGCACACATTGGCCTAACTTGACCATTGGTATGGTCTGACCACGAATCTGGTCCACATATATAAAAACTATCCAATCCTAAAGCAGTTCAATATGATAAGCAATATAATTCGATAACACAGGATCATAATCAATGATGATTAAACATTTGAATAAAATATAAGGAAACTCATGGATATTACAAGGGTATATCAGGGTATGTAAAAGAAACGGCTTTCAATCTGTAAAAGAATCAGGTATTAGACAAGTAGTAAGTTTTCGAAGTATAGTCCTTTGATGTTATAAAGGATGGCTGGAGTATAAAAGTTTCTGTGTTTTAAAACAATTTTCTTCCAGTGTTTGGTGTTTGGTAGTTATACATTTGAAGAGTAGTATCATATTTGTGTGATTTGGTATCCGATGGTCAACATAGGATGGTTTACAAAGAATAAGGCTTACGGCTCAAGATTAAGAAAATCAGGGTTCAAGGCTTAATAGTTTAAAGCGTTTGCAATATAAAACAAGAGTTATTTTGAATAATAGCGACATGTTATGAAACAGTTCGAAAACATTGGTAATATATCTTGAAGAAAAATTCAGAAATACTTGCCTTACAAGGCTTTACAACTATTACTGATCAATTCTGGGCCAACTCTGCCGCTTAGGCTTTTATGTCCAACCACTATATTACTCTAGATTCGACCTCAACACCTAAGTCCTTTGATTGGGACCTTACTGAGCTTTTCGACTCACCACCGACTATCTTTCGTCGAATTCCAACTCTCGGGCATTCCGACTAGAACCTACAAGGTCGAAACATCCTAACTTAGACATTTGATTATGCTTGATATATCCTCGCTAACAATCTACCCGAACGTTAACAAAATCCAACTCGTAACATACTTCATATAATAATACACGTATCACTTAGGGTTCACGTTCTCGAAAATCGGTTCAGTGTTCGTTTTCGAAAAATACTTATACTCTTTATTTTACGAAATCAGGGTTATCGATTTAGAAAAATATTTCATCACATTGTACAATTAAGTTTCGTATAAAACACACACACACACATATATACATATATAGAGCCTCTCGACGTCCCGATATTCATCGGATACGTTTCTGTATTTGCGTAATTCAGTTTTCCGAAAATCGGACAGCGTTTCCTTTATTTATCGGACTACCCGTCGAAACATCAATCGACGTCAAATCTCAAACACAACAATTGCAACAATTATCCAATCAACACCCACACATTTTCAAATTCCAACTCAATTACAATTATTAATTACTACTCATATTTTATTTTCATTTATTTATTTTCAAAATATTAGGACTCAGAACTGTGTCATCACAGTCCACCGCCCGCTCATCGAAATTCATCGCGGACGGCGGTAAAATACGGAGGTACCCGGGTTGGGTTTCCAATCACATATTTCACCGATTAATTCATAACAAATCCCGCAAATAATTATTTATGTCACGAAACCCAATCAAGTTCTTCCTGCAGAAATTAATAATAAAAATAACTGAGAAGATCCTATCACAGCACACGCGTGTAACCACGCGGTAACAACACCGAACAACACAGATACACGCACGACTAACATATATGCAGGCTACCTCACCGGAGGAAAATCCAGGGCAACCGGAGAAGTGAGGCAGGAAACGAACAAAATAGAGACGCAGCCACAATGGAACCAGGAGGCCAAGAATAAAGTGGGCCACCGGGAATCAAAGAACACCGGCATCGAAAACTTACCGCACAGGGCGAACACCACCCGTCACCACCTCCCTCGCCGGAAATCGGAGAGGGGCAGTGAGGAAGGTAAAGAGACAGAATAGGGAGCATGCCTATTACCGAAAATGATAAAGCAGGGAAATGAAGGAATCTGAAATTGATAGATGGGGGAAAAAGAACTGAGAGATTAACCAGGGCGGCGAGATGCACAAGGGGGTGGGGGGTTTAGGTAATTTAATTATATATATATATATAAAAAATCTTTGTTAGACAGATGGCTGCAGCCTAACACAGGGAAACAACATGTGTCCCTCCCCGGTTTCATAAAATTGACACGTCTTATATGGGATAAATACGAAAATTTAAAGGCTTGCTTTGTCCCGAAATTCAAATTTAACGGACCGAGGTGCACTTAAAATGATTTCAGAAAATCATGAAAATAGTTTTAAAATCTTAGAAATATCCCGAAGTAAATAAAAACATAAATTTTGAAATTTTAAAATAATTTTTGGAACGCAATTTATACCCGCTTTTCAACAATTAACGAAACCACGTGCGGATGAAATTAATCCCAAAAATTTTCAAAATAATTTTAAAATTCTCGGAATATTCCAAACTTAAATAAATATGAGTTTCATAATTTTTGAAGAATTCTAGAATTAAATACAGATTTTACAATTAAATATAATCAGAAAATCATACAGGGTTAAGTAATTGATAAAATATTGATTTCTAAATTTTGTAAAAATCCAAAAATAATTATTGAAATTATAAAGTTATACAACTAATTTTAGAGACAATCCAAATATTTATGGATTTAAAACTTTAATAAAATCTCCTTTAAAAGTAAAATAAAACCATATAACTCAATCTGTATCTACACATTCTGATCCTTTACACCCATAATTCACAAACAAATAGTATATATCAACATACTGCTGCCAAAACCAAGACACATATTTTATTTAATATTCCACAATTGCATATTTAAATAATTCGAAAATACACGAGTCGTTATATCCTTCCCCCCTTAAAAAGATTCTGTCCTCAGAATCTGGTTTAACTAAATAAGTGAGGATATTTGCCAAGCATATCTGACTCTAGTTTCCAAGTAGACTCTTCTACTCAAGGATTGCATACGTACTTATTATAGATATACATTCATTTTCAACGACTTGCCTTTAATGATCAAGAATTTAGATCGATCACTCAAAATAAACTTGGACCAGAGCCCATTGGCTCCTGATCAATCACTTGATTCGAATCAGATACTTATCGTCTGAACCTTAACAGGAAAAACACATTATATGTACATATTATCGTGATGGTAACATTAACTCATGAACAACTTTATCTATATTTATCAATACCTCGAATGGTTCACTAATTTTTAGGACTTCACTTGTCCCTTCTACTCAAACTTATCCAATCTCTTTCAAGACGACACTTTTACTAACACTACTGGTCCTAATTTTATAATCATACTCTCCCTCGATACAATTGCGCTTCTTTCTTTGTCTATTCCGAGCTGCTTCAATCATTATCGTTACGCCTTTGGTGTGCTGGATTAACTTTGAATTTGACAACTTTCTTTCTCCTACTTTATCTCAATAAAAATGGGGAACTACACTTACGTTCACATGAAGCTTGGTAAAATGGCATTATAAAGCTGACTTTGCTGATAAGTGATCATTCCGGTGTTTCCTTAAAACTCAACTTCTCAGCATATCTTACATTTCCTGCATTACTTCCGTACTTTAACTCTCTGGAGTTGAAGGATGATGGGCGGTGCTCGTTTTCAACTTGGTTTCCAAAGATTTAAACATCTCTTACTCTTCTCCATATGTTAAGGGTGAAATTTAATCTCATATATTCACTTATTATCACCTTCAGGTATTTGAACTTTATATTCCACTCTTTCCAATTCGTTTATTAACTCCTCGGTGGTCTTGATTACATCCAATCCTTTCTATTGGCATAAGGCATATGTTACCATACAGCTTTGCTTAGGTAGTTGTAATTGGATCAATTCAGAATCTTTTGTTAACCTTGGTCAAAATTTCATTCTTGAAGACTTAACGTATAGTTGCTTTCTTATTCTTTGAGTAGCTGAGGATGTTATCAATAAATACAATTTACTTATCTAAGTACTCCTTACATACCACGTTCCTTAATTCCTTATAGCCACCTGATATATTTGTTATTTCACATAATATCACCATTTCTTGCAATGCTCTTAACTCACTTTAATCGTAATCTCTGATATGTTTTCAGGTCGGATCTTAAGTTATTTCTCGAGACATAACACACTTCTTAGATTAGGTCTCATAAGTAATTAATCTTTATAGGGGTCACTTATTCTTATTCGTTGTTTTATTAAACTCCCGCTAATCAGTACATAATCTCATAATTTCATTTCTTTTCTCCAGCACATCACTGATACATTTTACGATTCGCTTCTTGTAAAATCATTCCTTGGTCTTCCTTATTTACTAAGCTTCGGTACTTTGCCTTAATTCTTTGACATGTCCAATACTTTCCACTATATTTTGAAATTTTCTTCTTATACCTGGTTATCACTATTTTTCCTTAGATTTCCATGTATTTTGGCATCTCTTCAATAGATTAAATGCTTTATACTATGAATTCCCTGTGGCATCTCATTTCTTAATTCTACTACTTGTAATTTCCAAGTGCTGGAAGAGAACCTGGGGATATCGTGATCGTTCTCCTGGGCGCATTAATTTCCTCTCATTAGTGCTAACATCGTGATCCATTATCTTCTTTTGACGTCTCCTTATCTTTCTCTTAACAACTTTGACTGAAAGGTCATATTATCTATCCTTGCTCCTGTTTGGATTATAAACTCCGACTTCGAATTCCAACTTCTAAAATTCTCTAGAAAATTCTTTCGGTATAGATTCTATGTCCGTTATTGCTTTCCTTTATCTTTGCTTTTCCTCGTGAATACATACTTCAACCTCTTATGGTCTGCATAGTTCCTACACATTTCACCATACATATCATGTTTTCCAATCTTTCAAAACAATTATTATTACTGTTAGTCCCAATTATGAGTGGGATACTTCTACTCATAAGGTTCCGGTTGTCTGGGTGCATATATAATAACTTTATTATACCGCATCAACACACATCCTACTCCCTTATGAGAAGCATCACTATAAACTACCAAATCTCCTTGATACTTTCAAAATGATAAAGCAAGTGCTGTAACCATTCTTTCACTTAACTCCGTAAAACTTTCTTTACCCTTCTCCACTTCATATAAACTTCTTGCTTCTCCTGGTTAGCTTCGTCCAAGATATGGCAACTTCCAAGAAATATTTTCGATAGTAACCGGCTTATGATAACACTTCTTACTTTTGTTGGTGCTTCTGGTTTCTTTTCATTCATAGTAACTGTAATTTCTACTGAATCCCTTTTGATCTTTTCCACATTGACTATTTATGCTAAAAATTATACTTTATACAACTTCTTTATTCTCTAACTTTCCAATCATCATTAAATACTTTGCCTGGTCCTCCGTTGACTTTAAGTATCATAACAATAGCTTCTCCAGATATTCCTTAAAGATTATATCCATCATATTCACATATCACTGATATATTGGTTAATCCAAATGACAGTACGAGAACAGTACTTGGTTCTGAAAATTTATCTTTGATATATCCATAGGTTTAATCTTTAATTGGTGAAATACCAAGTCTTAAATCAGTCTTATAAAAGTACTTTGCTTCCTTCGTTTGATCAAACAAATCATTGGGTCAAGGTAACAGATACTTGTTCTTAATAGTAGACTTGTTGAGCTTCCGCTGGTGGACGCATAATCTCCTGCTTCCATCTTCTTATTAACAAATAATACTAGTGCACTTCATGGGATATACTGGGTTTAATTGCTTCTTCTTCTAACATCTCTGGTACCTGCTTTCCTAATTTCCTCATTTTAACTGATGCCATTGTGTGGAAGGCCTTGGTTACTGGCTTCGTTTCAAGTGCTAAGTCAATCGCGAGCTTCATTTTCCTATCTGGAGAAAATCTTGGTAATTCGTCTGGAATATATCTTGAGACTATAAAATCTTCAAATTCTGTTTACTCCTAACTTCTACCCATAATCACCATAGTGCTTACCTCTTGGTCACCGTAACCTCTTAGCTTAAGTTATTGTTAACAAATACTTTACTTTCTCTCATCTTCTGAACTTCACCACCTTTTCATTTGGCGTCTTCAGAACTATCTTTTCATCACGACGGTCTGTCTGGGCATCACACTTTAGTAGTCAATCAAATCCTCTTATCTTCCATGATATCAATTATGCATAACTTATTGCCAGGAATCTCAATTTCACCATTGGTACTCACTTATTTAACAACTACACGTTCTTGACTTGCTAGTCCTTTAATCACAATCTTATCAATTCAACAGGGTAATTCATCTTATCAACAAAACTTTGAGAGATAAGCAATTAAGTTTCTCTCAAATCTTTTAATACTTTAACACATAAGGTATTCACCTTAATCATCTACGTCATCACAGTTTCTCGTTCTTGGAGACGTATTCCTCATTGGAGTAGATTCCCTTGACTCTTAGTGCATCTCTGACTGGGCTAGTGATTTGCAATTTTTGTTATATGCCTTTGTTTGCTTTCCATGCGTAAAATATAGATGGAACTTCGTCCACTTAATTCAGGATACGTTGATTTCTGTTTGAAAACTTCTTGCAAAGAGCGACAGTACAACGAAACGACTAGAAGGATTTAAAGTCCAACAAAAATAGAGTTGAAGAGAAAGGAGAAACAGGAATTTGAATATGAAGGAGACAACCACATTGGTACTTAAGATGGCCAGTCTTTCATACCATATAGCATACAGCACATGATTAGGTGGCGTCCCACCCGACTCTTCGTCATTCTGACAAAGTGTCTCACCATAACACCGCTTGTCCCAATCAGAAATCAAAACTTGAGGGAAGCAACTAAGTTTGAAAGGAATGGAATATCATCCTTTTCGATATCATGGAAAAGAGTTTATTTGAGAAAAGAAGTTCATACATTTTTTTTTTAGGAATTGAGAAGGAATATACACTTTAATATTGAAAACTAGAACAATACCATTGGTCACCATCCATATTTCACTTATATTCATCTCCCGAGCTTGTTCGATCATATCCCAATTGTGTTATATAACAACTTTAGAAAGTACGCTGAAATGCCTTCGCAAATTAAGCATTATGGTAGATTCCTACTTGTCACGTCTTGCGTCTTTAATATCGTACCCACACGAATAATACTTTAACAATTTGATCATAATGGCGTTCCTACTAGGTAACTTCGAGATCCTCTTTTAATTTAGAATAACCACGTACCATTTGACATAACGGTCCTTTTGTTAATAATATTCTGTTTTTAGAGAGGTCTGGAAATCTTTCCAATCTTCTGCGATCACGCTCCGGCTTCTGTTAAATCAATGAATTCTTCGAATTCTGATAGTCCTAGTAATTGAATGTATAGTTACTCCGTACGCTGATTCTGTTGTAAATTTTATCAAACAATACTTGCACTTTACTGTTAGGAATAATCAACTTCTTCATAATAATAAGTTACTTCGTTCTCGAAATTAGCAATACTAAGTCAGAAGTAAGTATCCTTCCAGGCAATCCAGGTTTTTAACAAACAAGAAACTCAAGTAGTAACTTGACAACCAAGGTTTAAAACTTATTTTATTCAAAAAGGCTTTGGAAATTTTGTAAGGAAAATCTTCTTCGAAAACTTGTTAAAAATTTTGAAAATCCCAAATCTGGTTGTCCTTACTATATGAGTTGGTTGTTGTCCTTCCGACCTATAACAAGGTACCAATTTTAAAGAAACAATCACATAAAGGTCCGTTCACTTCGATCTACCTTTTCTCCTTTATCGAGTCCACTTACCTTCCTTACTCGACGAAACTTCAATTGTTGTCGCACATTATCTCATTCGTAGCTTCACATCAAGGCTCCCATAATGGTAATACTTCCATCATCAACTTTGCAATCGTTAAGGGGGAACAGACTATTCAATAGTCAACAAATCTAATTTATAGAATCAGAATTTGCTCATATCACATCATTACTTTACATATCGCATTTATCATAGCACCATCATTTAATTCCACCAAAATTCCAAATTTATACCTTTCTCCCTAACTCTTTCAAAATTCATCTAATTCATCCCATAATTATTCATGGGTGGCTTAGTCACTAATGGTTTTTTTTTCTTTTTTTTGCGATCACAGCTATCCACTGAAACACTTAAATCTTCTCTCTAAACTTCTTCTCACCTTTATTTATATCTCAAACGTTTACCATTTACTGTAGCTCTCAAATCCATCCTCGTAGGTACAATTGCTTCATAGAACAAGTTTTAAACTGGGGTATGGAACAGGGTATAGGGTAAACTGAAGAGATACACTCGCAATTGAATGTCCAGTAAAACAAAAATGAGTAGATGGAAGTCTTTAAATAAGTAGTCTCATATCAAGAAGTGGTAGAATGGTGTGGAATAACTTGAAGAGGTGCAACTATTATAACAGAAGGTAGTACCATTAATGTTGGTGGAGGAACAAGGTGCAAATCCAATCTGAAAGAAGATGACGATCCTTGAACGGGAAGCTCCAAATGATCAGATGATATGGGGAAATCAGAATGTGCCATTGTCGTTGTCTGGAAATCACGTCGCAAGCTGAGAATCCCGAATCGCAACACGAACCGTGCCGAAGACTTACTATATAGTCGCACTCATCCTCACAACGTCTTACCTTTCTATTTCCTATTCCTAATCCTAACCTTCTACCCAATCCCAACAATCTATGCTTGTTTCAGTGACTTATAACCTGTAGCTCTGATACCAACCTGTAGCGCCCTCCAAACCCGGGTCAGAAGTTTGGGGTCCACAACACATACAAAACATATAATTCTGTAAAAGAGATATTATTTATAATGACCCTGCTTCACAAAACCACGGATCGCAACAAGTTAAAGTATGAAAACAAGCCACAACCTTAACTTTATTACAACGTACCAAATCCCAACTAATTTAACTTACAACTGATAATAAAATTATTCTTACAATCTTACTATCTCACTACCGCCACAAGCTTCTGCTAGTTCGATCCAACTCAATTTGGAATCCTAGCTCGTACATTGAACTGGAAAACCTCGCTATCAACCGTATTCCTTTCAACTGTAGAATACATAAAAAGATTCGCAAGAGTGAGCTAACTAGCTCAGCAAGTCATAATAACGATATCTGAGGTTAAACAATGATCAAGTGAAATGATTCAGATGAATCAAGTTTCTTTTAACTAATCAATAGAATTGGATATTCATTTTAAGTTTTAAAACCAAGGTTAGGCTGCTGATCAGTCACGTACTAACCCCGAGCAAAGCACACGACACTGCTCTAATTACTGGATCCAAGGCACATATTGGCCTAACTTGACCATTGGTATGGTCTGACCACGAATCTGGTCCACATAGCAGTTCAATATGATAAGCAATACAATTCGATAACATAGGATCATAATCAATGATGATTAAACATTTGAATAAAATGTAAGGAAACTCATGGATATTACAAGGGTAAATCAGGGTATGTAAAAGAAACGGCTTTCAATCTCTAAAAGAATCAGGTATTAGACAAGTAGTAATTTTTCGAAGTATAGTCCTTTGATGTTATAAAGGATGGCTGGAGTATAAAAGTTTCTGTGTTTTAAAACAATTTTCTTCCAGTGTTTGGTGTTTGGTAGTTATACATTTGAAGAGTAGTATCATATTTGTGTGATTTGGTATCCGAGAGTCAACATAGGATGGTTTACAAAGAATAAGGCTTACGGCTCAAGATTAAGAAAATCAGGGTTCAAGGCTTAATAGTTTAAAGCGTTTGCAATATAAAACAGGAGTTATTTTGAATAATAGCGACATGTTATGAAACAGTTCGAAAACATTGGTAATATATCTTGAAGAAAAATTCAGAAATACTTGCCTTACAAGGCTTTACAACTATTACTGATCAATTCTGGGCCAACTCTGCCGCTTAGGCTTTTATGTCCAACCACTATATTACTCTGGATTCGACCTCAACACCTAAGTCCTTTGATTGGGACCTTACTGAGCTTTTCGACTCACCACCGACTATCTTTCGTCCAATTCCAAATCTCGGGCATTCCGACTAGAACCTACAAGGTCGAAACATCCTAACTTAGACATTTGATTATGCTTGATATATCCTCGCTAACAATCTACCCGAACGTTAACAAAATCCGACTCGTAACATACTTCATATAATAATACACGTATCACTTAGGGTTCACATTCTCGAAAATCGGTTCAGTGTTCGTTTTCGAAAAATACTTATACTCTTTATTTTACGAAATCAGGGTTATCAATTTAGAAAAATATTTCATCACATTGTACAATTAAGTTTCGTATAAAACACACACACACATATATATACATATATAGAGCCTCTCGACGTCCCGATATTCATCGGATACGTTTCTGTATTTGCGTAATTCAGTTTTCCGAAAATCGGACAGCGTTTCCTTTATTTATCGGACTACCCGTCGAAACATCAATCGACGTCAAATCTCAAACACAACAATTGCAACAATTATCCAATCAACACCCACACATTTTCAAATTCCAACTCAATTACAATTATTAATTACTACTCGTATTTTATTTTCATTTATTTATTTTCAAAATATTAGGACTCAGAACCGTGTCATCACAGTTCACCGCCCGCTCATCGAAATTCATCGCGGACGGCGGTAAAATACGGAGGTACCCGGGTTTGGTTTCCAATCACATATTTCACCGATTAATTAATAACAAATCCCGCAAATAATTATTTATCTCACGAAACCCAATCAAGTTCTTCCTACAGAAATTAATAATAAAAATAATTGAGAAGATCCTATCACAGCACACGCGTGTAACCACGCGGTAACAACACCGAACAACACAAATACATGCACGACTAACATATATGCAGGCTACCTCGCCGGAGGAAAATCCAGGGCAACCGGAGAAGTGAGGCAGGAAACAAACAAAACAGAGACACAGCCACAATGGAATCAGGAGGCCAAGAATAAAGTGGGCCACCGGGAATCAAAGAACACCGGCATCGGAAACTTACCGCACAGGGCGAACACCACCCGTCACCACCTCCCTCGCCAAAAATCGGAGAGGGGCAGTGAGGAAGGTAAAGAGACAGAATAGGGAGCATGCCTATTACCGAAAATGATAAAGCAGGGAAATGAAGGAATCTGAAATTGATAGATGGGGGAAAAAGAACTGAGAGATTAACCAGGGCGGCGAGATGCACAAGGGGGTGAGGGGTTTAGGTAATTTAATTATATATATATAAAAAAAAATCTTTGTTAGACAGATGGCTGCAGCCTAACACAGGGAAACAACATGTGTCCCTCTCCAGTTTCATAAAATTGACACGTCTTATATGGGATAAATACGAAAATTTAAAGGCTTGCTTTATCCCGAAATTCAAATTTAACGGACCGAGGTGCACTTAAAATGATTTCAGAAAATCATGAAAATAGTTTTAAAATGTTAGAAATATCCCGAAGTAAATAAAAAAATAAATTTTGAAATTTTAAAACATTTTTTGAAACGCAATTTATACCCGCTTTTGAACAATTAACCAAACCACGTACGGATGAAATTAATCCCAAAAATTTTCAAAATAATTTTAAAATTCTCAGAATATTCCAAACTTAAATAAATATGAGTTTCATAATTTTTGAAGAATTCTAGAATTAAATACAGATTTTACAATTAAATATAATCAGAAAATCATACAGGGTTAAGTAATTGATAAAATATTGATTTCTAAATTTTGTAAAAATCCACAAAAATAATTATTGAAATTATAAAGTTATACAACTAATTTTAGAGAAAACCCAAATATTTATGGATTTAAAACTGTAATAAAATCACCTTTAAAAGTAAAATAAAACCATATAACTCAATCTGTATCTACACATTCTGATCCTTTACACCCATAATTCACAGATAAATAGTATATATCAACATACTGCTGCCAAAACCAAGACACATATTTTATTTAATATTCCACAATTGCATATTTAAATAATTCGAAAATACACGAGTCGTTATACTTTTGCCTTAGGCCTTGGAGGTTTCTTCGCATTAGAAGCTTTAGACTTAAGATTTGTCTTCTCAGCTGCAAATCTAGCTTCTTCCTTCTTTAAAGTCTATAAATCCATTCCAAGATTATGCTTGAGAAATATTCTTCTAGCAGTTTCTTCATCAAGTGTGTGAATCTTGGGATCTTTATAATAGACTGTAGTCTCCCTTCCCTTAAGCTTTAGAGTTTGCAAAAACTTCTGAGAGTCTTGACTATCACCTTGAATGAGAAGATCAGAACTTGATATCAGACTTTGATCATCAGAACTTGCTTTCAGAACTTGAGCATTTACAGCTTCAGAACTTGTCTTCTTCTGTGTAGAAGATTTGCTAGAATCAGAAATTAGTTTCCTTGAAGAAACTTTGCTGCTTTGCCCTTGACCTTGACCCTTTCCGTTGCTAGGGTTTCCCTGGTCATCTTCTTTATCATTCTTCTTCTTCATTACTTGACTGGTTGAGCATTTGGACTTCACTACCTTCTCCCCCTTTTTGGCATCATCTGGTAGGAGTAGAGATAGAAGAAGTTCTACTGAAGATTGGATTTCATTCAGCTGAGCTTGTTGAGAGGCTTGATTCTGTAGGACCTCAGTCAGTTGGGCTTGTTGCTTTTCTTGAACCTTCTTAATAGCCCAGATTTGCCATCATGTTTTGAAGTGCTGACTCTCCAACTTGTGAACTGTAAGAACAGTTTTCTGGAAGATGCATTGATTGTCGTACTGTAGACAAGGTAACCAGATGCTCATCTTCCCCTGTTGTGAAAATGATACTTGGGGACCCAGCTCACCATCATCATCATATACCCCAGTCCTCCAGAACTCCAGAATTCGTTTTCCTGAAAGAAGCTATGGCTGGGTCAGAGCATACCCAATTTCACTTCGAGCAAGAAAGTATTGAATGAAGTGAAGTTTAGAAGGAGCCTCGTCCTTGTTGAGAATAGCCAAGTAGTTGTTAGGAACAAACTTGGCTCCATCATAGATAAGATCTTTAGGTGCCATATCTGTAAGAAATTAAGTGAAAGTTGTGTGTACGAAAGGTGTTTGATAAAATGCCTGTAAGAAAAAGCTTCAGAGAATATTAGAGAGTGAGAGAAAATAAAAGAAATTAGAAAATAAGAATAGTAGGTAAAAGATTGTAAAATCTTTTAACTCTCTTATTTATACACCCCACGTGACAATGACTAATTTTGTGAAGTAGAACAGACTTTTACACCTGGCAGCATGGAAACAGTCAAAAAAGTAATGAGTGGGCACGGTAAACGTGCAGTAATTATTGCTCACATGCTGTTACCAAAACAAACACGAAACCCATTAACCAAATGATTATCACTATTTTTATCTCACTTAATTATTTTCTGACAAAATATAACCGTTACAGGAGATACCAAAATAAGCCAAGTAATTAAATAATGCCACGTAAACATCAAAGTTTCCATTAGAATTTGCATCGGAACTTGACTATTATCAGAATTTAACGGTCATCAGAACATGGCTTCTGTACTCAAAAAGTGAATGTTTGTTTCTGTGATTCTTCACACAAATACTGACTGGTTTCTTCAGAGTTTAATCATCAGAACTTTCATCAGAACTTGTCCTTAGAATTTATGCAAATAATACTTAACTGTTTGTCGGAAACAACTTAATAACCACAGTAATTTTCATCATTCATATGGAGTGAGAGTGTGTGCATTTGTAAATGATCAGATAAAGATTAAAGTCTGATAAACTTCAGTATATCTTAGAAATAAGGCATAACTAAGAAAAGTGCTTAAAATCTGTCTTTAATTTTGAAGTCTACTATAGAATAAATTTATGCAAGAGTCCACCTCAACTGTTTGTGCTCATTTTATGCATCTTTTGACATTCTTTTTACAGTGGCTTCTCAGTTTAAATGAGTCACAACTACTATTAGAATTTATGCTATTATCAGAGTATTTCTTCAGTAATCAGAGAATGTGAAAAGTCACCAAAAAAATTTATTTTCTTTTCTAATGCATATAACTTAATACCAGCAATGCACTTGGGTCTTCCCTTTCATATATTTACTCTAGATCTAAAAGGAGTACCTGACTTCAATTTTTCTTTTCTTTTGTTTTCTTCAGATAAGTGAGGCTTATCAAGTATGTAGTTTAACCTTAAGATTTACTTACATCGGAATTTGACAGATAAGAAATAATAATCTAGTTTGTGATTTAGTAATAAGATACACAAAGTAAATTTGACTAAGATCAAAATCAGAATTTGCTTGTGTTATGGATTTCCACATAAATAACTAATTCAAACATGGGATTCATAGTTTGTTAAAGACTACTAAGTCAGCATCTAAAAAATAATCCTCATTGGATTGAATAGTCACAGAACATTCAAAACACTATCAGAGTATATAGAATAACATCAGATAACAATCAGTATTTACATGGAGATAAGAAAATCTGTAAACACTGATCATAAAGTCTGATGCCTGAGAACAAAAACTAAATAGATTTTGAGAAAGAACCTGAAACCATTCCAAGTTCATTTACCAGTCTTGTAAAAGTAGCTTCACATAGTGGTTTTGTGAAGATATCTGCTAGTTGTTGATCTATTGGGATAAAATTCAATTCCACTGTACCTTCCATCATATGTTTCCTTATGAAATCGTACCTAATGCTAATGTGCTTTGTCATTGAGTGTTGAACTGGATTTCCTGTTATAGCAATAGCACTTTGATTATCACATTAAATGGGTATTTTAGAATATTCTAACCCATAGTCCTGTAACTGATTCTTCATCCAAAGAATCTGTGCACAACAGCTTCCTACAGCAATATATTCTGCTTCTGCAATTGATATGGAAATTGATTTCTATTTCTTTCGAAACCAAGAAACCAATCTGCCTCCAAGAAATTGGAAGCTTCCACTAGTGCTTTTCCTGTCTATTTTGCATCTTGCAAAATCTGCATCTGAGTAACCTATTAGCTTAAAATCTGATTCCCTAGGATACCACAATCCTAGATCAGTTGTACCCTTGAGGTACTTGAAAATTCTCTTCTCAACTATTAGATGAGGTTCTCTTGGATCAGCCTAAAATCTTGCACAAAGACAGGTAGCATACATGATATCAGGTCTACTTACAGTTAAATACAGTAAAGAGCCAATCATAACTTTGTAGTTAGTAATAACTACTGATGCTCCGGTATCTTTATCTAACTTGGTTGCAGTGGCCATGAGAGTGGATGCAGTTGAGCAGTCTTGCATTCCAAATTTCTTGAGTAAATTTCTGGTGTACTTGGATTGATTTATAAAAGTACCTTTTTCCTTTTGCTTGACTTGAAGTCCCAGAAAATAGCTAAGTTCTCCCATCATACTCATTTGATATCTTGACTGCATTAGCTTTGCAAACCTTTCACAAAGTTTGGCATTTGTAGAAACAAAGATGATATCATCAACATACATCTGTACCAAAAGTAAGTCCTTTCCATGGTTGAGGTATAACAAAGTTTTATCAATTGTGCCTCTGGTAAATCCACTTTCCAGAAGGAATTGAGCTAAAGTCTCATACCATGCTCTTGGAGCTTGCTTAAGGACATAGAGTGCTTTATCAAGTCTGTAAACATGATTAGGAAATTTTGGATCTACAAATCCTGGAGGTTGTTCAACATATACCTCTTGTTCCAATTCTCCATTGAGAAAAGCACTTTTCACATCCATTTGAAAGACTTTAAACTTCTTGTGAGCAGCATAAGCTAAAAAGATTCTTATGGCTTCCAATCTAGCAACTGGAGCAAATGTTTCATCATAGTCAATACCCTCCTGTTGAGAGTAACCTTTAGCAACCAACCTTGATTTATTTCTTGTAATTATGCCATCACTGTCAGTTTTGTTTCTGAACACCCATTTTGTGCCAACAATTGATCTGTTCTTTGGTCTTGGCATTAGGGTCCAAACTTTATTTCTTTAAATTTCATTTAACTCTTCTTGCTTGCATGTACCCAATCAGCATCTTGAAGGGCTTCTTCCACTTTCTTTAGTTCAGTCTGAGATAGAAAGAAATGATAGACACATTCATTTGATGTTGCTGTTCTAGTTCTGACACCTGCTTCAGGATCTCCAATTATTAAGTCAGGTGTATGTGATTTAGTCCACTTCCTTGCAGATGGAAGTTGATCTCTAGAACTGGATCCTCCCCCATGATCCATGTTGTCTCCATCAGCATTTTCAGATGCTCCCCCTGAAGTTATGCTCTCTGAAATTTCAGAATTTGAGTTGGATCCTTCAGGAATTGAAGAATCAGAGTTTCCAGAATTATCAGAATTTGGCTCATCAGAACTTGATGAATCAGAACTTGAAGAACTAGTGACAGATTCTGATGCTTCTTGAGAGTCTTGAGATGTGGTAGGATCATTTTCTTGCTCCCCCTGAACAGGTGCATTTTCCCTTGGAGTAGTTACCATAGTTTCAATGACATCAGAATTTAACCCGTCAGAACTTACAGGATCAGGATTTAGGTCATCAGAATTTATAGAATCAGAATTTAAATCTTCATTTTCAAATCTCAGCTGATCATGATCATTGAAATCTTCAAGTCCAGTAATATTTTTATCATCAAAAGATACATTGATAGATTCCATGACAACCCTTGTTCTTAAATTGTAGTCTCTGAAGGCTTTTGTGGAAAGTGGATATCTAACAAAAATTCCTTCATCAGCTTTTATATCAAATTTTGACTGTTGTTCAGGATGAGTCTTAAGAACAAAACACTTGCATCCAAATACATGAAAGTATTTCAGATTTGGCTTCTTTTTCTTCACAATCTCATATGGTGTTTTTCCATGCTTGTTTATGAGTGTAGCATTCTATGTAAAACAAGCAGTCTGCACAGCTTCAGCCCAAAAGTAGGTTGGTAACTTTGCTTCATCAAGCATAGTTCGTGCATCTTCAATTAGAGTCCTATTCTTTCTTTCTATAACTCCATTCTGCTCTGGAGTTCCAGGTGCAGAAAATTCCTGCTTTATTACATGCTCTTTGCAGAACTCTTCCATGATTGAATTCTTGAACTCAGTGACATTAGCACTTCTTATTATTTTAACAGAATCTTTGATCACCTTATCTAGCTGTTTGACAAGATCAGTTAGAATAGATGAAGTTTCATTCTTCTTGTGCAAGAAATACACCCAAGTGTATCTTGTAAACTCATCCACTATAACCATAGCATATTTCTTCTTTGCAATGGACATGACATTGACTGGACCAAATAGATCAACATGCAGTAGGTGATAAGTCTTAAGAATTGAGGATTCAGTTTTGCTCTTGAATGAAGATTTTCTTTGTTTTGCCTTTTGACATAAATCACAAAGGCCATCAGGAGCAAATACTGATTTTGGTAGTCCTCTCACAAGATCTTTCTTTACTAGCTCATTTATGTTGTTGAAATTTAAATGAGAAAGTCTCTTGTGCCAATTCCAGCTTTCTTCAATTGATGCTCTACTTAACAGACAGATTGCAGAACCATCAGAGTTTGTTGAAAGTCTAGCTTCATATATGTTACCATGTCTGTAACCTTTCAGAACCACTTTGCCTGTAGAATGACTTACAACTTCACAGTATTCTTCAAAGAAATCCACATGATAACCTCTGTCACAGATTTGACTCACACTTAGCAGATTGTGTTTAATCCTGAGACAAGAGCTACTATTTCAATTATGACATTCCCAAGATTGATATTGCCATATCCCAGAGTCTTTCCCATGTTTCCATCTCCATAAGAAACTCCTGGGCCAGCTTTCTCCACAAAGTCTGATAGCAGGGCTTTATTTCAAGTCATATGTCTTGAACATCCACTGTCCAGAACTAGGATATTTTTCATGTTGCCCTGCAATCACAAAGTCCACTATTGGTTAGTTTTAAGGACCCAGACTTGCTTGGAGCATTTGGCCTTTTTAAGTTTGTTAGCATTTTGCAGCGGATTTAATTTCAGAGTTTATGCTAACTTGCTTCTTATCAGACTTTATATCAGACTTTGCATCAGAATTTACACTAGAAGGAATTACACTAACTTTCTTCAAAGAAGGTTTTATTTGATAATAATCATAGTACAAACTATGATATTCCTTACAAGTATAAATATAATGCCATAATCTATTATAATAAAAACAAGGATTTTGTTGTTTAAACCTAACAGACTGACTCTTAACTCCTGATCTAGGAGGTAAAGAGTTTATATCTTTATTTTTCCTGCAAAAAGAAGCAAGATGGTTAGAGTTTCCACAGTTATAGCATTTCTTTCTAGGAGCATTAGGAACAGACATATAATTATTGCTTTTATTCACACCTTCCTTTCCATTCCTATTTTTCCTAGCTTCCTTTACCTTGTTCACACTTGTAATCTCTTTCAGCTTATGCTTAAGCTGCTTCTTGGTCATCAAACCTATGTTTAATGAAGCTGGTTCGTCCTGTTTTAATTTGTCAAAAGTTGACTTTTCTTTTACTTCTATTTTAGAATCATTCATCTTTTCAGATTTTGACACATCAATTTTTGCTACAAATTTAATAGGATTAACTTTAGGCTTTTCATCTTTCTTGGTAAAGTTCGGTTTAGATGACTCAGTTTCCTTTTCTTCTCTATCATCTAGGTAACCTAGACCTTCTTTCCAATTTCCATTTTCTAAGATTTTATGAGTTGTTCTTCCAGAGTTAGTCCAAGTTTTGATTATCTCCTTTTCCTTTTCCAGTTTAGATTTAAGAGATTTATTCAATTTTAGCACTTCATCTCTAACATACAAAGCCTCATCTCTTTCTTTCTGAGTTTGATGGAACATAACTAACTCTTTTTCTAAGTAGTCATTTCTGTTTCTAAGAGCAAGACTTTTAGATGTTAATCTTTCATTTGTTAAAGTCTGATCTCTAAAACTAATTAACATGGTTTTTAGATATAATCTTAGCTCAGAAATATCATCAGTATGAACAGAAAGAGTTGATTGAGGTACCTTTAATTCAGCAGCATCAGAACTGCTATCAGCATTTGCCATCAAGGCATAGTTCACCTCATCTTCAGAATTTGAAGTGTCTGCCCAGTTTTTCTTCTTTGTGATAAATTCCTGTCCTTTATCACTTTTTCCTTTCTTGCAGTCAGGAGAGATGTGGCCTCTTTCACCATAATTGTAGCATTTGACATTTGAGTTGTCTCCTCTATCAAACTTTCCTCCTTTGCCTTCAGACTTTCTGAACCCTTTCTTTTCAGAACTTCCATCTTTCCTGGAAAACTTCTTGCCCTTTCTGAATTTCTTATAGTCTATCTTTGTGATACCCTTCACCATAAGAGCACACAGTTACATCATCTCTGCATCAACATCCACTTCAGATAAATTTTCAGATTCTGAATCATCATCATTAGAATATGATGACTCTGAATCAGACTGTATGATGAGAGCCTTTCCTTTGCCCCTCCTTAAGACAACCACTTTAGGAGATTCCTCCTCAGCTTTAAGAGCAACTGTCTTTGACTTTATTCCATGCATTTTGCTCCTTTGATCCATCTCAAGTTCATGAGTCTTGAGCATACCACAAATTTCATCAAGAGTAGTTTTAGCAAGGTCATAGTTGTCTCTTATGGTAGTAGACTTCAAATCCCAATTTTTAGGAAGAGCTAAAAGGAAATTTAGATTTGAATCTTCAAGATCATATTCCTTATCCACCAGTGACAGACCATTTAAGAGTTTGGCAAACCTGTCATATAAATCAGTTGATGACTCATCAGCTTTTGAGTTAAACTCCTCATACTCTTATGTGAGTATAGTCTTCCTGTTCTTTTTTATTGCATCAGTTCCCTGGTATCTTGTCTCCAAATCATCCCATATCTCCTTTTTAGTCTTGCATCCAATTACCCTGTTTGACATGACATTCTCAATTGCACTATGTAGTAGATGTCTTACCCTTGCATCCTTGGCAATAGATGAGATGTCTTCAATTGTATACTCACTTTTCTCCTTTGGTATCATCTTTGTTGGTTGATCAGCAACTACAACAAAAAGCTTGGTAGGATTATATGGTCCATCATTGATTCCATCAAGGTATTCTGGGTCTGTAGCTTCCAGAAACATAGCCATCTTTACCTTCCATATAGGATACTCAGATGCTCTCAGTATAGGGAACCTAATACTCTCATATCGACTGTGAGTTTGATTGTTTTGAGTATCTTGAGTTTTGGTGGGCTTAGGTGGGGTTTATGTTTTTTCAGACATGATTGTAAACTGAATCTCACTATTTGTAAATCAACATAGAGGCTCTGATATCACTTTTTAGGTCACACAACACTATAGAAGGGGGTTGAATATAGTGTTTATACAATCAAATCGATTTAGAACACAAGTATGTAACAGTAATCAAGTATATTCAATATAATAAACTCTGTTACAATAGAAAAGTTGTTCTCTCTCAGTGATGAACAATATCACTAAGAGCTGATGTATAATCTTCCTCGTGAATGATAACACATATAGTGTAAACCCTAAGCTGTGTTTATACATTACACAGTTACAAGATATCTTCTAATTGATATGGAATATAATTCTGTCTTCTAAAATATATCAATCAGATATTATCTTCTACAAGTCTTCTAGTCTTCTAACTCTTCATGCATATCTTCTATTGTTTTAGTCACGATCCTTTCCTATAAATCAGCCGCTTTTCTTATCTGAAGTATCCGCACTTAAGTCCTGATATAAATTCTGACGGCCTTAAGTTCTGATATAAGTTCTGACTTCAGTAAGTTCTGATTTCCAGTAAGTCCTGATATTAAGTTCTGAAACTAAACACAACAGATTAGACATGACATCACAAATATGTCAAATATAGGGTATTTCGATTCTGTAGGTTCCAGTCGAAGGCCTCGAGAGTTAAAGATAGTTTTTAAAGTCAAACTAGCGTATAATTGTAAAGCTCTGCAAGGCAATTACCCCTGAACAAATCTTTTACAGTTCAGTAATATATGAATAACTGTTGATTTAATTGCGTAGTGGAACAGAACGTTTTAGGTTACGTATCCCCTGTATCTGAAAATATTTATTTAATTTATGTTTTGGGGAAAAGTAACTTTTGAAAATGCCTATCTCTAAGATTGTGAATAAAATTGGAAAGGTTTTGGAAAATGCGATGTGATATAATTATTTAAAAAGAGATAGGTATAAGTGGTTTTGGAAACTGGATACAATGAATCGGATATTGGATGGTTGCGTAAGAGGCCCGTAACGGCCCGTTAGGTTTGCGTAAGTGGCTAAGTCGGTTGAACGCCCTATTTGAACCGCTTAGTCCGGCGTGACAGAGAACTAGCTAGTCTCTGAGTTCCAGAATAGGCTTGTGATGGGATAGACAGATCAATTATCCCTAGGATTCGTCCAATATATATATATATATGATTTTAGTTTTGTGGTTCCCGTAACGGAACAGATGGTTTGTGGTTCCTGTAATGGAACAGTGGATTTGGAAATGAAAATAGCAAGCTAAAATTGGACTCTGGTATTCACACATAACACACAACTGATAATATATTTTACAGCGCATGTAAGTTGTTGATATCCAGTTTATGCCTGTTTTATTGTTTTTATAAATGAGTTATGATCTCTGTTCCTATAAATGTTTATCATAAACTGTTTTACTTGTTATTCATTTTGTGGTACTGTTGAGCAATTGATTGCTCACCCTTGCAACTTGTTTTGTATATATATAGCAGATTCCTAGGAGATCCATTCATCCCAGTCGGGTCAGAGTTCTAGTCCCTCCCGTACCTGGCTCCTTAGAGGTAGTTTTTATCAGACCAAATGTTGTCTGATGAGTTGCTGTAATAAGTTAGTGTGTCAGACTTGTTGAATAAGTTTGGTTGTCTAGTTTTTTAACCTAAGTCATACTTAAACCTGGCAAAGGTTTTGGGGAATAAGAGGGTCGTTTTTATGTATTTATGTTGATTCAGGTTATATTATGTTTGTTGTTATTATTGTTTGTGACGTCATCTCCATACCCCGGAGTTGAGGCCGTCACAAGTTGGTATCAGAGCTACAGGTTTAATTCCCTAATTTAGGTTAGGAGTAGAGTCAGAAAGGTGTAGAAATTGTGTTCTAAAGTGTGAGTCAGCAACTCATTTAGATGAGCGAACCTAAGAGTCAGTCGAGGGTTTCGAAGGCGTGACCCTGGCATATATTGATGTTTTGATGGAACTACCCTAACCTTATTGTGTCTTCCATGTATATATATTATTGACAGTGGCCTATAGTGATATTTCGTTCTCCCTCACGAGAGAACAGATCTTATTCCAATAACTCAAATTCTGAGAGGACTCTTGACGTGCTAGATGAGGAGACTCCACTACCACCTCCACCTGTCACTCACTCTAGACCTAGTGACACCGCTGGACTGAGTGCTCGTCCTCGGTGGGTTCAGCGCTCGGTATCTACTGTTAGAGACTTTCCTCCAGGATGTGGAGCTAGTAGTGCATTCCCCAGACCACCAGTGCCACCTGTTCATACTTCGGGTATGATAAGTGGCATTTTATACCACTTAGAATGTCTTATAATGGCTTGAATTGATGTCTTGGAATCAAGTATTTTGTGTATTTGATACGTTTTTCTAGTGTTTTGCATTTCAGTGTATAACTTGCGTAATTAGGAAGATTTCATCATAATAAGCCTAGGGAAGTACTTGGAACCAGTTGTGGGGAGTTGTGCGAAGAATTCAGCAAAATCAGGAGCAAAAAGTTGATTTTTCCCGAAGCAGTGCAGGCCCCCGCCTGGGATGTGGGGCGACTTCCTGGAGATACAGGCACCTGCCTGGGAACTGAGACAGCCGCCTGGGGTCATTATTTTAGGAATCTGGATTTTTATAATTAGACTTCTATTCGACTTCTGACGGTGCTGTTTCTTGTGGGCTTCTATATAAGTAAACTTGAGAGACGTTTCACAAAAATAATTAATCAACAAGTATCAATCAAGCAATGAGCAAGGAGAGAAGATTAAGAAGACCGTTTTAGCATACCACAAGGAAGAAGAGGAAGCATATGTTTTCTTGTGATTCTTTTATTTGTTGTAACAGTGGATGCTAGTTTTCTTTACTTTGAACCTTAATACTCTTGTGACGTAATATGGTTTTATTAGGTATTTTTATTATTTACATCATTGTGTGATTATCATGTTTTCATATGATTCCATGGTGACGATAAGTTCTATCATGTGCTAATCGTGATCATGGGGTCGTAGTGGATTTACTATGGATTTCTTTGGTTAATTGTTTAATATCTTGGTATGTGATGATTGTATGATATCTACCATAGATTGTGCTTATTCGTCTTATGTGCGTCGCGAACATATAAGATAGCCTGTTAATCTCTTGTGAAGTGATAGTGAATCTTGAGATTTAGAACTTTCCATGCTAGCATAGGTTCATGTATTGTATGCATGATTAGTGGGTAACTCTAACCGTTTTACTTGCCCTGTGTAATCATAATGAATAACTTGCGCTTAAATTGTTATGTTGTCAAATTATGTAGACATATAGGGTCTCAACATAGTTGATGCCTATTCAACTTCTATCTTAACTGTGGATGCTTGGTAGAATGGTACTTATGCAACGAAAGTTGGCTTTTATTAGTTTCGTGTTGTTCGATTAATATCATCATCGTTACATGCTAAGGGTAATAACAATAACTATTGAATGAAGTAGTAATGAAGTTATGATTTCATGTATGTTTAATATTGTTAATTCAAGTGTTAATTTAAGTGTTTTATTCTCGTAGTTAATAGTAGTTATTAATTAGTGAATCAACCTTAAGTGTTATTGTCTTGACATTGAGAAGTAATCATACATTGGTGAGTAAGTGTTAATTGAACATAATTAGTCAGAGTCTCTGTGGCAACGAACTAGAAATCATTCTATATTACTTGCGAACGCGTATACTTGCGTGAATTATTAGCGCATGCTTTGTGCCTAACAAGTTTTTGGCGCCGCTGCCGGGGACTCGGTGTTAATTTGTTTAGTTTATGTACTTGCCATCAGTGGTCATTAGGACTCATTGATTAAGATTTGTTACTTATTATTTCTGGTTGTGTTTCAGGTACTCTAGCGAGCGTTTATGTAAACACGTTCTCGCACTCGCAAGAGGACTCTAGATACGGTTGAGGAGATAGATTCACTTCTTGACATTGTGGAGAAGTTAGATTTTGAAGATTCGGATAAAGAGAGTGAAAAGAAAGAACCGGTAATCATGGGTGATCGTATAGTTCTAGCAGATCCAGCTCTTATGGACTTTTCTCGGCCTAAAATTGATGACATTCAGTCAAGCATCATTC
This sequence comes from Apium graveolens, assembly GCF_009905375.1. NCBI lineage: Eukaryota > Viridiplantae > Streptophyta > Magnoliopsida > Apiales > Apiaceae > Apium > Apium graveolens. Next base: position 59,656,589 of record NC_133657.1, read on the forward strand.
ATCCGGTTATTCAGGCTAATACTTTTGAAATCAAGCTGGGCACTATTCAGATGGTGCAGAATTCTGTTTCTTTCGGAGGTGTTGCGACTAAAGATCCTAACATGCATATCAGGAATTTTGTCGAGATCCGCAGTACTTTCAAATATAATGGTGTTACTAATGAGGCTATCAAGCTGAGACTTTTCCCATTCTCTCTGAGGGATAAAGCTAAGGACTGGATACATTTTTTACAAGTTGGATCCATCACTACTTGGGAAGATCTTGCACAAAATTTTTTGGTGAAATTCTATCCAATGGTCAAGACTGCAGCTATGAGGAGTGCTCTTACTCAGTTTGCGCAACAACCAACAGAATCTATGTGCGAAGCTTGGGAGCGCTATAAGGAGATGTTGAGAAAGTGTCCACATCATGGTATGCCTTACTGGATGGTGATCACTGGTATCTACAATGGTTTGGGGGCCCAATCTCGGCCCATGCTCGATACAGCTGCTGGAGGCGCCTTGTGGGCCAAAAGCTATACTGAGGCCTATAATCTCATTGAAACTATGGCTGCAAATGAACATCAAAACCCAACTCAAAGGATGATGCCTGGGAAGATAGCAGGTATTGTGGAAGTTGATGCAGCTACAGCTATTGCAGCACAGCTCCAAGCGCTGTCTATGAAGGTCGATTCTCTAGCCAACTATGGAGTAAACAGTTTAATTTACCTGGATTCTAGCAACCTCAGCAATATGTTCAAAGACAATCATATCCTCAACAAGGAGGTGTTTCTCCACCTTCTAGTGCTGATTTCGAGGAGCTAAAGTTGTTGTGCAAAAGTCAGGCTATTTCTATCAAGACCTTGGAGAATGAAATCAGTCAAATAGCCAATGCCATGCTCAATCGTCAAAATGGTACACTTCCCAGCGATACTGAAGTGCCAGGCAGGATGGAAGCTAAAGAGCAAGTCAAAGCTATTACCTTAAGGTCTGGAAAAGTTGCTGATGTTGAAAAAGCAAAAGATGGAGAAGCTGAAGTTGTAGATGAAGAAGAAAAGCAAAAGGAGAAAGATGGGGAACCAAGGAAGACTACTGTTGAACACACTCTGCCTGAGGGTAATACAGGGAAGAAACAGCTCTATCCTCCACCACTTTTTCCTAAGCGATTGCAAAAACATAAGCTGGATAAGCAGTTGGTAAGTTTCTGGAGGTGTTCAAAAAACTTCACATCAACAGACCTGTAACACCCCCAAATCCGGGGTCGGGGATCCGGGTTGTCACGAGTTCCATTTCCCTTAATAACACCCAATCTTAATAATTAATCAACTACTCTGTACTGTGACCCCACAATAAACACACACACCACAAGTTATAGTCTCAGAGATGAACATCCAAAAATAATCACAAGTCGTTTTATTCCACAATTATATGCCAATACACCTTAAACAGGTTTCTGAATAAATTTACATTTCTCTGCCATTATTACAACTCATAATATACATAAGTCTGGTACATTATTAGTTGAAAACTTAGCCTATTGGTAATTTCTACCTCAGCTACAGCGGCCTCAACGCTTCCAGAAAGCTGCGGAATGTTTCCTATCCGCTTGCGAATTGGGAGCTTGGTCCTGTTCATCTTATATATCTGATATTGTGTGATAAAGAAGAAAGCAAGGGTGAGCAACAAGCCCACCGAAATAATATGTATAATAATTTACAATATATGGGCATTCTCATAGTACTCAAGAAAGTCTTGGTTAAGAAGAAATGAACCAAGTTGATATCGTAATGCGATGAAGTCGCAAAATATTCAGTATATATATACATATATACTTTTCAAAATATTGGAAGTCCCCTTCTATGCATAATACACACAGAGTTCCAGTGTATAACTGTATAAAAATACCGTTGCAAGGTGATCTCATATATCTAACCTTGTCTCAACGTTTTTTTCTGAAAATCTTTGTCATGTATAAGATAATCATTTACTAGATATAAGTTTAAAAGATGAAGTTACAAGATACTCCAATATACTTATATCCTTTCCAAATACTACTTGAACTACTACCGTTCAAGTTATAATTAGTTCAAAAGTTCATCACATAGATGAGACTACAAGATAATACTTGAATAGATTCAACCTTTAAAATATCATCAAAATAAAATGTAGTTATGAGATACTTCATTTGATGCAAACATCATTTTGAAAACTTGACCCTGCTAACACTCAACAATCGCCCAACCGTAGCCTTTCTATCGAAGTGCTCTGGGTAGTGTTGCAGAAATATCCAATTGGATGATGAACTCATTACGGGAGTTTGCCGTGCCAGGAAGACCACTTACGATGATCAGTCGTAGTAGTGCAACCCCACCATTTTCTACATGTAGAGGAGAACCTGTCGGATTTACTTGTCAACCGAACACTGAACTCCTAAGGAATGGACCGCCTTAGCGGAACTTTCAGGCCATTTGGGCCAATATAATAAGGCTGGGCCGGCGCCACTCGACCACTTACGCCACTCCTAGTTCAGATGAAATCCATGACTCTGAAACGTAAAGCTCGTTCCCCCTTTCCCCAAGTAGAAACTTGTTGAAAGGAGGATCTTAAATATAAAAATGAGTTTTGGGATCCGCTCTAACTTTTAAAAATCATTTTGAAGGCTCGCGAAACATTTTTAAGAATGTTCGGAGTGATGTTGATTTAGTAAAATAAATCAGTCCCAATATATTAGAAAATATCTGAATATTATTATTTAAATAATATTCCCATAAAGAATAATCTTTATAAAAATAATTGAAGTAGAAGTCTTAAAACTCTTACTTGAATGAAAATTAAATAATCAAAGATATACTTATACAAAAGTACTATCTTTATTTGAATAATCGAAAATAAGTTTGATTATCAAAACATTATTCTTTAATAAAATAAAGAATATATCTCAGCAAATAATCGGAGTCATAGATCCTCAAATGAATATTCAAATAATATTCAATAAATAAATTAAGCTGAGTCATAAGCCCTCGAATGAATATTCGAAATAATATTCAATAATAAAATAAAGGAGTCATAAGTCCTCGGATGAATATTCGAAATAATATTCAATAATAAAATAAAGGAGTCATAAGTCCTCGGATGAATATTCGAAATAATATTCAATAATAAAATAAAGTTATCAAATAAACCTTATTCAATTAATAGTTTTGAAAACTATAACCATATATATATATAAATATATATATAAAATCTACTCGGGATCCTCGACTCCCGGTTTTAGAAAATGTTTTCACCTTTGGGTCCCTATACTAAGGGTATATGCAATTTACCGCTATTCTCTAGCATAGGTATTATCAACTGAACCAACAGATATATATGGCAAGAATACGAAACAGGCATGTATATGTACCATTTCACATGCTACAATATATCGCAAGAATTTGCTAATATAACCGTCATGCATCTATTACAAGATAATGCATATACAAGTGTATACATCACAACAACAGTATAACGGATAGAAAACTTGCCTGAGCGACTGGGGGTTACGAATGGCTCGGGACGAGTCTGGTAACCTATAAACAACAAGTAAGTTGGAATTAAACTAAAGTCACTTGTAAATCTATACATTAACCAACTTAGACTCTAACGCTCGCTTTGCGCTTACTGATTCTCTTAAGTCACTCGAGTAACCTCGGCTCCACCATTTTTAATAATTTAACCATTACGAGTTTTAAGGCGATTCCTTTGTGGGTGTCTTACCAACTGCCTATTACACCTTACATAAATTTTTCATACTTCAATTAGTCATTTAAGGTCTTTAACCTATGTTTCAAAGTAAGGTGAGGGGTAAGGGTTCGTTCACGAAACGTCGTTACTTAAAACGGCCGTTTCTCCTAAACCGTTCATCGGAATCGAACGAACCACATATCAAAATGAAGCTTGTAACATGAACTATCTAAAAATGGAAATGGTAAAAACCTAGTAGGGAGTTCTCGGGTCCTAATATTATGAACAAAAGCAGTCTAAAGTAAATCGGACATTACGACGGCTATGTTTACGCGATTTTCCAAATTTTTACCATTCCAAATCATATCAATCCAACTACCAATCAACAACAACTCAAGATACACATCAATGCTACTGATTTCAGTCATAATAAGCTCTAGGATCTCAATCCAATCATATATTATAACATCTCCAAATTCAACTAAACTACTTAACAATTAAGCTCGAATCATGCTTATCATTCAAATTACTACTCATCCATCCAAACCATCTCCAAACTTCAACATTCAAACTTATTACTAAAGGGTGTGAAGATTTATACCTTCCTTGGGAGGTGTTAAGTTGCTAGGAAGCCTTAGGGAGCCTCCTATAAGCTTGATCTTTCCAAAGAAATCAAGAACACAAAGTTAGGCTTTGAAGTTTCTAAAAGTCCGATTTAAAGAACTGTAAAAATGAGGGTCTTACCATGCTTATTTGGAAGAGACTTGTGAACAATAGTTGTAGGAAATCTCAATACCTTTCCAACGAGCTATAGAACACAACATTTGAGTGAGTATTGAAGGAGATATGGCAGTTTGAAGTTGTTGGGTTTGTTTTAGCCGAGAGCTTTCTTCTTGAAATGGGAAAGTCAACTTCTAATTTTTGTGTTTTATGATATTTGCTTGGTTGCTTCTCCTTTTTGCCTTGGAAAATGTTTTAGCTTTTTACCATGGTAAATTTTACATGGCCCAAAATCAACCAACAAAACAAAACCCCTTGTCATGCTTATATGTCATCTTGCACATGTCATAATGCTTCCACTTGTCCACACCTTGTTGGTTTGATGACATCATCATCCCTAACCTCCTTGATTAACTCCTAATTGCTTGCCTAATGACCGCTGATCTGTTATACGGTTCGCTTAACTTTCGTTTTCATTTATCGTTTGAGGGATCATACCCGGGATCTTATTACTTAGGTTTCTTTAACCTTTCTCAATACATTATATTCCTTTTATGATCCTCTCGTATAATCCTTGAATTTAAATCCTTTTTATTCTGTTACCTTATACTCAATTCTTTTTGTATCTGGTAGATTTCTGGGAAAAATCAAAGTGTTCGGAATTGGATTCTGACGATCTTTACATACACTTATATACCATATAGAGTACTAATAAAATCTCAGAATATCAATAACGAAACCCCTACATAGCGTGGCATGAAAAGATTTCTCATTCAGCATAATCTGCAAAATCACTATTCATAAGGGTTTCAAAAATTTCCAAAAATTGGGGTTATTACAGTCTCCCCTCCTTAAAAGGATTTCGTCCCGGAATCAGATAGAAAATGAATAGGGATACTTTATTAACATTGCACTTTCTAACTCTCGAGTAAATTTTGCCACATTGTGGTTCTTCCATCAAACTTTGAATAGTTTGATAACCCTTCTCCTAAGCACTTGTTCCTTTTTACTCTATAACCCTTCCTGGTTGCTCCATATAGGTTACGTCGGGTTGCATGTCTATGCGCTCATATGCCCCTATTTATCTGGCATCCGAATTATACTTCCTTAAAATTGATACGTGGAACACATTATGACTTGCTACATGTTCGGGGGTAGGGCTAGCTCATATGCTAACTTCCCAAAACGTCTTAATATATCCAAGGGTCCAACAAATTGTAGACTTAGCTTTCCTTTCTTTCCGAACCTCATCAATCCTTTCCAAGGGATACCTATAACATTACTAGGTCCCCTATTTCATACTCTTTGTCCTTTTGAGTCAAATCAGCATACCTCTTATGTCCATCTTGGGTTACTACCAGCCGTCCTCTGATTAGATCTATTATATCCCTGGTCCTTTGGACTACTGCGGGTCCGAGCATCTTGCGCTCTACAACTTCATCCTAACATAAGGGAGATCGACATTGTCTTCCCTCAAGGATCTCATAAGGCGATACCTCAATACTGACATATGATCTATTGTCGTAAGAAAACTCAATCTGTGTTAAGTGATCATTCCAATTTCTTTCAAGTCTATTGCACAGACTCTCATTATAGCTTTTACCATTAGAGCTTTCGCTTCTCAATACCCATTCTTTTCCAGTTCGTAATCTCTACTACCTTCCGTTCCTAATATTATACTGGTTATACTTTTGCTCGTTAGCGTTCTATAACCTTTTAATACCCATGTCAACCTTAGTATCACGAATGTGTTTCCATTCCGAATACCACCATAACTTTACTACTCCTTTTTCAGCTGTTTCTATTTCCCAAAGTTTGATCAATCATATAGAAGTAAAGGAATTTGTTGAGAGATCACTATGATCATGAACACTTGTTATATCGCATAGTTAGTACAGAAGGTGGCCATCCTTTAGTACTTGACAAGCAATTAAACAATAGATGGTATCCCACTAGGCTTCTATTACACAGATAGATAGTCATTCGGCAATACCTCCCCTTCTGGAAGGGTTGTTCTTCTCAGCTTACATGAAATGAAAAGAAGAGAAAAGAACGAACTGAAGAGGATTGTATATTTGTAAAAAAAAAATTTATTGCCATAAAATATCTGGCTTGGAATCTACCTCTGAACTATAGAGGTTTGTCATAGGAGAACAAAACATATATGTATTTATATCAACATCAAGTATTATAGCATCATATTTCACATGCCTAAATATTTTTGCTATTCCGTCCATCATTCTATGGACCCATGCTCTTCCTCGAGCTTATACACAATCACCTTTAAAACTCCCTTGATATCGAAAATCGAATCTGGGATCTCATTCTAGACATCATCGTTACTAGAATTATATGCTTGCACTGCAACCTTCCTCATATAGTAATACGACTCTCTTTTCATAAGAGGGAATAAATATTCAATAGGTAGATACTATACTTAATTAGTCTATCAATGATAACTTATACACTACCACGACCCGATTAGTGGTACTCAATCTCAACATCCATTCCAATACGACTCTCACGGTTGTAATCAGCTCATTACTTGCAGAATCATTGCTGCACTACTATGGTCCACTACTGACCTACTGTCGTCATTCATTTTCCATGAAATCTTAATATCTAATCATACGGAGTCCATACATCTCGTATAGAATTCTTCTAAGGAGTTAACATAACCACCAATCACAATTCATGAAGAACATTCCAAACTCTGACGTACTTTCATGACATGAAGTAGATAAAATTGCAGAAGAGTTTCAGTCAAAGCAACGATAGCAGGTTAATACCATTCTTAATCGTATACCTTAAATAGAAGACTTAACTCAAGGGTTCGTCTAGTCCTTCTTGAAACATGGTCCTGGCTTATCTCAAGATAGTATCTTCTGAGATAGATAGCCCGCTCATGGCGATTACACGAATTAAACCTTTACCAACTACTATTACGGTTGGGTATTGCACAGTCATCAGAAGGAATGTCAATCTTCCAAACCATAATACAATCTGCATAGCTTTAACCATCATCACTGTATTCCTTTGGCACAAGCGCCTATAATTATCCTCTTACCTTTAAAGTGTCGGCCACCTCTTTGGCCTTTCCTGATAGTAAAATTTTCTTACAGTCAATGTCATTTTAACCACCTCCAAATAAATTTTCTACCTTATTTCAATCACAGCTTATGTGAAGATGTTTTCCTTAAAATCTGTTGAGAAAAAAAAATCCCCTCAGTCTTTAGAGGTTAATCACTGCCATGACTGACTCTCAATCATAATTAGAACATCTTTTATCTGAAGTCTTAATTGCCCTGAACAATTTCGACCATTATTGGTTCGATCCATACCTTCTCGTGGTTTAACACGTGCCCCACTTGGCATCATTATAATTACGTCATATTTCCTTTATCATAATTTCTATTCTTGAGAATTTTGAATATTACCTTTCTCCTTGTAAAACCTCTAAGCTTATCCTTGAATCGTTCCTCATGAATTCCCTAGATACAGGGCATATCAAGATACCATTTATTAATACCAGAATCATTGTCTATATACTTCTGAAAAAAATTTCTCCACTGATTCTTAAAGGTTGTTATTACCTTAATCCTTTCCAATTCATACTATCAAAACTCATACTATCCCTATTAAGGGTGAAATGCCAGCCTTTATGCATTCCCCTAGGATTCGTTTTAAGTTACCGATGTTTAATCCTTAATTCCACCTTTAAAAAGGTACTTGCATCCTTCCATGGATAAATCAAGTCACATATCCTTGATAGATTATCTTATTCAATCATTCCCACCTCGATAGTCTATACCAATTTCACAATAGCATCCTTATTCAAACTGAGGTCAATCAATATGGCCTCCAAAAGATAACAACGGTTATCCGCTTTTCTTGCCTAATTTGGTAACGATAACAAGGATGTTCTGGAAGATATTGGTCGTGTTCAACGTGAACTTCTTCTTAATAATTCCTTATTTACTTTTGTTGTTTATCTCAACAGTGACCTCAATGTTGGGATATCTTTCGTACATAGCGTCTCCCTTTCTGGGTATCAAGCCACCGGTCTTACACTTCACATTCTTGAAGGTCACTTCCTTCATCCAATTTTTCCTAATTTCTTACTTTCTTGTCTCCTCAGTCTATCCTCGTCTCATTATTTATCCTTCGAACTATCTCAAGGTTTCCTCGAATCCTCCCAACTTACAGGGGATAAAATATATGTATCTCTTATGCCCTCAACCATCAATTTTAACTCATGGTGAATCACCCTCATCCTGACGAATGCATACTTTTCTATTTCTATTGCTACGAGTATTTAGGATTTCCTCATACCCAACTCCCTTATCATACCTCAAACTCTATTGCCTTTATATTCATTTCCACTTCAGTTTCTTTTTATTTTCCTTTCTCTTATCCTTATTTCATGAACCAACACAACATAAGTATTGATTTCAAACATCCCGTCATTCTGGATTCGTGTCCTCAGAACGAATCTTGACAACTTTTACAACTTAGATTCATAATTCATCATACTCGTCTGCCTTTGTTCTGGCTCTAAAGCTTTTACACTATTTCCATAACCTTGGGAAGTACTTTCCTGAAAACAATTGACTGAACTTAAATCAGTTTATTATAATCTCTTGCTCCGTGCCTTCCTTGGCCTTTCATCAGCAGGTGGCCTCTCTCTTAGGAGGGTAAGTGACAAAAATAGTCTTTTGTGATTCGTCAATCATTTAGAATTTCAAATGATTCCTATATTTCCTTTAGCCAGGCTCTTGCCTCGACTGGGTCAACGTGTTCCTTGGAACTCTGAGAGCTTAGCGATTTAAAGGTCATGAAAGAATTTCCTACCGCATTGTTTCCTCAAGGTGGTGGTTGGGGATAATAGTCTAAGTTGTTTTTAGACAGGGCCATAAATTTCCGTATAGGAGTACCGTCTCGGGTCTCCTTTCCTTACTCGACTTTCTGTTTCCTTAGTATGAAATGTTTCATCCTTCTCCCATACTTGGGGTTATCTTATACGTTAAAATTCTTGTTTTCCACTTCATTATGTTATGGGCTCCTTCTTTCTTAATGGCAATCTCCCTGATTATCACATTCGGGGTTTGCCCTAAATCTTATTCCTCGAGCTATCGATTTCATCTAAGATCCAGTCCTTAAGCTCTTAAACATTTGGAACCCAAATTCTTTAGGAATACCTCATTATTCCATTATCATATTTCTCGGTATTAATCTCTTCTTTATTTATTGGCTCTCTGCCTTCATTCATCACTTTTTCTTGGCACAATATGATCTTTTCCAATAATTCGGGCTGTATTGCAATCTCAAACAGCTTTTCGGTACCGGCTCCGGTTACCTTCACTTCTATTTCCATTTGCTCAGAATCTCTTATCAACTCTCCCAAAGACATTTTCATCTTGAGTCTCTCCTTTTTACTAAGGGTATCAGCCACCACATTGGCTTTCCCCGAATGATAAAGAATCTCATAATCGTAATCCTTGATTAGCTCTAACCACCTCATTTGGCGCATGTTGAGCTCTTTCTGCGTGAAAATGTACTAGAGCACTTATGGCTTAGGTAATTCTCGCACTTCTCTCCATACAAGTAGTGCCTCCAATCTTTAGGGAAAAACTATTGCCACGAGCCCAAGCTCATGGGTGGGGATATCGAATTTTATATTCCCTTAATTATCTTGACGCGTACGCGATTACCTTACCGTGCTGCATAAGCACGCACCCTAATTCCTTATGCGAAGCGTCAATACAAATCACAAAATCTCCTTTTTCCATCCGGCAATGCCAACATAGGGGCCATCACCAATCTTTGCTTCAGTTCTTAAAGGCTGTTCTCTGTCCATTCAAACTTCTTACTCTTACGAGTAAGCCGCGTTAAAGGGGCTACTATCTTTACAAACTTGAACGAACCTCCGGTAGTGACCGGCCAATCCTACCTCTGGTAGTTCCCTAACCATGGTCATCAATTCCTCAGTGGTCCTTCATTCATTTTTGTCAGGATCCTTCACGGGATCCTCCTCAGCAACAATCCCTTCTAGGATAACATCCTCAACCGTTACATCCTCAATATGAACATCATCTGGTCCTGTGTTAGGAAGCTCTATCAGATCCACAATCCGATCTCCAATTAGTAATAAAACATCATCGCGTTGTTGCTCCTCAACCTCAGGGTTCGGAGTCCCGCTACCATATACGATAACGAACTACGCTTCTATCACGATATTTATAAGGGTTCCCATAAGGGTTTTAACTGTCAGTACTACGTTAGGTAGTCCGACTATGAACTTGGAAAGAGTTCTTATTATCTTAGTTATTATCTTAACGTCACATCATCTCTGAGCTTTATAACGCTTAGCTCTGATACCACTTCTGTAACACCCCCAAATCCGGGGTCGGGGATCCGGGTTGTCACGAGTTCCATTTCCCTTAATAACACCCGATCTTAATAATTAATCAACTACTCTGTACTGTGACCCCACAATAAACACACACACCACAAGTTATAATCTCAGAGATGAACATCCAAAAATAATCACAAGTTGTTTTATTCCACAATTATATGCCAATACACCTTAAACAGGTTTCTGAATAAATTTACATTTCTCTGCCATTATTACAACTCATAATATACATAAGTCTGGTACATCATTAGTTGAAAACTTAGCCTATTGGTAATTTCTACCTCAGCTACAGCGGCCTCAACGCTTCCAGAAAGCTGCATAACGTTTCCTATCCGCTTGCGAATTGGGAGCTTGGTCCTGTTCATCTTATCTATCTGATGTTGTGTGATGAAAGAAGAAAGCAAGGGTGAGCAACAAGCCCACCGAAATAATATGTATAATAATTTACAATATATGAGCATTCTCATAGTACTCAAGAAAGTCTTGGTTAAGAAGAAATGAACCAAGTTGATATCTTAATGCGATGAAGTCGCAAAATATTCAGTATATATATATACATATATACTTTTCAAAATATTGGAAGTCCCCCTCTATGCATAATACACACAGAGTTCCAGTGTATAACTGAATAAAAATACCGTTGCAAGGTGATCTCATATATCTAACCTTGTCTCAACGTTTTTTTCTGAAAATCTTTGTCATGCATAAGATAATCATTTACTAGATATAAGTTTAAAAGATGAAGTTACAAGATACTCCAATATACTTATATCCTTTCCAAATACTACTTGAACTACCACCGTTCAAGTTATAATTAGTTCAAAAGTTCATCACATAGATGAGACTACAAGATAATACTTGAATAGATTCAACCTTTAAAAATATCATCAAAATAAAATGAAGTTATGAGATACTTCATTTGATGCAAACATCATTTTGAAAACTTGACCTTGCTAACACTCAACAATCTCCCAACCGTAGCCTTTCTATCGAAGTGCTCTGGGTAGTGTTGCAGAAATATCCAATTGGATGATGAACTCATTACGGGAGTTTGCCGCGCCAGGAAGACCACTTACGATGATCAGTCGTAGTAGTGCAACCCCACCATTTTCTACATGTAGAGGAGAACCTGTCGGATTTACTTATCAACCGAACACTGAACTCCTAAGGAATGGACCGCCTTAGCGGAACTTCCAGGCCATTTGGGCCAATATAATAAGGCTGGGCCGGCGCCACTCGACCACTTACGCCACTCCTAGTTCAGATGAAATCCATGACTCTGAAACGTAAAGCTCGTTCCCCCTTTCCCCAAGTAGAAACTTGTTGATACGACTCCACCAAGAAGTCGTATCTAGTTGGAAAGGAAAACTCACCGATATTTCCCAGGCGATGCCTGTTAATGGATTAACTTGTTCCAAGAATTTTACTTCCCGAGTGTTGGGTAAGTAATCAATTCATTTATCAAAGCAGCAACCTTGTTGCGAATATAAAACACACCACAGATCCGGATCCCTCAGGTTTTGAGCGAGTATTTAAATCCCCTTTGAAAGGAGGATCTTAAATATAAAAATGAGTTTTGGGATCCGCTCTAACTTTTAAAAATCATTTTGAAGGCTCGCGAAACATTTTTAAGAATGTTCGGAGTGATGTTGATTTAGTAAAATAAATCAGTCCCAATATATTAGAAAATATCTGAATATTATTATTTAAATAATATTGCCATAAAGAATAATCTTTATAAAAATAATTGAAGTAGAAGTTTTAAAACTCTTACTTGAATGAAAATTAAATAATCAAAGATATACTTATACAAAAGTACTATCTTTATTTGAATAATCGAAAATAAGTTTGATTATCGAAACATTATTCTTTAATAAAATAAAGAATATATCTCAGCAAATAATCGGAGTCATAGATCCTCAAATGAATATTCAAATAATATTCAATAAATAAATTAAGCTGAGTCATAAGCCCTCGAATGAATATTCGAAATAATATTCAATAATAAAATAAAGGAGTCATAAGTCCTCGGATGAATATTCGAAATAATATTCAATAATAAAATAAAGGAGTCATAAGTCCTCGGATGAATATTCGAAATAATATTCAATAATAAAATAAAGTTATCGAATAAACCTTATTCGATTAATAGTTTTGAAAACTATAACCATATATATATATAAATATATATATATAAAATCTACTCGGGATCCTCGACTCACGGTTTTAGAAAATGTTTTCACCTTTGGGTCCCTATACTAAGGGTATATGCAATTTACCGCTATTCTCTAGCATAAGTATTATCAACTGAACCAACAGATATATATGGCAAGAATACGAAACAGGCATGCATATGTACCATATCACATGCTACAATATATCGCAAGAATTTGCTAATATAATCGTCATGCATCTATTACAAGATAATGCATATACAAGTGTATACATCACAACAACAGTATAACGGATAGAAAACTTGCCTGAGCGACTGGGGGTTACGAATGGCTCGGGACGAGTCTGGTAACCTATAAACAACAAGTAAGTTGGAATTAAACCCATGTCACTTGTAAATCTATACATTAACCAACTTAGACTCTAACGCTCGCTTTGCGCTTACTGATTCTCTTAAGTCACTCGAGTACCCTCGGCTCCACCATTTTTAATAATTTAACCATTACGAGTTTTAAGGCGATTCCTTCGTGGGTGTCTTACCAACTGCCTATTACACCTTACATAAAGTTTTCATACTTCAATTAGTCATTTAAGGTCTTTAACCTATGTTTCAAAGTTAGGCGAGGGGTAAGGGTTCGTTCGCGAAACGTCGTTACTTAAAACGGCCGTTTCTCCTAAACCGTTCATCGGAATCAAACGAACCACATATCAAAACGAAGCTTGTAACATGAACTATCTAAAAATGGCAATGGTCAAAACCTAGCAGGGAGTTCTCGGGTCCTAATATTATGAACAAAAGCATTCTAAAGTAAATCGGACATTACGACGGCTATGTTTACGCGATTTCCCAAATTTTTACCATTCCAAATCATTTCAATCCAACTACCAATCAACAACAACTCAAGATACACATCAATGCTACTTATTTCAGTCATAATAGGCTCAAGGATCTCAATCCAATCATATATTATAACATCTCCAAATTCAAGTAAACTACTTAACAATTAAGCTCGAATCATGCTTATCATTCAAATTACTACTCATCCATCCAAACCATCTCCAAACTTCAACTTTCAAACTTATTACTAAAGGGTTTGAAGATTTATACCTTCCTTGGGAGGTGTTAAGTTGCTAGGAAGCCTTAGGGAGCCTCCTATAAGCTTGATCTTTCCAAAGAAATCAAGAACACAAAGTTAGGCTTTGAAGTTTCTAAAAGTCCGATTTAAAGAACTGTAAAAATGAGGGTCTGACCCTGCTTATTTGGAAGAGACTTGTGAACAAGAGTTGTAGAAAATCTCAATACCTTTCCAACGAGCTATAGAACACAAACTTTGAGTGAGTATTGAAGGAGATATGGCAGTTTGAAGTTGCTAGGTTTGTTTTAGCCGAGAGCTTTCTTCTTGAAATGGGAAAGTCAACTTCTAATTTTTGTGTTTTATGATATTTGCTTGGTTGCTTCTCCTTTTTGCCTTGGAAAATGTTTTAGCTTTTTACCATGGTAAATTTTACATGGCCCAAAATCAACCAACAAAACAAAACCCCTTGTCATGCTTATGTCATCTTGCACATGTCATAATGCTTCCACTTGTCCACACCTTGTTGGTTTGATGACATCATCATCCCTAACCTCCTTGATTAACTCCTAATTGCTTGCCTAATGACCGCTGATCTGTTATACGGTTCGCTTAACTTTCATTTTCGTTTATCATTTGAGGGATCATACCCGGGATCTTATTACTTAGGTTTCTTTAACCTTTCTCAATACATTATATTCCTTTTATGATCCTCTCATATAATCCTTGAATTTAAATCCTTTTTATTCTGTTACCTTATACTCAATTCTTTTTGTATCTGGTAGATTTCCGGGAAAAATCAAAGTGTTCGGAATTGGATTCTGACGATCTTTACATACACTTATATACCATATAGAGTACTAATAAAATCTCAGAATATCAATAACAGAACCCCTACATAGCGTGGCATGAAAAGTTTTCTCATTCAGCATAATCTGCAAAATCACTATTCATAAGGGTTTCAAAAATTTCCAAAAATTGGGGTTATTACAAGAACTTTCGCTGAGGCTCTGGAGAAAATGCCTAGTTATGCAAAATTCATGAAAGGTATTCTTTCAAGGAAGGTGAAACTGGATGATCTTGATACCGTTGCTCTAACAGAAGAGTGCAGTGCTGTGCTACAACAAAAATTACCTCCAAAGCTTAATGATCCGGGTAGCTTAACCATTCCTTGTACCATTGGCAAGTTGTCATTCGACAAGTGCCTTTGCGATTTGGGAGCAAGCATCAATTTCATGTCGTTGTCTATCTTCAAAAAGCTGAATTTTCCTGATCCGAAGCCCACCTACATGTATCTACAATTGGCTGATCGTTCTATTACATACCCACGAGGCATCATGGAGGACGTGTTAGTAAAAGTGGATAAGCTCATCTTTCCTGCAGACTTTGTCATTCTGGATTTTGAGGAAGATAAGAAGATTCCCATTATCTTGGGAAGACCTTTCTTGGCTACAGGTCGTACCTTGATAGATGTGCAAAAAGGTGAACTTACTATGCGGATGCAAGATCAGGATGTGACATTTAATGTATTCAATGCAATGAAATTCCCTACAGAAGATGAGGAGTGCTTCAAGGTGGATTTGATTGATTCTGTAGTAACTTCAGAACTTGATCATGTGCTAAGGTCTGATGCCTTAGAAAAAACCTTATTGGGGGAATTTGACAGTGAAGATGAGGAAGGCAATGAGAAACTACAATATCTAAATGCTTCTCCTTGGAAGCGAAAGCTAGACATGCCATTTGAATCTCTTGGTAATACTGATCTCAAGAATGCTGAGGGAAAGCTCAAACCATCTATTGAAGAAGCACCTACTTTATAGCTTAAACCATTGCCTGAACACTTGAGGTATGCTTTTTTAGGTGATGCATCTACTTTTCTTGTTATTATTGTATCTGACCTTTCAGGTAGTGATGAGGACAAGCTCTTGAGGATCTTGAGAGAATTCAAATCAGCCATCGGATGGACTATAGCTGATATAAAAGGGATCAGCCCTTCGTAATACATGCATAAAATTCTGCTAGAGGAAGGTAGCAAGCCGACTATTGAGCAACAACGAAGACTTAATCCAATCATGAAAGAAGTGGTGAAGAAGGAAATTCTAAAGTGGCTGGATGCTGGAATCATATATCCTATTTCTGACGGTTCTTGGGTGACCCCGTGTAATGTTTACCTAAGAAAGGAGGTATTACTGTGGTAGCAAATGAGAAGAACGAGCTCATCCCCACTCGAACAGTCACAGGATGGAGGGTATGCATGGACTACAAAAAGTTGAATAAAGCCACGAGGAAGGATCACTTCCCTCTTTTATTTATTGATCAGATGCTTGAGAGGTTGGCTGGTCATGAGTATTATTGTCTTCTGGATGGCTATTCGGGTTACAATCAGATTTGCATTGCACCAGAAGATCAAGAAAAGACTACTTTCACTTGTCTATTTGGCACGTTTGTTTTTCGCAGAGTTTCTTTTGGCTTATTTGGTGCACCAGCCACTTTTCAGAGATGCATGATGGTTATATTCTCTGATATGATTGGAAATAATGTCAAAGTGTTCATGGATGACTTCTCCGTCTTTGGACATTCATTTGATGAATGTTTGAATAATCTCCGTTAGGTGCTCAAAAGGTGTGTGGAAACTAATTTGGTGCTCAATTGGGAAAAATGTCACTTCATGGTCCAACAAGGCATCATTCTTGGGCATAAGGTCTCTAGCAAGGGCCTTGAGGTGGATAAAGCCAAGGTGGGAGTCATTGAAAATCTTGCGCCACCTATTTCTGTGAAAGGAATCCGTAGTTTTCTTGGTCATGTGGGTTTTTATCGGCGTTTCATCAAGGACTTCTCTAAGATATCTAAACCGTCGTGCAACTTGCTTGAGAAATATGTGTCTTTCAAATTTGATAATGAATGCTTGGCAGCATTCGAGACTCTCAAGAAGAGTTTAATAACTGCACCAATTATTACGACACCAAATTGGACAGAACCTTTTGAAATGATGTGTGATGTAAGTGATTATGCAGTGGAAGCAATTCTTGGGCAACGCAAGAATAATATATTTCATGTGGTCTACTATGCTAGTAAGACGCTAAATAGAGCTCAAATGAACTACACCACTACTGAGAAGGAGCTCTTGGCTATAGTTTTTGGTTTCAAAAAATATCGATCTTATCTACTTGGGACAAAGGCGACAGTATTCACTGATCACGCTGCCATTCACTATCTAGTCTCAAAGAAGGATTCGAAGCCTAGACTTATTCGTTGGATGCTCTTGCTACAGGAATTTGAGTTAGAGATCAAGGATCGAAAAGGTATTGAAAATCAAGTAGCTGACCATCTCTCTAGACTGGAGAATCCCGATTCTACTTCACATGATAAGACATTGATCAATGAATCTTTTTCGGGTGAGCAGTTGTTCGCAGTTCAAGAGGAAGAGCCATGGTTCGCAGAAATTGTGAACTATCTTGTGAGCACTATAATGCCTCCTAATATGAATGCGGCTCAAAAGAAGAAGTTTCTGCATGAGGTGAAGTGGTACATGTGGGATGAACCATATTTGTTTAGACAAGGAGCTGACCAGATCATCAGGAGATGTATCCCATTCTGTGAGACGGAGGGGATATTACGAGACTGTCATTTCACAGTTTATGGTGGATATTATGGTGGTGAAAAGACAGGAGCTCATATTCTTCAAGCATGTTTTTTCTGGCCTACATTGTTTAAGGATGCACATCAGTTCATTTTAAGGTGTGATCATTGCCAAAGAGTTGGGAATCTTACTAGAAAGGATAAGATGCCTTTAAATGTGATGCTTGAAGTTGAGGTCTTCGATGTTTGGGGAATCGATTTCATGGGACCATTTATCTCGTCCGGAAATAATCAGTACATCTTGCTGGCAGTCGATTATGTCTCGAAATGGGTAGAAGTCAAGGCTCTACCGACGAATGATGCAAAGGTAGTGTTGAATTTTCTTCATAAGCAGATATTCACAAGGTTTGGAACGCCACGAGTTATCATAAGTGATGAGGGGTCGCATTTCTGCAATCGTAAGTTTAATTTCAATTCTATGATGCAGCGCTACAATGTGAATCATCTTATTGCTACTGCCTATCATCCGCAAACTAATGGTCAATCTGAAGTGTCTAACAGAGAGATCAAGTGCATTCTAGAGAAAGTTGTTTGTCCGTCAAGGAAAGATTGGTCTTTAAAGCTCAATGAAGCTGTTTGGGCTTATAGAACATCATACAAGACTTCACTTGGGATGTCCCCATTTCAACTTGTCTATGGTAAGGGATGTCATTTACCTGCAGATCTTGAGCATAAGGCTTATTGGGCATTGAAGAAGTTAAACCTTGATCTAGAGGCAGCTGGGAAGAAGCGAATGCTTCAGTTAAATGAACTTGATGAATTTCGACTTCAAGCATACGAGAACAACAAAATGTACAAGGAAAAAGTAAAAAGGTGGCACGACAGGAAGTTATCTCCTAAGTTTTTTTGCCGGGGCAACAAGTTCTTTTATTCAACTCTCGTCTCCGACTTTTTCCTGGAAAGTTGAAATCAAGGTGGTATGGACCATTTATCGTCAAAACTGTGTTTCCACACGGAGCGGTGGAGATTTTTGAGAACGATCCGGGCCAAGCATTTAAAGTTAATGGTCATAGATTGAAGCACTATTATAGGGATACGGAAAACTGGGAAGTGGTTAATGTCGTTTTATTGTCAACTTGATTGAACTACTCTACGTCAAGCTAATGATGTAAAAGAAGCGCTTCTTGGGAGGCAACCCAAGATATGAGACCATAGGAACCCTTAGAATTTAGTACTCTATCCAAAACCCCAAAAAAAAATCAGAAAATTGAAGGTAGAAAAATTTCTTCCAGGAACCCTTCAAGCGCCCGCCTGCTAGTTCCAGGAGGCCGCTTGCTGGCAGGCGCCCTCTGGTTGGTTCCAAGAGACCTCCTGGAGACTGATTGTTTCAAAAATTATTTCAGCCTTATAAAAAACCAAAAAATATAGAAAAAAAACACAAAAATAAAATATCACAGCATTACAAACCCCATTACCCACGATTTCCATCTCCCAATCACCCACAAACCCCACTCCTACTCTAATTCTAACCCTTATCTTACCCTATATATACACACATCCTCTCCATATACACTCCCATATACTTTCAACTTACAAACCCTTTCCTACACACAAAACACAACTCTACAACTCGTATTCTCAGTTTCAACGGCCCCAAATAGATCTCGAACTGTCGATAGCAGCATCACCATTCTGACTGCTGATTCTTCAAGGGGTACTGCTGCGAGGCCCCGATTGGTGGATAGGGCTGCTGAGAAGGAGTATGTTAGGCTTCTGACTAAGCCGATTCTGAAAGAGAGGGAATTTTTTCCATCGGGGAGGGATGGTGAGTTATTACCGAGGATTGCAGAGAAAGGTTGGATTACTTTTTGTGAGTTGCCTGAGGCGGTCCCGATGAGTGTTGTTCGCGAGTTCTATGCGAACACTAAGGCCGACAAGAATGGGCACTCTATTGTTCGTGGGCTTACTGTTGATTATCAGCCAGAGGCGATTCGCCGTGTTATTGGGCAGCGACAAAGGAAGCCCCAAGAGGAGAATTGGAATGAGAAGACCCCTGAGGATTTTGACTCGGATTTGATTATTGCTACTCTCTATCATTCGGGCATGGTGTGGAAGTTTAAGATGGGATCTAACGAGTATCGTTCTTTTCCAGCTGTTGCGATGAACAGGTATGCCCGTGCATGGAATGCTTTTATTTGTGCTAATATTTTGCCTCTTCTCATGCACATGAGGTTACAGTTGAGAAAGCCAGGTTGTTGTGGAGGATTCTGAATGAGGAGTATTACGTGTACCTTGGTGAGTTCATCTACCAAGGGATTTTAAAGTTTTTGAGGGGGATGATGCATAACAACATATCTTATGCCTCTGTTGTCATGAAGCTGTGTAAGGCAGTTGGAGTCCACTGGCCTTCTTATGAGCAGCTGCAGATGCCAGCCATTCCTATTGATTCATCGATGTTCAATGCGTTGCAGGAGTGGATGGGTGGAGAGCCCGAGGAGCATGGTTTGGGATATCATCTTCCAGGAGGACGTCCAGCAGCTGGTGCTACGATGTCTAGGCCCAGTCAGGCTCATGGCGAGGCAGGTTTTTCTAAAGCCCAGGGAGGTGATGGTTCAGGGATGGCTGATGTCCAGTACAGGAGGCTTTCCAGGAGGATGGATACGATGTATGAGTCGCAGAGTAGGTTTGCGCAGGAGCTCACCCTAGCACTTGGGACTGCTTTCAGAGGCCTTGGAGCTGACATCCAGTGGCCCGTTTTTGGTGAGGACTCTGCTTATCCGCCTCCTGACACTCCACCATCTGAGGGTGATGATGATGATTTCTCTGAGTGGTATACCTTGTGTTCCTTTCTATTACCTTCACTGGGGACAGTGAAGATTTTAAGTTTGGGGGTGGTAGTTGAGGAAATATTTGTGTGTGTCATGTAGTTGCATATTCATGATAGTTTAGTTTGTATAGTTGCATATTTTTGCCATATAGATTTTTATTTATTTATTTCATAGTTTTATCATGTCATATAGCTCATGCATATACCATGATCCCTTTTGTGTTGCTTTACTAAGTGATATGTGATATTGATGCGAGTGTAGTGATAGCGTTAAAGTGATGTTGAATCTTGTTAGGTTGATATGCATGCTAGAAACACTTGTATTTCACTAAGTCTTGGAGTATGCTTAAGGACTAGATTATTGTCATGGTTTGATGGTTTTTGAGGTTAATCTATTGATTATATTTAGAATGTATGATAGGCTCTTAATGATAAAAGGCATGAACAAATAAAATTGGAGTAAAAATTGGAATTCATTGCTAGTCGTGGCTAGGCGTCAAATGGCTAGTAGCCGGCTCATATTGTATGCGAGTAGTCTAGGGTTGAGCAAGATGGGCGAAACGCACTTGCTCAGAAATTGAAAAAAAAGAGAAAAAGAAAAAAAAAGAAAAAATATATGGTTAATGCATAATTGATCACGAGTGAGCTCTTTGGTATTCGAGTTATTAAGTTCTTAGGGGACTTTGTGCCTAGTGACCTAAGGATTTTATAGTCTAGGATCCGCTAACCTAATGCTTTCTAAATGGATGCCATTGCATAAGTCTTTTGAGGACCTCACTCATTGCACGATCAAATAAGCATTTGTCTATTGTGTTGAATAAAAGCATGATTCCGTAATAAGCTCCAATGATCTTGAAGTGTTATAAGTCATTTTGTGTCTAGAATATATTCTTCATATAATCTTGTGATTGCCTTGAGGATAATTGAGTTATGATAATTGATCTAGTTTTGAAGTATATCTATTAAACATTCGCACACACCACGTTTCTAGTTGTATGTTAGCTTGCATGATTTGATTGATCTTTAGTTGCCTAATTGCATTTGTTGAGATGTCATGTGTTGGTTGGTTTAGTCATTGCGATGGGGATCGCTGCATTTCATGTAGTTTGCATTCATGCATGTTTTTATTTTATTTTTGAGTCTGTGATGCTTGAGGACAAGCATCTATTTAAGTTTGGGGGTGTAATAAGTGGCATTTTATACCACTTAGAATGTCTTATAATGGCTTGAATTGATGTCTTGAAATCAAATATTTTGTGTATTTCATGCGTTTTTCTAGTGTTTTGCATTTCACGGTATAACTTGCGTAATTAGGAAGATTTCATCATAATAAGCCTAGGGAAGTACTTGGAACTAGTTGTGGGGAGTTGTGCGAAGAATTCAGCAAAATCAGGAGCAAAATGTTGATTTTTCCAGAAGCAGTGCAGGCGCCCGCCTGGGATGTGGGGCGACCTCCTGGAGATACAGGCGCCCGCCTGGGAACTGAGGCAGCCGCCTGGGGTCGTAATTTTAGAATCTGAATTTTTATAATTAGACTTCTATTGGGCTTCTGACGGTGCTGTTTCTTGTGGGCTTCTATATAAGTAATCTTGAGAGACGTTCCACAAAAAAAGTAATCAACAAGTATCAATCAAGCAAGGAGCAAGGAGAGAAGATTAAGAAGACCGTTTTAGCACACCACAACGAAGAAGAGGAAGCATACGTTTTCTTGTGATTCTTTCATTTGTTGTAACAGTGGATGCTAGTTTTCTTTACTTTGAACCTTAATACTCTTGTGACGTACTCTGGTTTTATTAAGTATTTTTATTAGTTACATCGTTATGTGATTATCATGTTTTCATATGAACCCATGGTGATAATGAGTTCTATCATGGGCTAATCGTGATCATGGGGTCGTTACGGATTTACTATGAATTTCTTTAGTTAATTGTTTAATATCTTGGTATGTGATGATTGTATGATATCTGGCATAGGTTGTGCTTATTCGTCTTATGTGCGTCGCAAACATATAAGATAGCCTGTTAATCTCTTATGAAGCGACAGTAATCTTGAGATTTAGAACTTGCCATGCTAGCATAGGTTCATGTATTGTATGCATGATTAGTGGGTAACTCTAACCGTTTTACTTGCCCTGTGTAATCATAATGAATAACTTGCGCTTAAATCGTTATGTTGTCAAATTCTGTAGACATATAGGGTCTCAACATAATTTATGCCTATTCAACTTCTATCTTAATTGTGGATGCTTGGTAGAATGGTACTTGTGCAATGAAAGTTGTCTTTTATCAGTTTCGTATTGTTCGATTAATATCATCACCATTACATGCTAAAGGTAATAACAATAACTATTGAATGAAGTAGTAATGAAGTTATGATCTCATGTGTGTTTAATATTGTTAATTCAAGTGTTAATTTAAGTGTTTTATTCTCGTAGTTAATAGTAGTTATTAATTAGTGAATCAACCTTAAGTGTTATTGTCTTGACATTGAGAAGTAATCATACATTGTGAGTAAGTCTTAATTGAACATAATTAGTCAGAGTCTCTGTGGGATTGAACTAGAAATCAATCTATATTACTTGCGAACGCGTATACTTGTGTGAATTATTAGCGCATGTTTTGTGCCTAACAGGGTACCTACTCTCCTATTCCTTATCATGTGCATCAGGCCATTAATAGGGCCTTGATTTGATAGCAGAGTCCCGACATGGCCGAACACTTAGACTGTGTACTTGTTGGTCCCTACTAGGGAGTACATGTACCTTCTCCAGACATTCAGGCTCGGGTGAGAGCCCTCACTTAGTCAGCTATCGAGCAGGCGAGGCACATTGATCTTTTTATTAGTTTAGAGACCAGAGCAGCTCAGTATCAGGGCCTAGTCGATTGGTTGGTATTTTAGTTGAGGTTATGGGAGGCAGTGGCTAGATGGTAGACTTCTGGGTTAGTAGTTGTCAGAACTCGGACGCCTGTGTCCTTAGAGTTCTGTAGCATAGTTCATGTATTAGGCGCAGGCTGCTCTGACAGCCAAATTTTATTGTGTATTCAGTTTTTATTATTAGTGTTATATTGTAGCTATTTTAGTTAGATATTTCGTACTACTGTTGTACTATAGTTATTTTATATAAAAGTTGTTGTTCATTTTTTTTATAAAACTTTTGCACTGTTATTATTTTTGTTACTGTTATTGTTGTATTTGTTGCTGGTTTTGTTAAATTTAGTCATTCATTAAGGATGGACCCCAATTAAATAAGGATGGGAATATTTTATGATAGCAGCGTTCTCCTGAGACATAAAAATGTTGCTACCCGGGGGCAAAAATTTCATATTAAAACTATTTGTTGTGTTTCGGGAGAATGCTACCCAAGAAGAATAACCCGTCCAATTCCTCTAGTAGAGAGTCTGTTGGGGGCCCAGCCATGGGTGAGTTACTAGATTTTCTGCGCCAATAGTCTAATCGGATGACTCAGCAGCAAGAACAATTCCAGCAGCAGCAACAACAATTTCCGCAAAAACAGCAACAACAATTCATATAATAGCAGCACCAACAAATCCAACAACAACAGCTGCAGCTTCAGCAACAACACCGGCAAAGAGAGCTAAACCAAACTGTTAGTTTTAAATCCTTTCAGTCTGTCAAATCCCCTGAGTTTAAGGGTGAAGTGGACCATGTTGTTGCCAGAATTTGGCTTAAGGAAATGGAAAAGGCTTTTACCCTCACTCAAGTAAGTGATGATCTTAAGACAGATTATGCGAGTTATTTTCTTAAGGGTGAAGCGAATTATTGGTGGGAGTCCAC
Organism: Apium graveolens; assembly: GCF_009905375.1. Lineage (NCBI taxonomy): Eukaryota > Viridiplantae > Streptophyta > Magnoliopsida > Apiales > Apiaceae > Apium > Apium graveolens. The sequence goes on from NC_133657.1 coordinate 59,680,871, forward strand.
TCGTGCTCTGGAAAGAGAGGGTCCTCTTTCTTGGACCAAGTTCACAAAGTTGTTCCTGAAAAAATAATTTCCAGATTGTCTACATAACCAGTTGGAAGTTGAGTTTATGGAGTTAAAATAAGGTGAAAGGAGTGTGTCGAAATATGAGGCCAAATTTAAGGAATGGGCCCGATTAGTTCCTAAGTATGTGAGTACGGAGACCCAGAAGGCAAAAAGGTTTCAACAAGGGTTGAAGCCTGAAATTCGCAGTAGAGTTGCGGCTTTGCAACTCAAAATATATCCTTCTCTAGTTCAGGCCACCCTAGTAATTGAGAGTGATCAAAAGTTGGACGTCAAGGAAAAGGGTGATAAGAAGAGGAAGTCTGAGTGTGTTGCCGATATGGCGGATCAAGAAGAATCCAATCAGAAGTTTCTGAAGTGGTTTGACCGAAATAGGAATAAAAGATTCATGAGACGGGGTTTTCCCAGGGCTAGGCCAAGTGCCACCTCAGTTGCTTCTACTCCAACTCAATCAGTAAGGCCAGCAGTGGATTGTAAGTTGTGTGTCAAGAGGCATAGTGGTCAGTGCAGGAAGGACGTTTAATGTTTCAAATGTGATCAGAAGGGTCATTACGCGTCGGAGTGCAGTTCGGGGAATCTCGGAATTACTTGCTTTAAGTGCGGTAAGGTTGGACATGTTACTAGGAATTGTAGGACTGCTACTCAAGGTAACATAGGAGGTAGTGCATCCCAAGGACCAACATCCAGCACTGCTAGAGCTAGAACCTTCAAGATGACTAAGAGGTCCAATGCTCAGGACTCGGATGTAGTTGCAGGTACGCTTTCTCTCAATTCCGTTGTTAATGTTTTATTTGATTCAGGAGCGTCTAAGTCCTTTATATTAAAGAAATGTGTGGATAAAATGGATTTAATGTTGGAAGAGTTAGTTGAGCCCTTGACCATAGAAGTGGCCAATCAGGATAGAGTTTTCGTGAGTCAATTATGTCCTAAGTATCAACTAGGAATCCACGAGCATTATTTTTCGGTTGGCCTAATACTCTTCGAGTTAGGAGAGTTCGATGTGATTCTAGGAATGAATTGGTTGTCCCAGCATAAGGAAAATATTGACTATAAGAAAAAGAAGATTATGATATTTATAGAGGATAATATTAGGGGAAATTATCAAGGACAGAAGCATGAAAAGAAATTTCTCTCGATACTGAAGGCAAAGAATCTGTTCAGAAAAGGATGCGAGGCTTACCTAGCCCATATTGTAGACACTGAGAAGGAAGCATCTAATCTAGACGAGATTCTAATAGTAAGGGAATTTTTAGACGTCTTCCCAGATGAGTTTCCAGGATTGCCACCAGATCATGAGATCGAGTTTTCAATTGACCTAGTTCCCGGAGCGGAACCGGTTTCAAAGGCTCCATATCGTATGGCTCTGGTAGAGATGAATGAATTAGCTAAGCAACTTTAGGAATTGTTGGACAAAGGAGTGATTAGTCCAAGTGTATCCCCGTGGGGTGCACCAGTGTTACTCGTAAAGAAGAAGGACAGGAGTATGAGGTTGTGCATTTATTATCGGGAGTTGAATAAGTTAACCATCAAGAACAAGTATCCCCTACCTAGGATTAATGATTTATTTGACCAGCTTAAGGGAGCGTACTGTTTTTCGAAGATTGATTTAAGATCGGGCTATCATCAGTTGAAGATCAAGCCTGAAGACATACCAAAGACTGCAATCAGAACCCGATATGGACATTACGAGTTCCTAGTGATGTCATTTGGATTGACCAATGCACCAGCTGCTTTCATGGATTTAATGAATAGGGTGTATAAGGAGTACTTGGATAAGTTTGTTATTTTATTTATTGATGACATCCTCATCTACTCAAAGACTAAAGAAGATCATGTTGAACACATGCAGATTGCCCTACAAAAGCTGAGAGAAAAGCAGTTATACGCTAAGTTTTCAAAGTGCGAATTTTGGTTGGATGAAGTTCAGTTTCTATGTTATGTAGTGAGTAAGGAAGGTATTTAAGGTGGATCCTGTAAAGATTGAGGCTGTATCCAAGTGGGAACAACCAAAGATCCCGACAGAAGTTAGAAGTTTTCTTGGATTAGCATGTTACTATCGGAGATTTGTGAAAGACTTTGCCAAGATGGCGACTCCATTAACCAAGCTAACCAAAAAGAATGAAAAGTTTGTTTGGACTGAGAAATGTGAAGAGAGTTTCCAAGAATTGAAGAAGAGGTTAGTGACGGCTCAAGTACTAGCATTCCCAGATAAAACAGGTTATTTTGTGATTTATAGTGATGCTTCTTTGAAGGGCTTAGGTTGTCTGTTGATGCAACATGATAACGTTATTGCCTACGTATCCAGACAGTTGAAACCTCATGAGCAGAAGTATCTAGTACATGATTTGGAGTTGGCAGCAATAATATTCGCGTTGAAGCTGTGGAGACATTATTTGTATGGAGAGAAATGCAAAATCTATATATATTATAAAAAGTTTGAATTATATATTCACCCAGAAGGACCTAAATATAATGGAGATGGATGGAACTGATTAAGGATTATGTTTGTTCCATTAATTACAACCCAGGCAAAGCCAGTGTAGTGGCAGATGTCTTGAGTAGAAATGAAAGATTGAATATGATTAAGGTTGCTGAAGAGTTAGCAAAGGAATTAGAAAAGTTGAAAATTGAAGTTCGAGTGCCAGAAGGTAATAAGGAGCCATTGTATGAGATTAATTTTCAGCCAGAATTGATGGAAAGAATTAAGAAGTGTCATGAAGAGGTCATGAACCAAGAATTGGATGGTTTGACTGGAGAAGAAATTTGTACTCAAAAGGATAGAAAGGGTATGTTTAGGTTTTCCTCTAGAATATAGATTCCCAATGTGACTGAGCTGAAGAATGAGATTTTGCGAGAAGCCCATAATTCTAGATTTTCTATTCACCTTGGAAGCACTAAGATGTACCAAGATCTGATGAAGAACTTTTGGTGGCCAGGAATGAAGAAGGAAATAGTGGATTGGATTAGTAAATGCCACACTTGCCAAACAATAAAGGCCGAACATCAAAGACCAAGTGGATTGTTACAACCTTTAGAAATTCTATAGTGGAAATGGGAAGAAATCGCAATGGATTTTGTAGTAGGACTACAAGGATGAAATCGAATCATGATGCTATTTGGATAATTGTTGATAGGTTGATAAAGTATGTACATTTTCTCCCGATTAATGAAAGATACTCTTTGGATAAGCTAGTCAAGCTGTATTTATATGAAATTGTGACCAAGCATGGAGTCCCTGTTTCGATTATATCTTACCGAGATCCGAGGTTTAACTCAAGGTTTTGGACGAAATTCCAAGAATGTGTGAGAACTAAGTTGAAGATGAGTACCGCCTAGCATCCCCAGACAGATGGTCAAAGTGAGAGGACAATTTAGACAATAGAAGATATGTTCAGAGTATGTGCTTTGGACTTTAAAGGAAACTGGTTTGATCACCTGTTGTTGATTGAGTTTTTCTATAATAATAGTTATCATGCCAGTATAGGAATGCCACCTTACGAAGCCTTGTATGGACGTAAGTGTAGGTCCCCACTTTATTAGGATGAAGTGGGAGAAAAGAAGCTGTTAGGTCCTGAGTTAGTTCAGCAAACCAAGGACGCAGTGGTATTGATACGGAAAAGATTAGAAGCAGCTGAGGATAGACATAAAAAGAACGCGGACTTGCATCGAAAGGATTTAGAAATAGAAATAGGATCTTTGTATCATCGTATTATATACATACAGTGTGTTTCAGTCCCCTATTATGTCCATACACAATTAACCATAAGAAAAGTCATCTCAGATCATCAACACATACATAATATCTTCATACCTATCATGGCATATCATCAACATACATAATATCATCATATTTATCATGGAAGATCATCAACACATGCATAATATCATAATATGTATCATGGAAGATTATCAACACATGCATAATATAGAAATCACATACATATAGTCAAGGCAGATTGTATACATGACATTATCATCAAAATCAGTAAACACAAAAATAAATTAAAACCTTTCGCAAGTAGCTCTGATACCATTGTTGGGTTTCGGGGTATAAAAATACAGTGAAAATAATAAATAAAACCTTAAAACAGAATACAACCGAAATCCACCGCAGGATCCATGCGAAGAACAATATTTAATTCATGGATAAGATGTTTACCTTAAAGAGCTTTATAATTATGGTTGTCAAAAGGAGATCCTCGCTTTTACCGAATACCACGTATCCTGCCTTAATGATCTACGCCGTAGAGGTATCCACATGAAAGCTGGTACGGAGGAGGCGTGTGCTAGCAGCAAGAACAAACCTGTTTTCCCCCCGCTCTCTCACCTTTAGTTGCTATGGTTTTATGTTTTATCTAATAAAAACGTAATACTAATTTAGCTTTAAGGATGTTTATATAGAAATGCCAAAAATAGTCCTAACCCTAATCCAAGTTAGAGTTTATTAAAATCTGGATTCTATTTATTTAATAATTAAGTCTAATTCAATTATCAAATAACAACTGAATTTTAGATTTAATAATATACAAATTTAAAAAATATTTATCACATTAATTAAGTTCAACTTAATTAATAATAAATTTTCTATTTAATTCAAATATGAATTTGAATTAAATATTCCTCCAAGCTTTTTTTGTACGACCTTGTAGGTTATTATTATGTTGGAAATAATTCAAATATCTTATATTTAAATTATAGATAATGAGCGACATCTAATAATACATCACTGCTACCCAATTAATAATAATTAAATCGGTGATCGATTAAACATTTCGTGTATAATATAAAATATAATATAATCCCTTTAACCAAATATTATAGATTAAACTCGAGGCATGTTATGTGTCATCCTCTTCGTGGTTAAATCCGGGTTTCCTTGATCAATGAGTAGACTATCATTTCAAATCAACATTTGAGCGTGGCGCCACGCATTACATAGTCTAGCTCACAGAAGAGGCCAATAATATCTCTCCAAAATTAGGAGGGTTAAATCATTTCTAGATCATTCATATTTCTCACACGATTCCTAATATACCCGAAGTCCACTTTTATCATTACCCGGTCAAAGGCAACTTTTGATGTAAACAAAGTATATTAATCATCGTATAGAAATATAATGATTTCAAGTCGAAGGACCCTTACATCATCAGACATGTAGAATCTCATATTGGGTATATCCTGCACTATGTATATAAACATCTGCATGTGTTTTCAACTATGGTATTACTAAATCTATGATGAATGAGATGTGTTCATCAGTCAATAAACACACTAGTCTTAATGCATTATTATTGTCCCTTAATAATAACACTCGACTAAGAATATTTGGGAATATCGATACTATTCACATAATCTCATTTCTAACTCACGTACTTAAAGATATAGAATTCATATCATATTCCAAGGAAATTTATTAATCTAATATATATATTGAAGACTTAATAAATTATTAATAGAATAATCGATACAGCATAAACATTAATAATCCAAATATCATAAACAAAATATAATAGTGTTGTCTCTAGGGCACAAACACTAACATGTTATTGGCTACAACCCAGTTATCACTCATGATAAATTTGCAGACGAGGTGTCACGTTTGTTTTCTTGGGCTACCCCCCCCCCCAAGAAGGGTTATCTCCTTCAAAACAAACACAAGAATTATCGAGAAGGGGGGTTGAATATGATAATCACTAAATTAAAAAATTCTTTCAAATCTTTTGCGGATATACAATTTAGTGCTCAGTTAGTGGTTTCGTGTTCTTGAGATGAATAGTGTTTGGAGCAATAAAACAAGGAACACAAGATATTCGGGGAAGTATATATTCATATATAAATCCGCGAGGGGTGTTGCTACACTCCGGTAAATAAATTAACCGGCTACAATCTAAGAACAACAAAGTTTCTAGCTTCTACAAAGATCGACAAATTAAATCCTATACAATGATCTAGATTTTGTTTGTCTAAGGATTTAATTATCGGGTAACGATTATAATGCCCCTAATAATATACAAGAGTTGAACCGGGCATTATAACATTACTCCGGTGAGAAGTTAAACAGGTATACAATTTGCTTGCGCTTCTCTGTATTTTCTTTCCTGCTTGTTTTTCATCAACTCTCATTTTGGAGAAGAAGATGAACAACACAAGTGAATCGCATCTTCTTCTGTTGTATAGACTTATATCAATTAAAATATGTGGTTAAAACCGAACCACACAATTTAATTGATTGTTCAACAAAGTTGTGGCTGAGGAGCTTGGACCTGCTAACCTGTGACTAAGGATTTTTGGAACATCAACTGGCGACCAGGAGGGTTGAGCACTTGGTTTTTATTTCAAAAAAGCTAGCCTGCGACTAGTAAATTACTAGTACATGTGTTGTACTTAACTTCTTAAAAGAAATTGTAACCTGCGACCATTTGGTTGCTAGGTTACTTTTGTTTCTTTTGTTTTTTATTTTCTTTTTTTTGTTTTCTTTGTCTTTTCTTTTTTTATTTTGTTTTCCTTTTTATTTAAGTTTAAATTGTACCTAATTAATTTATAAAATAAACTTAAATATAACTTATATAAATAAACTAATTTAGATTTATAAAATAAACTTATTTAAAGTTTATAAAATAAATCATTTTAAGTTTATTAAATAAATTATATTAAATTCCATTAAATAAATTTATTTAATTTAACAATTAAACTTTGAGCTTGGTCAATCCCTCGAGCTGTTTAGCTGTATACCCTGCGCACCTCTTCTCGTATTTTAACATATAAACCTTAAATCCAAGTACGTTCCTCAACTTAACAATTCTTCTATAAATAATACCTAGATTCCTTTAACGAGTTGTTGACGCCTAGTGTCACTGGTCTGGTTCACAGACGACTAACCCCGATTCAGGTCTTCGTATTATGGCCTTGATTACATAGTTAAGCTTGCAAAAACTTCATCGCTTCGAACACTGAGCGTCACTAAAGAAATGTACTTTCACTGGAATCCTTTCTGGTACTTTAGACAACGTCTTCATTGCTACTACAATCTTGAATACTTCATTCACTGTTCTTCACTGATGTTTGAACATATAAATGAAATCCTGTCAGTGGGTATAACTTCAAGACTGCAGTTGTCTTCTTTAACCTATGTCTATACCATGTCTTCAGTTCTTCAGATTCCTATGCTTCCAATAATTTCTATCTTTAATCAATGCCAATACACTAAAATCTTCCGATAGCACTTGAATACTGTATCTTCAACATTTCTGAAACCCTGAAAGTCTTTAACCTTTGTTCTTCACTGAGGCATGATCATATTAATGAACTTCTTTCAGTGACCTGTAGACAGACTTCAGGCCTTCTTCTAATCTTCTGATTCTTTGTATTTCTCTTGTCTTCATTTTTATTGATTTCTTGTGTAGACGTAGTATTATTAACCTATCATGTTCTAGTGTTGTTCTTGTGTTGAGTTATCACGTAAATGTTCATACAGCTATGCAGTCTCACCAACAATCTCCCCCTATTTGATTGTTAAACCTAACAAACAAATAAAATAGAGAGGATAACTCAACTAACAACTTGGAAAAAGTAAAGTACCAGGACTTGTAAATAATGCTAATGGTTTTCTGGATTGAATACTACATTTCTAGATTTCTTGAGTAACTGAAATGAAAGATTCTTGTTCCTCTAGCAATGAAATGATCTTCAAGTAGTTTCATCTTCATTTCCTTGGTTCTTCAAATCTCATCCAGATAACACTTCTCGGTCTTAAAGTAATCATCAGCAGCTTCCTTTGTACAACCATATTTCTTGTTGAGAAGCACATATCTCTCTTGCTTTCCCCCTATGAGAATCAACTGCTTAAAGGAGATCACCTTCATTTACCACCTCTCCCGTACAATAGGATCTGTAGATAAAAACCAATGGTACTCCCCTTTTGGAAAATAACTTATCCCCTTATGAAGAATAGTGATGAACCAATCCACTTCTTCTGAAGTTGTGTGATGTACATGTGCTTTACCTTTTTCCTTATACCTGCTATTTCTCCCCCTTAGTTGAGAAATCCTTCAAACCATTATATAAGCTTTTATCACCCCCTTAGAGAAGGATAATGTGTTATTGTCTGAAGGAGTTCTCATATTTTACTTGGTTGGAAAAGAAATAACAAGTCATAGTTTGATCAACCATGTCCCTTTAAATGCTGCAGAAAAGGCTTCACCGTTGATCATCATGTTAACCAATATTCCCAACTCCTTATACCTCCCAACTATGAGATCAACAATTATTACCAATTGTTAGCTATCAACTTGTTAGGTCCCGAAGTATTCTAATCCAATCTGTAAATGTTAGGTCCTTAAGAGTTAGGTTCCAATCATAAACAGATTCGAGACCCGAAGTAACAAGAACCAGTGTTTAGGGATAGGGAATGAGATATGGTGTTTCTCTTTCTTCCTCACTGTGAGTGAGTGATTTTGTTTCGTGTACCTCACAAGTATTTCACTCTTCTCTCCACTCATGTTTACACTCATTCTCACAAGTGTATCACTCCTCTCATAACTCCAAAATCCAGCTGTACCTGCAAGGAAAATCACATTAGCCATCCTTAAGGAGGTCACAGGTGGTGCAATGGGAGTTCACAGATCCCCATCCTTGTTAGACTCGTCAGATGAATCTAAGTCATAATCTACAAGTTGCTAGTTTCCCTTTTAGGGTTCCAGATTTGAACTCTGGAAAGGTAAACAATGATCCAGAGAATTTAGCATAAAGATCAAAGTTTCTTTTTAATGTCTTGAAGACATTTCCTTGTGACTCATCAGGTAAATCTAAATCATTATCAATAATTTGCCGATCTGTGCCTATGTCAGATCCACTATCTGCATATTCATCCAGGGGATTTAAGCCTGGGGAGGTAGACACTGACCACTGCCATATGGCTATTGGATCAGTATCCTCTCCAAATACCTGTAAAGGCAATTGGTCCATTAAAGTACCTTGAACAATCGAATCTGACCATAAATGGTCGAAACTCTTTTTTCTGTTAACTCTTCCTTTGTGTGTGAAACCTCTCCTTGTGCATCAAGAATTGTTTATATTCGAGGTGGTGACACTACATCGGATACCCTGGCCGACAGGCGAATTTCAATAGATGCACCCTGTTGTGAGGATGAATCTAGTAACTATTTTTATGTCTTTTCAGCCAGTACATCTTTTTGAGAAGATGTATGGGGGCTAGTAGTTGCCTCAGTTTTAATATTTCTCAGCTTTGTAGGAGACAGAGCTGCTGGGTTGACTTCAGAACCTTCCTTATGTGGTGCACTAAGGTACTTTCTCCCTCACGCTCATTCATACTTCATTTTAGGAGTAAGAGAGTGTTGGTTGGTCCTATTTCTGTGTTTTTCTTTACAGTCTGGGATAGAGGTTGTGCATTTTCAGCCTGATGACTATTAAATGAAAGAAAGCCATTGAAGGCTAAACCTGCATCACAGAACATATGGCAATATAGAGATAAAATGCATTTAAGATTTATAATGAATGAAAATCATGCATTTAATCTTTGAGAGAAATGATGTACAATAGTGATTTCCAAAATATTTTAATGAAATAAGCAATCACCACTGTAAAAAGAAGTTTGATTTTTCTCTTAAACTGTTCGAGTGCAAGAGTCTGTTTTTATGCATAAAGAGATAAATAAGCATGTCTTTTAATATGAAAAAGACATAGACTCATGACTTAGCAGTATTAAGAAGAGAAAGAAAGATTTTTTCTTTTAATATGAATGAGTTTTTGTAAAAGCATTGATCACTTAGGGTAAAGTCTAAGCAATTCTCATTCATGTTAAAAGCTCCATAATCTATCTTTATAACATTATTACCAACAACATTATTTATTGATAAATAATCTTAATAAGAATGATTGTGCTGCTGGTTTCAAATTGTAATGAATCTTTCAGGTATAGAAAAGCATATAAATTCACTAGAACTTAAAATCTCACAATTATCTGCAACAAAATATTAACAATATATCATTTACTGATACTTGCAAGTATTTTAGATACCAATAAATATGTTGCACCTTATTTTAATATAACTTAAATCATGAAACTGATATGAGATAAAATCCTCTAACATCATAATTCAAATATATTAAAATAAGATATCAATCAATTAAATACCAATATCTATCAAATAGACATTAGCATTTAATTCCATATATCATACAATTGTTAACTCCTAACAACTATAATATCTCAAAAAATACTGGTTCGATAAATAAAGCAACATTAACCAATATTGTCTTGTTTGCAATCATAGAAAAACATTATAAGTTTCATTTAATTTGATCCATTGAGTATTGCAACTATTATCAAAGTGTTTAGGAATTTGCAAATAAATATAAAAAATTGCAACTATTATCAAAGTGTTTAGGAATTTGTAAATAAGTATAAAAATTATTCTAAGTGGACAACATATGGTTACTTTTACCATAGTTGTACTTAAGAAAGATTTTTATACCTTTTGTATTAGTGTAAGTGACTGAGGATAAACATTGATTACATAGAGTAGTTCTGAGTAATGCCACAAATATTAATACTTCACAATTAGTTCATAGTTAACCTCTTAACTAAATATCATTAGCTGATATAAGTCAAAAATTAGTACACAACTAATCATGCTACAATCATGATTCTGATTTCAGTGAATTCTTGAGATGTAAACATTGCTAAATTCACTAAAACCAAAATATCATAATTAACTTATAATACATAAGTTACAATCAATATACTAGATATCAATTGTTGACAGATTTAGTTATAATCAATCATGCTGCTTATTTATTTTAAGTTAGTTTGAATTATGGAGCAAGTAAAATCATTGAAGTGCTTCAATTTCCATAATCCAAACTACTCAAAATAAATATTAAATAAGTAAATACTAAATATCTATGAGTTAGATACTAGAACTTAAATATTTATGATTATCCTTGAATAAACACCAATAGGATTATCCTTGAATAAACACCAATAGGATATATGACTTATATACATGGCAATCACTCTATGTATAATTAGTAATTTTTAGAAATACTTTCTAAGCATATAAAATATTGAGAGTTTTATACACATAACTTAGAAAATACTTAACTTTCAATATTAGGGATTTTAGTAATGAACATTGATTACTCAGAAAAAAAATTCGGAATAATATCACTAATACTAAAAGTATCATAATTATTCGTACAAGATATAAATAACTATGCGGCATACTATTTTAAATTAATTAAAATAGTATTCAAACTTAATTTTATAATACTTAACTACCACATATGTATATGACATTGTAATCATGATAATCAAGATAGTAGCATTAAGTACGATGTACTGGATTACTGATAAATTCACAAGTCCTTTAAATATTGAAGATTTAATACTTGTGAACTTATATGAAGAATTCCTTATAGATGGGATTTCCAACTAATGTGCAATGAATGATATCCCACACTTTCAAACCAGTCTTGAAAGATTAACTTTAACAAGTGATTTAATAAATGTTTTTGCAAGTGACTCTTTGACTAAAATACATGTTCTCGAAATAAATGATATATGGTGTGAAGATGCACTGACTTAATGTGTGCCATAGAGTTGTTGGAGTTGAAGTTGTTTCTTATCATAACAAGAAATTAATCTTCTTCCACGAAGTTGACAGCTTTCCGAGATGATTCTCCTGTCACTTAGGTTGACAACTTCAGAGATGCTTCTTTTGTCTTTCTTACAACCTGTGTAATCTATATCTATATAGCCAAACATGTTAAGCACAATATCTTTGGGGTACTTTACTCCAAGATTTAATAGTCCCTTAATATATCTAATAATCTTGTTAATAGCTATAAGATTGGATTCTCTAGGATCTACTTGGAACCTTACACTTTGGCATCTTTAGAACATTACATGTTGTCTATTTTCATTTGAGTAAAAGAGTGATTTTATCATACCTATATAGCTTGTCATTATACCTAAGTTTCACTGATCAAGCTTTAGTGGTTTCAGTTGGTAAGTAGTCTTGGCATGTTCAGAATCTTCCAAATTTTGCATCTTCAAAAGATCCTTAACTTACTTGTATTGCCATCATCTTTTGGTTTACTTGTGCTCCTAAAAGAAATATTCTTTTGGCTTGCTTGAGCTCCTAAAAGAATTATTCTAATGGCTTGCTTGAAGTGATTCCAAAAAGAATTATAACTTTTCCAACATGCTCCTCCATACCTACTCTACAATTACTTAGCAAATAATCTTGCACAAGTCTTTTTTAGTAGACCAACATATAACATTATCATTATATCACTACACATATATAACATTATGTTTGTGCCTAGTGATAAGAGATTTATTAATATGATAATTCTACTAGTTCACATTTAATTGTAACTTCAGTTAGAGTGCCATACCATGTCCTTAACGATTTCTTGAGTAGTATACTAGTTCATACCAACCTGAAGTGAGCTTGTGAAGAAGAGATATACAGAGTCCAATATACCTACAACTGCAAAGTCCATGAACTGTTGTGCATTGACTTCCTCTTTTGACTCACCAACCAGGAGTGCACTTGCACACATCTACTAGAGTCCAATTCCAAGTTTGAATGTGCATCAGGTGCCTGGTATGTCGTAATATCCTCAATTCTCGTCACTGGTTCTTTTTGTTAGATATTGCTTCCTAATAATAACCTAGCATCCAGTTTGGCCTTGTCCCTCGTAACAATGCCATTGTCATGCAGTTTTGACTTCTAGTTATCCTTGTACCAATTACAAAATTGTCATTTAGTTTGGATACCAACTTCCCTTCAATCTGCTTGCTGACTGATTGAGTTCATCTTGCTTTGCAATCACCCAATCAATCCGGATCTATTAGAGCTTCTGTAACTTTCTTAGTTTCTTCTTCAAATAGAACACTAAAGAAATAATCATTCATGCTTAGTAGCCCTGCTAATCATTACTCCACCATCTGGATCACTTAAGAACTAGACTCTGGGAATAATATTAATATAAACCCTTTATCTCAGCAGATACGTTCTTGTAGTGTCCTCTTGATTTAAAATGAGGTGTTGTGTCTGACTAGTTGATCCTTCTTATGCTCCCCCTAAGCTGTTGTTGGGATTTCCTGAAAATCCTTAACCTTGTTGAATAGCTTCATTGAAGTAATAAGTTGTGTTATACACTGCCTTTCCACTACTTGGATATGAATCATCAATGCCATTAATTTCCGCTTTAACAGCTTGGAGCATGGAGTTGTTGAACTGTGCACTTAGACTGTCTATCACCTTCTGTTGATCAACCATAAATGCCCTGTAGCTTGTATAATTCACTGAGTAGCCATGGAAAATATCCTAACTAGTCTTAGTTGAAAATGACCAGATCTTCAAACAACTGAAAACATTTCATTGTTTGCTTCTATAGAACATTCTCTCCAAACACTTTGAGATTATCCAGTGTTTGCTTTTGTTGGCCATTAACTCATTATTGGTCTTCATGTATACATCCTGATCGAGGCTTGATCTTACTTGTTGCAAACTGTGTTGACTACTTCAGCCCTATGGTATTTAGAAAGTTTTGATTAGGTTGATATTTCCCTTGGAGCTTTAATCAAGTTCCAGTTATTTCTTTGTACCACTTCATTCTGACACGGAGCTTCCAGTGCTGAATATGTCTCAAAATATTCTTGATAGTACAGATATTAATCAGAACTGCTTCTAGAATTTAGTCACATTATCTGACCATAAGATCATTTCTTTTACAGTTGCTTCCATCTTGATCTTCTGATATGATCAATCACCATATGTAATGTCTTGTCTTTAGAATGCACGAACAACAACTTTGTCTATTAAGAGTAGTCATCCATCATCAGTGAGGTATATCTTTATTTTGATGTGATGTTGTCTTTGACTTCTCTTCCTGACATGCCTCACATTTATCATCCTTCTGAATTCCAGATGAGGCAGTCCTCTCACTAAACCCTTTTTTACAAAAGATTCCTTGTGTTGATGTTCAAGGGTAAGAGATCTAATGTCATAGCTAAACTTTTGTCAGATGAAGTTTTACAGTAGAAACCATTGACTTCACCTTTCTTGAGATTCCAGTCTAGCCATAAGCATATCCTTTCCTTACTCTAAGAAGAGAAAGCTTCTCAACCTTCCTGCTTCGGATGAGACATTAATCCTTCATTGAATTGACATTTTGTCCTCGATGCAGAACAGTCTGATAAGAGGATTTGTGTCTTCATTCTACAGCAAGAAAGATGCTTCAATGGTTATCAGTGAAACCAATGATTAGTTTTTATCAGTGATAACAATTGTTGAATCCATGATAACATCCCTTTTTCTGTATAGCTTGTCCCATGATGAAAAACTTTGCTATCATCTCCAAAGATTATTGACGGAATAGCTTTTATTGTTCATATTTGATTGTGACGCTCTTTCTTTGATCATATACCTTGAGTATCAATTACCAAGAATACATATGAATCAATTAACATGTTATGTCCTGCACTCAAAAATGTCTTAACAAATCTTGGTACCCAACTTATCAGTTTGGGTCCAGATGGATTAGAGATATTATAATAATCAAAGATAACAACTGCTACAACCTTATTGTAATAACCCCAAAAATTTTGGACTTTTTGTAACCCTTATGAATAGTGATTTTGCTGATTATGCTGATTAAGAAAACTTTTCATGCCACACTATGTAACAGTTCTTTTATTGATATTCTGAGATCTTATTAGTACTCTATATGGTATATAAGTGTATGTAAAGATCGCCAGAATCCAAATTCGAACACTTTGATTTTTCCCAAAAATCCACCAGATACCGAAAGAATTGAGTATAAGGTAACATGATTAAAAGGATTTAAATTCAAGGATTATAAGAGAGGATCATAAAAGGAATATAATATATTGAGAAAGGTTAAGGGAACCCTAGTAATAAGATCTCGGATATGATCCATCAAACCATTAGCAAGAACGAACGATAAACGAGTCGTACAACAATTAAATGACAAGTAATGCAAGAGAGATTAGTGCAAGGATTAAGGATGATAATCAAGCAATTAAGCAAGGATTAGCATAAAAAGATGCTTCCACCACCAAATGATGACAAGTGGCAAATGATGAAGTCACCAAGGTGATGTCATGCTTAGTCACACTCCACTCACTTTATTCAACCAATTAATCACCCAAATATCCCATTCACTTCCATTTTCCACCACAAACACATTTGGCAAAGTAAAACCCCTCCCAAGAAGAAGAAGCTCTCGGCCTTCTTTATTTTTAAAGGAGAAAAATTCCAAAAATCAAGATTCAAGCTTTGTTAAATTACAAGGTAATTATCCAAGGTCCCTTATGATTAGTTATGGCTATCCTAGAAGTTTAAGCCTCCAATTCTTCATGAATCTCTTCCAATAAATCAAGGAAGAAGATGATGAATAGTGTTTTCAAGTTACTAACTTTGTTTTCTTTGATTTTCCTTTAAGATCAAAGCATTCCTAAGCTATCTCAAGGCTTCCTAGCTACTCTAATCACTCCAAGGAAGGTATAACACCTCCAAACCCTAACTTTACTTTGAGTATTAGGTTTGGTTTTGATTTTTAAAGTAAATGAGAAACATGATGCTTGTGTGTTTAAAGTTTGGATTGGATTTATAGTGATTTTGATGTTGGAATCTTGTTTATAGTTAATGAAACTTAAGTATAGTTAGTAGTTCATGTTTAGGGTTGAATGAATTGGAAAATCTTGAGATTTGGGACTGATGTAGTAAGGTTTGGATGAGGGTTGGTTGTATTGTTGATTGTGAGTTGAATTATGGTTGTTTGGAGTGGTTTAAAACTTGGTAATCGCGTAAACATAACCGTCGTAATGCCCGTTTTTATACAACTTTTTGTTCTTATTGTTCGGGACAGAGAGCTGACTGTTGAATCTGTGATATTGCAATGTTTAGCTATATTATGTCGTAAGCTTCGTTTTGATATGTGGTTCGCTTAAATCCGATGTACGGTTTAGGAGAAACGACCGTTTTAAGTAACGGCGTTTCGCGAACGAACCATTTCCCCTCGCCTTACTTTGAAACCTTGGTCAAGGTCCTTAAATGACTACTTGGAGTATGAAACAATTATGTAAGTTTAATAGGTTAGTTGGTAGAGTACTTGGGAAAGAGTCGCCTTAAAATTCATAACGGTTAATTTATTAAAAATGGTGGAGCCGAGGGTACTCGAGCGACTTATGTGAATCGTTAAGCGCAAATGCGAACGTTAGGGTCTAATTGGTTAAAGACTAGTTTCTTAAGCGACCGTGGTTTAATTCCAACTTATATGTTGTTTATAGGTTACCAGACTCGCCCCAAGCCTTTTACCACCCCAAGTCGCTCAGGCAAGTTTTCTACCCGTAAAATTGTTGTTGTGATGTATATATGTATATGAATTATCTTGTGATAAGTGCATGATTGTTATTAGAAAATCTTGTGATAAATTGGAGCATGTTGATATGGTATATATATGCATGTTGTGAAATCTTGATATTCTATTATCAATTCAAATACTTATAAACTGTACCTATGCTAGAGATAAGCAGTAGTTGCGTATACCCTTAGTATAGGGGACCCGAAGGTGAACATTTTTCTAAACCGGGAGTCGATGTTTCCCAGTATAATATATGTATATATATATAGTTTTCTATAACTATTAATCGAATAAGGTATATTCGATGGTTTTGAATAATAATCAAACTTATTTTCGATTATTCAAATAAGGATCGTACTTTCGTATAAGTATATCTTTTGTTATTTATTATTCGTTTCAAGTATGAGTTTTAAAACTTCTACTTCAATTATTTTTATAAATATTATCCTTTATGGGAATATTATTTAAATAATAATATTCAGATTTTTTCTAATATATCGGGACTGATTTATTTTATTAAATCATCATTACTCTAAACATTCTTTAAAATGTTTTCGAGTCTTCAAAATGATTTTAAAAGTTAGAGCGGATCCCAAAACTCGTTTTCAAGTTTAAGATCTTCCTTTTGAAGGGGACTTGAATACTCGCTCAAAAAGCTAAGGGATCCGGCTCTGTGGTGTATT
Organism: Apium graveolens; assembly: GCF_009905375.1. Lineage (NCBI taxonomy): Eukaryota > Viridiplantae > Streptophyta > Magnoliopsida > Apiales > Apiaceae > Apium > Apium graveolens. The sequence goes on from NC_133657.1 coordinate 59,698,033, forward strand.
TTATATTCGCAACGAGGTTGCTGTTTTGAGAAGACAATTTGATTACTTGCCCAATATTTGGGAAGTAAGTCCATCTAATTGAGTCGGCATAACGACAGGCCGGGGTACGATCTATGAAGGTGTAAGAGGCTGGGTGACAGTCCATCCATGCGTGAATGGCCGGGTAATGGTCTAGCGCGAGGTCCTAATGCGGCCAGGGTGATGACCGGCGAGGAATTCATCCATCTACAGTAGAAAATGTTACTTATCGGTATCTTTGCCTGTTCAGCAAGATATCCGGTTTATGCCAAAATTCTCTTCGTTCCAAATTAATTGGATATTACAACTCTATTTATACTTTTCATGATAGAGGTTTTCAAGGAATGTGTGAGAGATATATATAGGTATATATATATCAGGACTTAATAAAGTATCTCATAACTTCATTTCATTTAAATAATATTTCAAAGATTGAATCTATCCAAGTCTTATGTTGAAGTCTCATCTATGTGATGAACCTTTAAAAACTTATTATACTTTGAATAGTAATAGTTCAAGTAGTTTTCTAAAATGATATAAGTATAGTGAAATAATTGGTAACTTTATCTCTTTTTAAACTTATATCCAGTAAGTAATTATCTTACATTTGATAAAGATTCCAATAAGTTATCTAGTTAGATACTTGCATTATTGATTACACTATATATTATCTTGCGAGCTATAATGCTCACTCTTGCTTCATTTCTTCATCACATAACAACAGTTAGGAAAGATGGCCAGATTCAAGCAGTCCTAGCGCAAGAGCGTGGGAAGCATCCCGCGTCTTCCCGTTAATATCATAGCTGTTATAGCTGCAGAGGTAGATCTATCTGTAGATCAGGAATTCTACTTTTGGGAATCAATTATGTATAATTATAACTTGGGGCAGATAATGGCAATTAACTGTAAACTTATTAAGTAATCATTTTGGGTTGTAATAACCTTTAAATTGTGGATTCAAGGAATTGTACTTATTTCAATTTTATCTCTGAGACTATAACGGGCTGTGGTGTGTGTTAGTGTGGGGTCACAGCATGAGGTTATAAATTTTTAATTAAGTGAAGTGATATTTATGGAAAGTAAGACCGTGACGACCCGGATCCCCGACTACGGATCTGGGGGTGTTACAGAAATGGTATCAGAGTTAAGCGTTATAAACCTCAGAGATGATGCGATGATATAATAATAAACTCACAAAGATAATAAGAACTCTTGCCAAGTTCATGGTCGGACTACTTAAAGTATTGCTGACAGTTAAAACCCTTACGGGAACCCTTATAAGTATCATGGTAGTAACTTAGCTCGTTTAATGTGTAGACGCGTGAGATAGAAGACCCTGAGATGTTCGAGCGTGAGCATGATGAGGCACTGCTAGATGCCGAGGATCAGGAGGAGCCTGAGGAGGAGGAGATGGATGAGAAGGACCCCTCAGAGGAGTCAGAGACAGAGGTTATTGCGATTTCAGATGAGGATCCGGATGAGGTCCCAGTAGCTGAGGAGCATGTCGGAGCTATAGTGGAGTATACTAGTACCCCTCAACCCTCACTCCCCGTGGTCAGAGCTCCTACCCCTCCATTACTATCTTGGAGCCCCTATGATGACAGCTCTGAGACCCATACCCCCGAGCCTAGACAGGCCAAGGAGGCACCCCCAGCGGCTCCGGATTCACCACCTCTTGACCCTGCCCATAGGCAGTCTTTGTTAGCTCACGGCTATGTTCAGGACGTTCTGAGGACTCGAGTGGCTGTTGCTGAGGCCCGGTTGTATGAGGTCATGAGAGTGTGGGAGTTGACCCGCTCTGGTGATTGATTCAGGACCAGTGATGTGGTAGTCTAGTCATCTAGTTAGTCGAGGCCATAGTAAGAGCCAATTTTCCGGGATAGTTGGCTTGTATATAGTATCCCTTTCTCTGACTAGACAGATAGACTCATATATTTCACTTTTGGGCAGATGACTATAGCATTGTTGTACTTTTGACCAGATCGAACTATGTATATCTCGCATTATGTATATATTTGTTTCCTTTCAGTTCAGTTCCTTAGTGACGAGATCATTGTTTTTATCGTTATTATTACTACACTTCCTATTAGAACTGTCATAATATAATAGAATTGCGAGATACGTTCTCCCCATTATAGAAACTGTGCAAGGCACGATCTTATGTATGATTGTGACCTAACGTTGAATTTTCCAAAATTTATCAGTATCATGCCGCCAAGAAGTTTTGGAACTAGGGCGAACCCTGGTTTGAGGACCAGGGAAGCCATAACCAAGATAGTAGGAACCAAGAACACAGTGAAGAGGAAGATGAGGATTATGTTGAACAGGATGACTCCCAGTATGAAGAGGAGGAGGAAACATTTGATGTTGAAGGATTTGAGATAGAGGCTGAAGAAGGAAAAACTGAGGTTGAGCAACAGATACCAAACCCAGGCATGGATCCAATGGAGCAGTTCATGCAACTACTAAGGCAGAACTTGAAACGTCAACCCAACCCACCCCCTTAAGGAAATAACAATGTTGTGGCAAACTCTTTCAGGGCATTCAAGTCCCTTAAGCCCTCTGAGTTCCACGGATCAGCCGACCCAGTTGAGGCAAGGGCATGGCTAAAGGAAATGGACAAATCCTTTGAGATTCTGAGTACCGATGAGGCACAGAAGACTGTATTTGCTACCTACCTTCTGAAGGGAGAGGTCAACTACTGGTGGAAGGCCATGAAAAACATGGAGACAGATGCTATCATAACCTAGGAGAGGTTCAGTTAGTTGTTTATGGGAAAATATTTCCCGAGGTTTATGGAGAACCAGATGGAGCTCAAGTTCTTGGAGCTAAAGCAGAATAACTTATCTGTAGCAGAGTACGAAGCAAAATTTACTGAGTTATCAAGGTTTGTGCCAGAGTTTGTGAACACCGAGGAAAAGAAAGCTAGGAGGTTTTAACAGGGACTGAAACCATGGATTTAGAATAGGGTGGCAATCCTTGAGCTTATAGATTATGCCACTCTGGTGCAAAAGGCAACAATTGCAGAAGCCGGAAGTGAACAGATGCAGAAGGAAAGAGAGAAGAAAGGAATAAAGAGGAAAAGTATGAGCATGGGCACAGGTTCCGCAGGAGGGAGCTTCCCAACTAGATTTAATCGAGGAGCAGTGTCCCTATCGGGAAGGAGTACTGGGTTTAAGCGGCCCGTAAGTGTGAATGTGATCCAGAGCGGCCAGAAGTCAGGAATGTCCTATTCCAACCAGTCTCGACCCTCATTGCCAGCCTGTAACACTTGTGGAAGGATGCATTCAGTGGAGTGTAAAGGGAAGCCAATAACCTGCTTTAAGTGTGGTCGAGAGGGTCACTATTCTAACAAGTGTACTTCGCAACCCCCTAGTGTCAGCCCGACCACCATCTGTTATCAGTGTGGAAGACCAGGCCACATGAGGAGGGAGTTCCCAGGGAACAAACCAGCAGCCTCAGGAGCAAGCAGGGCTGCTTCTAATAAACCACCTATTGCGAGGACTTTCAACATGACAGTTCAAGATGATATGAAAGACTCAGATGTGATAGCAGGTACCCTTTCTCTAAATTCAGTCAGAGTAAATGTTTTATTTGATTTGGGAGCAACTAAATCTTTTATATCGAGGGACTTTACGCTTAAATTAAGACTTGAGGCTGAACCCTTGATAGAACCCTTACAAGTAGAAATAGCCAACCATGAAGTTATTCCTGTTAACCAGATTCACCCCGCCTATGAGTTAGGCATAGGGGAATAATCTTTTAGTGTTGATCTAATTCCTTTTAAATTAGGGGAATTTGATGTAATTTTGGGAATGGTCTGGCTATCTAGCAATGATGCTCAGATAGACTGTAAGGGGAAGAAAGTTAAGTTGAATATCCCAGGGAAGAAAGGAGTCATATTTAGAGGGAAGAGGCAGACGCATAAATTTTTGACCATGGCCCAAGCCAATAAGATGCTACAAAAAGGAAATGAGGCTTTCCTAGCCTATGTGGTGGACACGCAGAAGGAGGCGCCCAACTTGCAAGACATTCCGGTAGTCAACAAATTTGAAGATGTATTCCTACAAGACCTTCCGGGACTACCACCCGATAGAGTGATTGAATTTGCTATTGAGTTGGCCCCAGGGACTGCGCCAGTTTCAAAGGCACCATACCGGTTAGCCCCATTAGAAATGAAGGAACTCGCTACCCAATTACAAGAACTTTTGGATAAGGGTATGATAAGACCCAGTGTGTCTTCGTGGGGAGCTTTCAAGAATGTGCGGGAACCAAATTAAACATGAGTACCGCTTACCATCCCCAAATGGACGGGCAAAGTGAAAGGACCATCCAGACCCTAGAGGATATGTTGAGAGTCTGTGCAATAGACTTTAAAGGAAGTTGGGATGATCACTTGCCATTGATCGAGTTTTCTTATAACAATAGCTTTCATGCCAGCATCGGAATGCCATCTTACGAGGCCCTGTACGGAAGAAGGTGTCGATCTCCCTTATACTGGGATAAAGTGGGAGAGTGAAAGATGCTCGGACCCGAAGTGGTCCAAAGGACCAAAGACATAGTGGATCTCATCAGAGGACGGCTTGTAGCAGCCCAAGACCGACAGAAGAAGTATGCAGACCTAGCCCGAAAGGACAAGGAGTATGAAGTAAGGGACTTAGTACTGCAAAAGGTATCCCCTTGGAAAGGATTAATGAGGTTCGGTAAGAAAGAGAAACTAAGCCCAAGATACATTGGACCTTTTGAGATACTAAGACGGATAGGGAAGTTAGCTTACGAGCTAGCCCTACCCCCGAACCTATAACAAGTTCATAATGTGTTCCATGTGTCAATGCTAAGGAAGTATCATCGGGATGTCAGGCACATAGTGGAATACGAGCAGGTGGGCATGCAACCAAACCTGACTTACGTGGAGAAACCAGTGAAGATTATTGATAAAAAGGAGCAGGTGCTTCGGAACAAAGTAATCAAGCTAGTCAGAGTGCTATGGAAGAATCGTAATGTAGAGGAGTAAACTTGGGAACTAGAGAGTGCAATGGTAGAAAAGTACCCCTATTTGTTTTCTATCTGATTTCGGGACGGAATCCTTTTAAGAAGGGGAGACTGTAATAATTCCAGAAATTTTGGACTTTTTGTAACCCTTATGAATAGTGATTTTGCTGATTATGATGATTAAGAAAAATTTTCATGCCACACTATATAGCAGTTCTTTTTTTGATATTCTGAGATCTTATTAGTACTCTATATGGTATATAAGTGTATGTAAAGATCGCCAGAATCCAAATTCGAACACTTTGATTTTTCCCGAAAATCCACCAGATACTGAAAGAATTGAGTATAAGGTAACATGATTAAAAGGATTTAAATTCAAGGATTATAAGAGAGGATCATAAAAGGAATATAATATATTTAGAAAGGTTAAGGGAACCCAAGTAATAAGATCCCGGATATGATCCCTCAAACGATTAGCAAGAATGAACGATAAACGAGCCGTACAACAATTAAATGACAAGTAATGCAAGAGAGATTAGTGCAAGGATTAAGGATGATAATCAAGCAATTAAGCAAGGATTAACATAAAAAGATGCTTCCACCACCAAGTGATGACAAGTGGAAAATGATGAAGTCACCAAGGTGATGTCATGCTTAGTCAGACTCTACTCACTTTATTCAACCAATTAATCACCCAAATATCCCATTCACTTCCATTTTCCACCACAAACACATTTAAAAAGGTAAAACCCCTCCCAAAAAGAATAAGCTCTCGGCCTTCTTCATTTTTCGAGGAGAAAAATTCCAAAAATCTAGATTCAAGCTTTGTTAAATTACAAGGTTATTATCCAAGGTCCCTTATGATTAGTTATGGCTATCCTAGAAGTTTAAGCCTCCAATTCTTCATGAATCTCTTCCAATAAATCAAGGAATAAGATGATGAATAGCGTTTTCAAGTTACTAACTTTGTTTTCTTTGATTTTCCTTTAAGATCCAAGCATTCCTAAGCTATCTCAAGGCTTCTTAAGGCTTCCTAGCTACTCTAATCACTCCAAGGAAGGTATAACACCTCCAAACCCTAACTTTAATTTGAGTATTAGGTTTGGTTTTGATTTTTATATTAAATGAGAAGCATGATGCTTGTGTGTTTAAAGTTTGGATTGGATTTGTAGTGATTTGGATGTTGTAATCTTGTTTATAGTTAATAAAACTTAAGTATAGTTAGTAGTTCATGTTTAGGGTTGAATGAATTGGAAAATCTTGAGATTTGGGACTGATGTAGTAAGGTTTGGATGAGGTTTGGTTGTATTGTTGATTGTAAGTTGAATTGTGGTTGTTTGGAGTGGTTTAAAACTTGGTAATCGCGTAAACATAGCCGTCGTAATGCCCGTTTTTATACAACTGCGTGTTCTTAGTGTTAGGTACAGAGAGCTAACTGTTGAATCTGTGACCGTGCCATGTTTAGCTAGATTATGTCGTAAGCTTTGTTTTGATATGTGGTTCGCTTAAATCTGATGTACGGTTTAGGAGAAACGACCATTTTAAGTAACGGCGTTTCGCGAACGAACCATTTCCCCTCGCCTTACTTTGAAACCTTGGTTAAGGTCCTTAAATGACTACTTGGAGTATGAAAAAATTATGTAAGGTTAATAGGTTAGTTGGTAGAGTACTCGCGAAAGAGTCGCCTTAAAATTCATAACGGTTAATTTATTAAAAATGGTGGAGCCGAGGGTACTCGAGTGACTTATGTGAATCGTTAAGCGCAAATGCGAACGTTAGGGTCTAATTGGTTAAAGGCTAGTTTCTTAAGCGACCGTGATTTAATTCCAACTTATATGTTTTTTATAGGTTACCAGACTCGCCCCAGGACTTTTATCACCCCCAGTCGCTCAGACAAGTTTTCTCCCCGTATAACTGTTGTTGTGATGTATATATGTATATGCATTATCTTGTGATAAGTGCATGATTGTTATTAGCAAATCTTGCGATATATTGGAGCATGTTGATATGGTATATATATGCATGTTGTGAAATCTTGATATTCTATTATCAATTCAAATACTTATAAACTGCATAATACCTAGCTAGAGATAAGCAGTAGTTGCGTATACCCAAAGGTGAACATTTTTCTAAACCGGGAGTCGATGTTTCCGAGTATAATATATGTATATATATATATATAGTTTTATATAACTATTAATCGAATAAGGTATATTCGATGGTTTTGAATAATAATTAAACTTATTTTCGATTATTCAAATAAGGATCATACTTTCGTATAAGTATATCTTTTGTTATTTATTATTCGTTTCAAGTATGAGTTTTAAAACTTCTACTTCAATTATTTTTATAAATATTATCCTTTATGGGAATATTATTTAAATAATAATATTCAGATATTTTCTAATATATCGGGACTGATTTATTTTATTAAATCATCATTACTCTAAACATTCTTTAAAATGTTTTCGAGTCTTCAAAATAATTTTAAAAGTTAGAGAGGATCCCAAAACTCATTTTCAAGTTTAAGATCTTCCTTTTGAAGGGGACTTGAATACATGCTGAAAAATTTAAGGGATTCGGCTTTGTGCTGTATTTTATATTCGCAATGAGGTTGCTGTTTTGAGAAAACAATTTGATTACTTGCCCAATGTTCGGGAAGTAAGTCCATCTAATTGAGTCGGCATAAGCGACAGGCCGGGGTACGGTCTATGAAGGTATAAGAGGCTGGATGACAGTCCATCCACGCGTGAGTGGCCGGGTAATAGTCTAGCGCGAGGTCCTTTTTAGGGCAAAAACATGCGCTAATAACACACGCAAGTATACGCGTTCGCAAGTAATATAGAATACTTTCTAGTTCGTTCCCACATAGACTCAGACTAATTATGTTCAATTAAACTCACTCACCAATGTATGATTACTTCCCAATGCTAAGACAATAACACTTAGATTTGATTAACTAATTATTAACTACAATTAACTACTACAATTAAGCACTTAATTAACACTTGAATTAATAATATTAAAACACTCATGAGATCACAACTTCATTACTACTTCCTTCAATAGTCATTGTTATTACCCTTAGCATGCAACAGTGATGATATTAATCGAATAACACGAAACTGATAAAAGCCAACTTTCATTGTACTAATACCATTCTACCAAACATCCACAATTAAGATAGAAGTTGAATAGGTATCAATTATGTTGAGTCCCTATTTGTCTATACAAATTGACAACATAACGACTTAAGCACAAGTTATTCCTTTTGATTACATAGGGAGAATAAAACGGTTAGAGTTACCCACTAATCATGCAACATGAACCTATCGCTTCAGATCCACCATCGCTTCAGAAGAGATTAACACCCTATCTTATATGTTCGCGACGCACATAAGACGAATACGCACAACCAATACTTGATATCATACAATCATCACACAGTAAGATATTAAACAATTAACTAAAGAATTCCATAGTAAATCCGTTATGACCCCATGATCACGATTAGCCCATGATAGCACTCATCGTCATCATGGGTTCATATGAAAACATGATAAATAAACACAAGAGAATAATAACTAAAACTACTTATATTAAACCAGAGTACATCACAAGAGTAAATAGGTTCAAAGTAAAGAAAACTAGCATCCAACGTTACAACGAAATAAAGAATCACAAGAAAATATGCTTCCTCTTCGTTGCGGTGTGCTAAACGGTCTTCTTCCTTATCTCCTTCGCTCTTTGATTAATACTACGATCCAACCTTTCTGAAACGTCTCTGAAATCTACTTATATAGGAGTCCCATAAAACCCAAATAACTCAGAAGTTGGAAGCCAAAGAGAAATAGGAGTCTAAAATAATTAATCTGAAATTACGACCCTGCGCGCCCGCTCAGCATTCTTGAGCGGGCGCTCAGCTTCCTGCGCAGCCGCTCAGCAGAGCTGAGCGGGCGCTCAGACCCCTTCTGGAAAATACTCTGTTTTTTCTCCATTTCTTCACTGCAATCTGCTCCTATCTTCCCACTTGCAATGCTAAACACATGCCAAGGCTTATTATTAATGAATTCTCTCCCGAAATGCAACTAATACCCTGAAATGCACAAACACTAGAAAAACGCATCAAATACACAAAATACTTGATTTCAAGACACCAATTTAAGCTATTATAAGACGTTCTAAGTGGTACAAAATGCCACTTATCACACCCCCAAACTTAAATCGATGTTTGTCCTCAAGCGTCACAGACTAAAAAATAAAATAAAAATAGGCATGAATGCAATCTATATAAAATGCAGCGATCCCCCTTACTACGACCAAGCCAACCAACTTACGACATCTCAACAAATGCAATTAGGCGAATAAAGATCCATCGAATCATAGAAACTAACATACAGCCAGAAACGTGGTGTGTGCAGATGCTTAACAGATATACTTCGAAACTAGATTAATTATCATGACTCAACTATCCTCAAGGCAATCGCATGATTATACAAAGAACAAAAATTCTAGGCACAAAGTGACTTATAACACTTCAAGAATCCTGGAGCTTATTATGGAATCATGCTTTTTATTTATAACAACAAATGCTTATTTGACCGTGAAATGAGTGAGGTCCACAAAAGACTTATACAATGGCATCCATGTAGCGAGCGTTAGGTTAGCGGATCCCAGATTATAAAAGCCTTAGGTCACTAGGCACAAAGTCCCCTAAGAACTTAATAACTCGAATACCAAAGAGCCCACTCGTGATCAATTATGCATTAACTCTTTATTTTTCTTCTTTTTTTCTTTTTTTTTTCCTTTTTCTATTTTTTTCTCTCTTTTTTTCAACTTTCTGAGCAAGTGCATTTTGCTCCATCTTGTTCAACCCTAGACTACTCGCATAAACATACGAGGCGGCTACTAGCCATTTTGAAGCCTAGCCACAATTAGCAATGAATTCCATTTTTCACTCCATTTTTTTCTTTTCATACCCTTTATCACTAAGAACATATTATAAAATTCTAAGCATAATAAATAGATTAACCTCGAAAACCATCAAACCATAACAACCATCTAGTCCTTAAGCATTCTCTAAGACTTAGTGAAATTACAAGTGTTTCTAGCATGCATATCAACCTACACGATTCAACATCACTTTAACGCTATCACTACACTCGCATCAACATCACAAATCAATTGGTAAATCAGTGCAAAAGGGATCATGGTATATGCATGAGCTACATGACATGATAAATAAAGCTATAAATAATAAAAAACTATATGGAAAAATTATGCAATTATATGAACTAAATTATCATGAATATGCAACTATATGACACACACACAAAATATTCCTTAACTACTGTTAGAGTATTGGGGTGTTGCTGTGTATAGAATTCTAGTATAATTTCAGTAATCTCAAACACAAAAGCTGAACAGTTACTGCTGGAACTTGTTCTCTGTTACTACTAGATTATATTTGTGTTCTGATCATTAAAAATAATACAACCTTCTCCACTTATAGTAGGAGAATTTAGAAGATCATACATGAACCTATCAGTTACATCCTTTGAGTTCCATGGACCACAATTAATGTGTCTTTTGATATTTTTAATATAAAGAATTTAGTTTATAATTAACACATTCCCTCCTTAAACAAATTCCTTTCGATCCTTCATGCCCATCAACATTTTGAAAGTATCTAGCAGAGGCTTGGACAACGGTTTAGTGAGAACATCAGCAATCTGATCTCTACTAGCAACATGATGTAACTGCACATTCTTCTCCTTTACGTGTTCTCGAATAAAATGAAATTGCACATCAATGTGTTTGCTCCTTTCGTGATGCACTGGATTTTTGGCAAGCTCAATAGAAGATTTGTTATCAATTCTAATTTCAGTTGACATCGACTGTGGAATTTTAAGCTCACGAACTAATCTTCTTAACCATGTCGCATGACATACGCAGAAAGATGCTGCCACATACTCGGCCTCGCAGGTTGACAAAGAAAAAATGGGCTGCTTTTTGGAGTACCATGTAAAAACTGTGTCTCCCATGAAAAACATGTATCCGGACGTACTTTTGTGATCATCTTCGTCTCCACACCAATCACTATCAAAATAGCCTAGCAGCTTGTAATCCTCTGTCCTTGAGTAAAATAATCCCAGAGATTTTGTTCCTTGCACATATCGTAAAATTCTCTTTATTGCCTTCCAGTGAGCTTGTTTTGGATGTTCCATAAATCTGCTCAAAATTCCAACACTATATGATAGATCAGGTCTCGTACATGTGAGATATCTCAAACTCCCAACTAAGCTTTGATATAAGTTTGCCTCCACCGTGTTTCCTTCCTCAAATTTAGACAGCTTTGTGCCCAATTCCATAGGTGTTGCAACTGGATTACAGTGTTCCATACAAAATTTCTTTAAAATACTATTGGCATATGCTTCTTGAGATATAAATATACCTGACTGATCTTGTTTCACTTCAATGCCAAGTAAAAATCTCATCAGACCCAAGTCAGTCATCTCTAACTCTTGGGTCATCTCCTTCTTAAACTCTTTAATCATTTTGTCATTGTTTCCCATAAAAATGAGATCATCAACGTAAAGTGCAACGAACAGTAAACTCTCTTGCGTTTCCTTGACATAGAGAGCAGCTTCATAAGGACACTGCACAAACCCGTTCTTCTTGAAATAAGCATCAATGCGAGTGTTCCATGCTCGTGGCGCCTGTTTTAGACCGTACAAAGCCTTATATAATCTCAACACCATCTTTTCTTTACCTGCCTTTACATATCCGGGTGGTTGGCTCACGTACACTTCCTCTTCTAGTGCTCCATTTAAGAAAACCCATTTTATGTTCATCTGGGAAATGGGCCATTTACATTGAGCTGCTTGAGAGATCAATATGTGTATTGTCTCCATTCTGGCAACAGGGGAGAAAACCTTATCGTAGTCTATTCCGGCCTTTTGTCGGTAGCCCTTCGCAACTAATCGTGCTTTATATCTTTCTACTCCCCCCTGAGCATTCATTTTCTTTTTATAAACCCATTTAACATCAATAGGCTTACAACCTTCTGGAGGTTCAACAAGTTCCCAGGTTTTGTTCTTTTCGATGGCTTTGATTTCTTCATCCATTGCGGCATTCCATTTCTTGTCTTTCACTGCTTCTCCAAAGTCTATGCTTTCTGTATCAGCCACCAAACACACTAGGTGTACCTCACCATGTTCATATATATCTTGTAAGCTTCTCGTTCTAGGATTTCTGGGCTCATCCTCGTCAAATTCTTCTTCTCCAGGTGTATCAAAACTTGTAACTGGGATTTTAGAAATTTGAACATCTTCCTCTGCTGGTGCTTTATTCTAGTTCCACGCATCATCTTCTTGAATTTTCACATCTCGACTTACAACCACCTTCATAAAAATCGGGTCCAAGAGCCTATATTCTTTTGCTTTCTCGTCGTATCCAATGAAAATGTACTTCCTGCTCTTGTCATCCAATTTGGTCCTCCTTTGATCCGGTACATGTGAATATGCTAGGCTCCCAAAAACTTTAAGATATGACACAGTAGGCTTTTTTCCACTCCACAATTCTTGAGGAGTTTTAATTCCCAAGTTTGAGTGAGGACACCGATTTTGAATATAAACGGCACACTGCACAGCCTCTGCCCAGAGCTCTTTAGGCAGTTCCTTGCACTTTAACATTGATCGAACCATGTCTAAGATAGTCCGATTCTTGCGTTCAGCCACGCCATTCTGCAGTGGTGAATATGGAGCAGTTAAAAACCTTCTAATTCCATGTTCTTCACAATATTCAGTGAATGCTTTTGATGTATATGCTCCGCCATTATCTGAACGCAATGACATGATTTGTAGTCCTGCCTTCTTTTCTACCAGCACTTTAAATTTCTTGAAAACTTTCAATGCCTCGGATTTTTCATTTAAGAAATAAACCCATGTTCTTCAAGAATAATCATCGATGAAAGTAATAAAGTACCTCCTGGAACCATATGACATGGGTGTAATTGGACCACATATGTCTGTGTGCACTAGCTCGAGAGGCTTTGAGGCTCGATAGATTGCCTTCTTCTTGAATGAGTTCCTTGTTTGCTTGCCCAGCACACACACTTCACAAAAATCGCCTGTACAATCCAAGCTTGGCATCCCATGGACCATTCTTTCACTCACCATCTCTTTCAAACCACCATAATGTAAGTGTCCAAGTCTCTTATGCCATAAAATTGCATTGTCCCCTGACTTTGTTTGCAAATACATCTCCTGAATATTTTTCAAATTCAATTTGAACATCTGGTTTTCAGACATCTCAGCCTTAATAATTATCCTGCCATATTTGTCCTTCAGGGACATGACTTTGTTTTTCATAAAAATAGAGTATCCCTTTTCAAGCAGCTGTCCAAGACTTAGAATATTATTTTTCATGTCAGGAACGTAGTAAACATCTTTAATAGTTCCTTATTTTCCGTCCTTTCTAGTGAAACAAATTTCACCCTTTCCTTTCACTTCAATTTTTGATGAATCTCCAAATGATACAACTCCAGAATTTATTTCCTTTAAATCAGTAAATAGATGCTTGAGGCCAGGCATATGATTGTTGGCCCCACTATCAAGATACCACACAATTTCATCTTCAGGAATCATACTTTTGCATGCCATGAGTAGACCACCTTTATCTTGCTTTTCCTCCGTTTTGGCCAGATTTGATTGTTCCTCAACCTTCTTGTTGTACCAGCAGTCTTTGGTAAAATGACCATGTTTTCCGCAATTATAGCATTCAACAGATCTGCTACCTCTTCCAGGATTGAACCTTCCTCCTCTGCTGCGACCTTGTACTTGTCATCTCCAGTTTGGTTGATATCTTTGAGCCTTTTCTTCATATCTACTAGTTCCAGGCCCACGTCCTCTGCCTCTGGAAAAATTATGATTTATAAATCCACGTCTTCTTCCTATTCCTCTAGAATATTGCGTGTATAACACCTTCTCTTTGTCTTCAACAGTGACATCAGTTTTTAGTACTTGAGAGTCCACCTCTTCCTTTTTCAACAAACGTTCTGAATATGCTTGTAATGATCCCATGAGTTGATCAACGGTCATAGTTTCTGTATCATTTGACTATTCAATAGAAATCCCAACAAGCTGCAACTTTGTGTTCAACGATCGTAATATTTTCTCATTAACACGAGCATCTTCAATCTTTTCTCCATAATTCTTCATTTAATTTACAACCGAGGAAACTCTCATGAAGTAATCCGGAACTGATTCCGTATCTTTCATATGCAAAGACTCAAATTCACCACGTAGGGTTTGTAATCGTACCTTTTTTACTTTATCCACACCTTTAAAATTGTTCTGCAAAATTTCCCAGGCCTCCTTTGCTCTTGCTGCAGATGCGATTTTCTCAAACATGGCTTCATCTAAGCCCATATGTATGATAGACAAGGCTTGCTGATCTTGTTTCCGTGCTTGTAATAGTTTGTTTTTCTGAGACTGATTCAAGGCTCCTTCATTCTCTGGTTCATCGTGTCCCTTCTCAACAATCTCCCATGCCTCCTGTGATCCAAGCAATGCTTTCATCCGGATGCACCAGTGACCATAGTTGTCTTTTGTAAGCTTTGGGACTGAAACAAAATTGCTCATTTTAATTTGATGATGGCTCTGATGTAGCTAGCTCTGATACCAATCTGTTAGAGTATTGGGGTGTTGTTGTGTATAGAATTCTAGTATAATTTCAGTAATCTCAAACACAAAAGCTGAATAGTTACTGCTGGAACTTGTTCTCTGCTACTACTAGATTATATTTGTGTTCTGATCATTAAAAATAATACAACCTTCTCCACTTATAGTAGGAGAATTTAGAAGATCATACATGAACCTATCAGTTACATCCTTTGAGTTCCATGGACCACAATTAATATTTCTTTTGATATTTCTAATATAAAGAATTTAGTTTATAATTAACAACTACCACCCCCAAACTTAAAATCTTCACTGTCCCCCGTGAAGGTAGTAGAAAGGAACATAGGGTATACCTACTCGGAGAGATCATCATCATCACCCTCAGAGGGTGGTGTATCAGGAGGCAGATATGCAGAGTCCTCACCAAAAACTGGCCACTGGATGTCAGCTTCAAGGCCTCGAAAAGCAGTCCCAAGTGCAAGGGTAAACTCCTGAGCAAACCTGCTCTGTGTCTCGTACATAGTGTCCATCCTCCTCAACAGCCTCCTATACTGGGCATCAGCCATCCCAGCACCCTCCTGAGCTCTAAAAGAACCAGCCTCATCTCGCCTTGGCCTCGCCATGGTAGCACCTCGTGCTGGATGCCCTCCTGGAAGACGATAACCCAGCCCATGCTCCTCGGGCTCACCACTGGTCCACTCCTGCATCGAAAGCAGAGTCCCGGAATCAATAAGAGCGGCCGGCAACTGCTAATGAGACGGCCACTGAACTCCCACCGCTCGGCAAAGCTTGGTAACCGTGGATGCATAAGGGATGCTCATGTGCTTAGCACCCCTTAAAAACTTCAGAATTCCTTGGTAGATGAACTCACCAAGGTCCACATAGTACTCCTCATTCAAAATTCCCCACAACAACTGTGCTCTCTCAACTGTGACCTCATGTGCATGCGAAGTAGGCAAAATATTAGCACAAATGAAAGCATTACATGCACGGGCATACCTATTCATCGCGATCACCGGAAAGTGACGATACTCGTTAGTTCCAGTCTTGAAGGTCCAAACTGTGCCCAACCTACAGAGAATGGCACAAATAATCCTCAGCAGTCTTCTCGTTCCAATTCTCCTCCGTGGGTTTCCTTTGTCGCTGCCTAATCACACGGAGAATCGCCACAGGGTGATAATCAACCATCGTCCCCCGGACCACAAAATACCCATTCTTCTCATCCTTCACGTTCGCATAGAACTCGAGAACCACGCTCATCGGCACTGCTTCAGGAGATTCACAAGAAGCAATCCAACCCTTCTCAGCAATCAAAGGCAACAACTCACCATCCCTCTCCGATGGTAAGAACCCCCTCTCCTTCAAAATTGGCTTACCCAGAAGCCTAGTATACTCCTCCTCAGCAGCCCTATCATTCAAACGAGGCCTCGCGGCAGTAGCCCTCAAAGAATCAGCAGTAGGGACAGTGCTGCTGCTATCGATAGTCCTGGATCTCTTGGGTGCCATTGAAACTGAGTAAAAGTGTTAAAGATTTGTGTGTTTGGGTTTGGGAGAGAGTTTAAAGTTTAAAAGTATATGGGGAGTATATGGAATAAGTGTATGTATATATAGGGTAGGGATTAGGGTAAAATTTGATTAGGAGTGGGTTTGAGGGTTAAAAATATGGGGTAATGGGAAAATAAATCGTGGGTAATGGGGCTGTAAATTGTTTTTTTGTTTTTCAGATTTTGTTTTTTTTGGTATTTTATTGGACTTAAAAAAATTTCTCCCAGTCGACCCCTGAGCGGTCGCTCAGCAGAGCTGAGCGGGCACTTAGGAGGCTTCTGAAAAAAAAAATTGGCCCCGTTTTTCTGATTTTTTTATGGTTTTGGATAGGTTACTAACTTCTAAGGGTTCCTATAACAACAAATCATGGGTTGCCACCCCATGAAGCGCTTCTTTTTCGTCATTAGCTTGACGTTGCGTACCTTCCTCAAGTTGACAATAAAACGGCACTAACCACTTCCCGGTTTACCGTGTCCCCATAGTAGTGCTTCAAACGCTGACCATTAACCTTGAATGCTTGGTTCGGATCATTCTCAAAAATCTCCACCGCTCCATGTGGAAACACAGTTTTGACAATAAAAGGTCTAGACCACTGTTAGGAATATATGTGCATTAGTTTGATGATATGTTTAACAAAACACTTAAGTAGAAATCTAGTGTTTGTAGCCTCAACGGATAAGACCACTTTGGCTATCCGTTGATGGTGTAGCTTTACTTAGAAATAAGTCTAGTGTTGTAGCACATTTCTGTCTCTGAATTTGAGATATAATTCTTAAATGTTGAGGGAAATTATAAGTCATGTTGACTACTAAAGGATATGCAGATAGGAAGGCCAATTGTAAATATTTCATGCCTTGTAATTTTGTATAAATGAAATGGTGTCAACGGATAACTTAAAGACCTTCAACGGATGAGAAACAAAGCTTCAACGGATGTCTCTAAAGCTTCAACGGATAACATCCTTCAACGGATGAGTGCATCAACGGATAGAGCTTCAACTGCTAACACATCAACGGATAAAGCCATCAACGGATGAAGGCTTCAACGGATGTTCTGTTAAATAGCAGTTGACAAGTGGTAGTTGTACCTACAAACAGAGGCACATGGGTTGACAGAGACAACTGAGATGTGGTAGCCTATTTCAGGAACATCAGAAAAAGCAGCCGTTCTACTCTAGTATAAAGAGGCAATAGTCAACAATGCACTGGAGTAAAATGGAGAAGAAACAAGTGGAGAACTTATTTTATTATTGTATTTTTTATCTTTGTCTTCACTTGTAAACTTGGTGTTATATAAACCAAGTAGCAGCTAGTAATTAGATAAGAATTTTTCCAGAGCTGTTTAGAAAAATCTTGAGAAAAATTTATCTAGTTTGTACTAGGATGCAGCTGTGATCAACTTCTTGAATCACAGATTTTCTGAAATACCATCTCTGGTGGAACAACAAATCCACCAGAAAAGTTTTTAAGGTCTGTTGTGTTCTGTACTTTTGTGCTTGAATATATATCTGTCTGTATTAGCTTAAAGCAATTCACACACTTGTTTATCTTAAACACACAGCCTTTGAAACTGCTCAAAACTTGAAAAAGTTTTGAGATTTACATTCAACCCCCCTTCTGTAAATCTCATTGTTAGTTCACTAGGAATAACAATTGGTATCAGAGCAGGCTCTTGACACACAAAGAGTTTAAAGTTCTTAGAAACTAACAAAGATGAGTAAGAAGGATATTGGAGTAAAAATCCCAGTTCTTGACAAAGAGAGTTATCACCATTGGAAGGTAAAAATGCACCTTCATCTACTCTCCCAAGATGAAGGTTATGTAAACTGCATTGAAAATGGTCCTCAGATTCCCCACAAAGTAGCCACAGTTGCTACAGCCACAATTGTTGTTGGTCAATCCATTCCAAAACCTAGAGCAGAATGGACAATGGAAGACACAGAAGAAGTCCACAAGGATAAGAAGGCTATGAACATTTTGTTTAATGGTCTTGACAAGGATATGTTTGATAATGTGATAAATTGCACAACTGCCAAAGAGGTTTGGGACACAGTTCAGCTACTGTGTGAAGGTACAGAACAAGTAAAAGAAAACAAAATGCAGCTTCTCATTCAATAGTATGAGTATTTTCATTTTGAAGAAAATGAATCTTTAAATGACACATTCAATAGATTCCAAAAGCTGTTGAATGGACTGAAGCTGTATGGTAGAGTGTACCAGGTGAAGGATTCAAATCTTAAATTTTTAAGATCCTTGCCAAAGGAATGGAAACCCATGACTGTCTCCTTGAGAAACTCTGAAGATTATAAGGACTTCACTCTTGAAAGATTATATGGAATCTTGAAGACTTATGAACTAGAGCTGGAACAGGATGAGGTATTGGAGAAGGGAAGAAAGAAAGGAGGTCCAGTTGCCTTGGTAGCTGAAAATGAGAAAGAATGCAGACAAGAAACTGTGAGATCAACATTAAACTCCAAAGATGGCACAAGCAAATCAGAATCAAGCAAGGGTAAGGAGCAAGTTGCTGAGAATGAAGACAACTCCAGCCAAGATGACTCTGATGGTATTGATGAGCATCTTGCATTTCTGTCCACAAGATTTGCAAAGATGAAATTTAAGAAAAACACTAGAGCCACTAAACCTCATAAGAACATGGTGGACAAATCCAAGTTCAAGTGTTTCAATTGTGGTATAAGTGGACACTTTGCAAGTGAGTGCAGAAAGCCAACTTCTGAAAAGAAGAAATTTGACCAAGTAGATTACAAAAAGAAATATTTTGATCTGCTCAAGTAAAAGGAGAAGGCTTTCATTACTCAAGAAAAAGACTGGGCAGCTGATGGAGAAGAAGAGGATGAAGATGTGGAATATGTCAACTTGGCTCTCATGGCTAATTCTGAGGAAAATGAAGTTAGTTCATCAAGCAACCAGGTAATCACTACTGATTTAACACAGCTTACTAAAGAAGAGTGCAATGATGCTTTTAATGACATGTCTACTGAATTGTATCACTTGCGTGTGTCTCTTAAATCTCTTGCTAAAGAAAATAGTAGGATTAAAGAGAACAATATGTTTTTAAGTAATAGAAATGTTGTGTTAGAAGATAAGTTGATTGACCTAGAAAAAACTAAGCTACATTGTATATCTGTTGAAAATGAACTAGCTGAATCTGTTAAGAAAGTAGAAATACTTTCTAATCAATTAGAGAGAGAGCAAGAGGTGATTAAAGCCTGGAAGACATCTAGGGATGTTAGTGCTCAAATTATCAAGGTCCAAGGAATTGAATCATTTTGTGAAACTGCCTGGGATAAAAACAAAAAGAAAATGGAATTAATTGATGGGCTGTCAACGGATGTGGAATCAACGGATGATGAAAATTATCCGTTGAAGGAAGAAAAGGAGCATCCGTTGAAGGTTCCTCAATTAAAACAGGCAGATGTTTCTAAAAGTGAAAATCTAAAGAAACTCAACAAAAAGTTTGGTTCAACTTCCAAGAACTTTGTCAAAGAAGAAGCAAGCACATCCAAAGATTTCAGTAAGGTGAATATAGGACACATGACCTTAGAACAGTTAAAGAATAGGCTCAAAGTGGTTGAGGATAAAAAGGAAACTAAAAGGAAATCTAATAGAAATGGGAAGGTAGGGGTTAACAAACATAACAATTACACACCTGATAAGTATGCTCCTAGAAAAAGCTGTGTGCATTGTAATAGTGTTAATCATCTATCTGCTAATTGCAAATCTATTAAGAAAACTCCCATACATGTACCCTCTTCCATGCCTAATATGTGTGCATCACCTCTGCATGCTATGCCTGTTATGTCTCAACAGAATCCTTATGCACATTTTGCAAACATGCCATATTTTAACAATCCTTATCTTGCTGCATTTAGTATGCCTCAAATGCCATACAATATGCCTATGTGGAATAACATGTTTGCACAATCCATGCCTTATCAAATTCCAAATGTGCTAAATGATTCTGTGACTAACCCTACACCTCAACCAACTACATCTAAGATCAAGGTTGACTCAAAGTTACCTAAGTCTAAAGATGCAGGAGGAATGAAGTCTAGGAGAAAGGCTAACATGAATGGACCCAAGGAAACTTGGGTACCAAAATCAACTTGATTGATTTTATGGTGTGCAGGGAAACAGAAGAAATCTATGGTACTTGGACAGTGGCTGTTCAAGACACATGACAGGAGATTTCTCCCTGCTCACAGAGTTTAAGGAGAGAGCTGGCCCTAGCATAACCTTTGGAGATGACAACAAAGGGTTTACTATGGGATATGGCTTGATTTCAACAAGGAATGTCATCATTGATGAAGTTGCATTAGTTGATGGTCTCAAGCACAACTTACTGAGCATCAGTCAACTATGTGATAGAGGGAATACAATTTCCTTCAATTCTGAAGCCTGTGTTGTCACCAGTAAGAAAGACAACAAAGTTGTTCTAACTGGAGTTAGAAAAGGAAATGTGTACTTAGCTGACTTCAACTCTACTGATGCAGAATCTATTACTTGTCTCTTCAGCAAAGCAAGTCCAGTTAAAAGTTGGCTATGGCACAAGAAGCTATCTCATTTGAATTTCAAGACAATGAATGATCTAGTCAAAAAGGACTTAGTTAGAGGAATTCCTCTTGTTGAATTCTCAAGGGATGGTTTGTGTGATGCTTGTCAGAAAGGCAAACAAAGTAAAGCATCATTCAAAAAGAAGCTTGAAACAACAATTGATGAACCATTACAGCTGCTACATATGGATTTGTTTGGACCAGTCAATGTATTGTCAATTGCAAGAAAAAGATATTGCTTAGTGATTGTAGATGATTTCTCAAAGTTTTCATGGGTCTATTTTCTTGGATCAAAGGATGAAGCAAGTGAAATCATTATCAATCACATCAGGCAAGTCAATAATCATCCTGACTTGAAGGTTAGGAATATCAGGAGTGACAATGGAACTGAGTTCAAGAATTTGACAATGAGGCTGTTCTGTGAAGAAAATGGAATCATGCATGAGTTCTCAGCTCCAAGAACACCTCAGCAAAATGGGGTAGTTGAAAGAAAGAACAGATCTTTAATTGAGGCTGCTAGAACAATGCTTGAAGAATCAAAGTTACCAACATATTTCTGGGCTGAAGCTGTTAATTATGCCTGCTACACTCAGAATATTTCTTTGATCAATCAAGCTAAAGGCAAGACTCCTTATCAGTTGTTCAAGAGAAGAAAACCAACTCTAAACTTTCTTCATGTCTTTGGATGTAAATGCTTTATATTGAGAAATCAATCTGACCATAAAGGGAAGTTTGATGCAAAGGCTGATGAAGGGATATTTGTTGGTTACTCAGCTGGAAAATCTTATAGGGTCTACAATCTAAGAACCAACATTGTTATGGAATCTGTGCATGTTGTGTTTGATGATAAAAAGATTGATGGACTAACAGATGAGGGACACCATGAGAGACTCAAATTTGACAACATTGAGATATACTATGATGATAGTGAAGAGGAGACTGATGGAGATGACACTTCAAAAGGGATTCAAAACATGCCCTTGGATAATGCACAAAATTCTGCATCCGTTGATAGAGGCAATGCAGTATCCGTTGAAAGACATAATGCATCATCTGTTGAAGTACAAAATGAAGCATCCGTTGATCATAGTTCATCAACGGATAATCGATTTACATCATCAGTTGATAGAACTCCAAGTTCCCTACAAAGGACCAACAACTCAGGGGGAGTTTCAACTAATCAACACTCTGTCTCACATCATGACAATACTGAGGCCACCTCATCTAGAGCATATCTTCCACCTCAAAGGAAATGGACCAAGAATCATCCCTTTGAACTGATCATTGGTGATGCATCATCTAAAGTGCAAACAAGAAAAGCTACTCAAGATGAATGTCTGTATAGTAGTTTTCTATCTCAGGAGGAACCTAAGAAAGTGGAAGAAGCTTTATTGGATCCAGATTGGATATTAGCTATGCAGGAAGAGCTGAACCAATTTGAGAGAAACAAAGTTTGGAAGCTGGTACCCAAACCAAAGAACAAGAGTCCTATTGACACAAAATGGATATTCAGAAACAAGATGGATGAAAATGGCATTGTCATAAGGAATAAAGCCAGATTGGTTGCTAAAGGCTATTCTCAACAAGAGGGAATAGATTTTGATGAGACATATGCTCCTGTTGCAAGACTTGAAGCCATCAGAATTTTTCTAGCCTATGCAGCCCATGCCAATTTCAAAGTCTATCAAATGGATGTCAAGAGTGCATTTCTAAATGGGAAATTAGAGGAAGAAGTTTATGTATGTCAACCT
The DNA here is from genome assembly GCF_009905375.1 of Apium graveolens. Taxonomy (NCBI): domain Eukaryota; kingdom Viridiplantae; phylum Streptophyta; class Magnoliopsida; order Apiales; family Apiaceae; genus Apium; species Apium graveolens. Next base: position 59,720,592 of record NC_133657.1, read on the forward strand.
CCAGGGTTTGAAGATCCAAATTTTCCAGACTATGTGTATTATCTGTTGAAAGCACTCTATGGACTGAAGCAAGCACCTAGAGCCTGGTATGAAACCTTATCAAAATTCCTTTTGGAGAATCACTTCACTAGAGGTACTGTTGATAAAACTCTCTTCTTTAGGAATGTTAATGGCTCTAGTATACTTGTTCAAATTTATGTAGATGACATAATATTTGGATCTACAGATGATAAGCTTTGTAAAAAGTTTGCTAAGCTAATGCAAAGTAATTATGAAATGAGCCTGATGGGAGAACTAACCTATTTTCTTGGTTTACAAGTTAAACAAGTTAGTGATGGAATTTTCATTAGTCAAACTAAATATATTTATGATCTTTTAAAGAAGTTTGACTTAATAGAATGTTCATCTGCAAAAACTCCCATGGCCACTGCCACCAAACTTGAATTAAATAAGACTAAAAGGTCTGTGGACATTACAAGTTATAGAGGCATGGTTGGTTCACTTTTATATTTAACTGCCAGTAGACCAGATATAATGTTCTCTACATGTATCTGTGCTAGATTTCAAGCTGACCCCAAAGAATCTCACTTAGTAGCTATTAAAAGAATTTTCAGATATCTCAAGGGGACTCCAAATCTAGGAATTTGGTACCCTAGAGAGTCTGGTTTTGATCTAATTGGCTACTCAGATTCAGACTATGCAGGTTGCAAAATAGACAGGAAAAGTACAACAGGCTCCTGCCAATTCCTGGGAAACAAGCTTGTATCATGGTTTAGCAAAAAGCAAAATTCAGTTTCTACTTCTACAGCTGAGGCTGAATACATTGCTGCTGGAAGTTGCTGCTCTCAAGTGTTATGGATGAGGAATCAACTCCTTGATTATGGACTACATGTTGATAGAATTCCTATTTTTTGTGACAACACAAGTGCCATAGCCATAACAGAGAATCCTGTGCAGCACTCAAGGACCAAGCACATTGATATCAAGTACCACTTCATTAGGGAACATGTGATGAAAGGTACAGTGGAACTTCATTTTGTTCCAAGTGAACAACAAATTGTAGACATATTTACCAAGCCACTTGATGAATCAACATTCACAAGATTGGTAAGTGAGCTAGGTATGCTTAATTACTCTTAAAATTCATGTCCTTATTGCAATTTGAATTGAAGCCTGAAATGTATTAGCTGCAAGAACAAATTTGATTTTTAACATAGATTATTCCATCAACGGATATTCCCTATCCGTTGAAAGTCAAAATTGTTTTGTCAACGGATGTTCATTATCCGTTGAAAGTCATATACATTTCTGGAATTTTTATCCGTCAACGGATAAAACTGAAGTGCTCTTCAACGGATGACAGTTTACCTTATCCGTTGAAATATCACATCAGTCGATTCAAGTGTTTCACAGCCGTTGATTCTATTATCTTAACCGTTGATACTCATACATACAGCTGTATGTATTTGTTTTAAAGGTAGTTTTCAGAATACTTACAGTTTATTCTTAAACGGCTGAAATTAACTTACACATATTTATTGTTTAATCTCTTATTTATGTTTTTTTATTGAGAAAGTATATAAGCCCTTCTGATTTTTCATTTTTACTTTACGCTTTCTTGAAATTTCAAAGCTTTTACCATTTTCTCTCTGCAAAACCTTCAAGTTATTCTCTGCAATTCCTACTCACAACAATGGCACCAGTAGTAAAGATTATGTCTCAATCTGGGTTCATCTATGAGAAGAACAATTTCATAGCTTTGGTAGAAAAGAATGAAGCCCACTCAGATTATCACAAAATGATGGACTTCATCAAAAACTGTAAACTTAGCTATGCAATGCTGGAAGCCCCAACGATTTACTGTGAAGTAGTTGAGGAGATTTGGACATCTGCTGAGTTCAACTCCATAGATATGACTATCTCCTTCACTCTCAAAGGTAAAAATCACTGTGTTAACTGTGATGACTTACTAGCATGTTTTAAATTACCTGAGAACAATGCCATGACACCACACACTGATAATGATGTATCCAGCATGTTAGATTCCATAGGTTATTCTCTTAACTCTGCTAGTTTAGGGAGTATTAGAAGAAAAGGCCTTAGGAAAGAATGGAGTTTTCTTGGGGATGCCTTTATCAAGGTTTTCTCTGGGAAAATTAGCAATTTTGATGCCATAACTTCATCTCTTGTTAATATGCTCTATATGCTTGTTTCTGATAGGTATTTTAATTTTAGCAACTATATTATGCTATGTTAGATATATTTGATAATGTCATGGCTAATATGTTTTATGTTTAGATTTCAGATCTTATTTGAACAGAACAAATCAGTACTTAACTGATCAGTACTTATACTGGAAGTCAGAACTTAAGGGATATCAGTACTTATGTTATCAGGAGATAGATATCAGAACTTAAGTGCTGAAGGACGATCAGATAAGGACAGTAGCTGATTAAAGTTAAGAAGATCAAGATAAACATAAGAAGAGATATGCATGAAGAAGGAATTCCGTGAAGAATGGAATACTTGGAATAGAAGATATCTGATTGATATATTTTAGGAAGCAGAATTATATTCCATATCAATTAGCGATTATCTTGTAACTGTGTAGTATATAAACACAGACATAGGGTTTACACTATAAGTGTTATCATTAACGAGAATATTATTTACTATAACCCTAGCAGCTCTCGTGATATTTTGTTCATCACTGAGAGATAACAGTTCCAGATTGTAACAGAGTTTATTGATTAAATAAAGTTTGTTTTCTGTTACATAAGTTCTTGAAGTTTGATTTGATTGTAATAAACACTGTATTCACCCCCTCTACAGTGAAAGTGTGACCTAACAAGTGGTATCAGAGCCTTCTGTTAACACACATACAGTTAAAGATCCAAAAACAATCATGTCTGACACAGAAACTCCAACTAAGCCTACCAAAACTGAGGAATCATCAAAGACATCAACTCAGAGTCGATATGAGACTATCAGAGTTCCCATATTGAGACCATCTGAATATCCCATATGGAAGGTAAGGATGACCATGTTTCTAGAAGCAACAGATCCAGAATACCTTGATAGAATCAAGGAAGGGCCTCACAAACCTACCAAGCTCGCTGTTGTAGTTGCAGGTGAAGCAGCAATGACCGTACCAAAGGAAAAGAGTGATTACACTGCTGAAGATATAGCATCTATTGCTAAGGATGCCAAGGTACGACACTTATTGCATAGTGCCATTGATAATGTAATGTCAAACAGGGTAATCAACTGCAAGACTGCTAAAGGAGATATGGGATGCACTGGAGACAAGGTGTCAAGGAACTGAAACAGTTAAGAAGAACAGGAAGACAATACTCACTCAAGAGTATGAACACTTTGACTCTAGGACCAATGAGTCATTGACTGATGTATATGATAGATTTGTCAAACTCTTGAATGACTTGTCATTAGTAAATAAGGAGTATGATCTTGAAGATACAAACCTTAAATTCCTGTTAGCTCTTCCTGAATGTTGGGATTTGAAGGCAACAACAATAAGAGACAACTACAATCTTGATGAAACAACTCTTGATGAAATCTATGGAATGCTCAAGACTCATGAACTTGAGATGGAACAAAGAAGCAAGAGGAAAGGAGGAAAGTCAAGGACAGCTGCTCTCAAGGATGAAGAGGAATCCCCCAAACCACCTTCCTCAAAGAAAGACAAGGGTAAAGCTCTTATCATAAAGTCTGATACTGAGTCATCAAGTAATGAGAGTGATGATGACTCAGATTCTGAAAGCTTGCCTGAAACTGATGCTGATGAGGAGATGATGAAGCTGTGTGCTCTTATGGTGAAAGGAATCACAAAGATTGCATACAGGAAGTTCAGGAAGGGAAAGAAGTTTTCCAGAAAAGGCATAAGTTCTGATAAGAAGAATTTCAGAAGATCTGAAGGAAGAGTAGGAAAGTCTGACAGAGGAGATTACGCTAATGTTAAATGTTATAATTGTGGTGAGAAAGGCCACATATCTCCTGATTGCAAGAAGACCAAGAGTGACAAAGGCAAAGCTCTTGTCACAAAGCAGAAAAGCTGGACAGACACCTCAGACTCTGAAAGTGAGGAGAACTACGCATTGATGGCAAATGCTGATAAATCAAGTTCTGAGAGCAGTTCTGAAGCTGCTGAAACAAAGGTACCTCAGACTACTTATGCTTTTCATACTGATGATATTAATGAGTTGAGAAGATATCTTAAAACCATGTTTGTTAGTTATAGAGATCAAACTTTAACATGTGAAAGATTAACTTCTGAAAATCTTGCCTTTAGGAAAAGAAATGATTTCTTAGAAAAAGAGTTAGTCATGTTCCATCAAACTCAGCAGGATAGAGATGATGCTTTTTATGTTAGGGATGAAGTGCTAAAAATGAATGAATCTCTAAAAACTGAGTTAGAAAAGGAGAGAGAGATTATAAGAACTTGGACTAACTCTGGCAAAACAACTCAAAATTTGCTAAGCAGTGGAAACTGAAAGAGGGCTTAGGCTATGGAGAAAATAAAATGAAAAAGGAACTGTAAAAATTAAGCCTGTTGATAAGCAAAAGCCGAAGTTAAAACCTGTTAAGTTTGTAACTGAAAAATCTGAAAATGAGAAATCAGAAGTTAAAAAGGAATTAGCTTCTGACAAACTAACACAGGAAAAGACAGCTGAAGTTAACATAGGCTTAATGACAAAGAAGCAGCTTAAGCATAAGCTGAAAGATGTTAAGAATGCAAACAAGGTAAAATCACCTAGGAAAAACAGGAATGGAAAGGAAGGTGTGAATAAAAGCAATAACTATAAATCTGTTCCTGATGCTCCTAGGAAAGCATGTCATAACTGTAGGAAGTTCTAACCATCTGGCTTCTTTTTGTCAGGAAGAATAAGAATATTAACTCCTTATCTACAAAGTCAGGAGTTAAGAGTCAGTCTGTTAGATACAAACCACAAAATCCTTGTTTTCATTGTGGTAGTTTATGGCATTCCATTTATACTTGTAAGGAATATCATAGTTTGTACTATGATTATTATCAAATAAAACCTTCTTTAAAGAAAGTTTCTGTTGTTCCTTCTAGTGTAAGTTCTGATTCAAAGTCTGGTAGTATAAGTTCTGATAAGAAAACTGTTAACATAAAATCTGATGCTAAATCCGCTGCAAATGTTAACAAACCTAAAAAGGCCAAAGGATCCAAGCAAGTCTGGGTCCTTAAAACTAATAATTAGTGGTCTTTTTGATTGCAGGGCAACAGGAAAAATATTTTAGTTCTGGACAGTGGATGTTCAGGACATATGACTGGAAATAAGGCCCTGCTATCAGACTTTGTGGAGAAAGCTGGCCCAAGTGTTTCTTATGGAGATGGCAACATTGGAAAAACTTTGGGATATGGCAATATCAATCTTGGGAATGTCATTATTAAAGATGTAGCTCTGGTCTCAGGACTTAAACACAACTTACTGAGTATAAGTCAAATCTGTGACAGAGGTTATCATGTTGATTTCTTTGTAGAACATTGTGAAATAGTTAGTAAATCTAAAGGAAAAATTGTTCTAAAGGGATTCAGGCGTGGTAACATTTATGAAGCTAAGCTTTCAACAAGTTCTGATGGTTCTGCAATCTGTTTAGTGAGTAGAGCCTCAACTGAAGAAAGCTGGAATTGGCACAAGAAACTCTCTCATTTAAACTTCAACAAGATAAATGAACTGATCAAGAAAGATCTTGTGAGAGGACTGCCAAAATCAGTGTTTGTTCCTGATGGTCTTTGTGACTCATGTCAGAAGGCTAAACAAAGAAAATCTTCGTTCAAGAGCAAGACTGAATCATCAATTCTTGAGCCTTATTATCTGCTTCATGTTGATCTATTTGGTCCAGTGAATGTCATGTCTATTGCAAAGAAGAAATATGCGTTGGTCATAGTAGATGAGTTCACCAGATACACATGGGTGTATTTCTTGCACACAAAAAGTGAAACTGTATCTATCCTGATTGATCATGTCAAACATCTGGATAAATTGATCAAAGATTTTGTGAAAATTTTGAGGAGTGATAATGGCACTGAATTCAAGAATTTGATAATGGAAGAGTTCTACAAAAATCATGGAATAAAGCAGGAATTTTCTGCTCCTGGAACTCCACAGCAAAATGGAGTTGTTGAAAGGAAGAATAGAACTCTAATTGAAGCTGCACGAACAATGCTTGAAGAAGCAAAGCTTCCAACCTATTTCTGGGCTGAAGCTGTGCAGACTGCTTGTTTTACTCAAAATGCAACACTCATTAACAAGCATGGAAAAACACCATATGAGATGGTGAAGAACAAGAAGCCAAATCTCAAATACTTTCATGTATTTGGATGTAAGTGTTTTGTTCTCAAGACTCATCCTGAATAGCTATCCAAGTTTGATCTAAAAGCTGATGAGGGAATCTTTGTGGGATATCCATTTTCTACAAAAGCCTTCAGAGTCTATAATTTGAGAACAAAAGTGGTCATGGAATCTATCAATGTCTCTTTTGATGATAAAAAGATCACTGGACTTGAAGATTGCATTGATCATGATCAGCTGAGATTTGAAAATGAAGATTCATATTCTGATACCTCAAGTCCTGACAGTCTAAGTCCTGATACTGTAAATTCTGATGGATTAAACTCTGATGTTATTGAAACTGTGGTGACTACGTCAAAGGAAGATGCACCAATGCAGGGGGAGCATACTCAAGATATTATCACATCTCAAGAAGCATCAGAACATACATCTGGCTCTTCAAATTCAGATTCATCAAGTTCTGATAAGCCAAGTACTGACAGTACTGAAAATCTAAATACTGAAGGATCCAACTCAGAGAGCATAGTTTCAGGGGGAGCATCAGAAAATGAAACCGAAGACAGCATGAATCATGGGGGAGCATCCAGTTCTAGAGAAAATCTTCCATCTGCAAGGAAGTGAACAAAATCACATACACCTGATTTAATAATTGGAAATCCTGAGGCAGGTGTCAGAACTAGAACAGGTACTTCGAATGAATGTCTTTACAATTCTTTTCTCTCTCAGTCTGAGCCAAAGAAAGTGGAAGAAGCTCTTCAAGATGCTGATTGGGTGCAAGCAATGCAGGAAGAGTTGAATGAATTTGAAAGAAACAAAGTCTGGACCTTAGTGCCAAGACCCAAGAATAGATCGATTGTTGGTACAAAGTGGGTATTCAGAAACAAAACTGACAGTGATGGCATAATTGTAAGGAACAAAGCAAGGCTGGTTGCAAAAGGATATTCTCAACAGGAGGGAATTGACTATGATGAAACATTTGCTCCAGTTGCTAGGTTAGAAGCCATAAGGATATTCATGGCTTATGCTGCTCACAAAAAGTTTACTGTCTTTCAAATGGATATGAAAAGTGCTTTTCTCAATGGAGAATTGGAAGAGGAAGTATATGTTGAACAACCTCCAGGCTTTGTAGATTCCAAACATCCAGATTATGTCTACAGGCTTGATAAAGCACTTTATGGACTTAAGCAAGCTCCTAGAGCATGGTATGAGACTTTAGCTTAGTTTCTTCTGGAAAGTGGATTCAACAGAGGAACTATTGACAAAACACTGTTCTATCTCAACCATGGCAAGGACTTACTTTTGATCCAGATTTATGTTGATGATATTATTTTTGGGTCTCCAAATGACAAACTTTGCAAAAAGTTTGCCAACCTAATGCAGTCAAGATATCAGATGAGTATGATGGGAGAACTTAGTTATTTTCTGGGCCTTCAAGTCAAGCAGAGTGAAGAAGGAACTTTTATTTGTCAATCTAAGTACACCAGAAACTTGCTGAAGAAATTTGGAATGCAAGACTGTTCAAGTGCATCCACTCCCATGGCCACTGCAACAAAACTGGATAAGGATACTGGTAATTTAGTAGATATTACTGATTACAGAGGTATGATTGGCTCACTTCTCTATCTAACTGCTAGTAGACCAGATATCATATTTGCTACCTGTCTTTGTGCAAGATTTCAAGCAGATCCAAGAGAACCTCACTTAACAGCTGTAAAAAGAATCTTTAAGTATCTTAAAGGAACAGCTGATCTAGGATTATGGTATCCTAGAGAATCAGATTTTAAATTAATAGGTTACTCAGATGCAGATTTTGCAGGTTGCAAAATTGACAGGAAAAGCACAAGTGGTAGCTGCCAATTTCTTGGAGGCAGGTTGGTTTCTTGGTATAGCAAGAAACAAAAGTCAATTTCCACATCAACTGCAGAAGCAGAGTATATTGCTGCAGGAAGCTGCTGTGCACAGATTCTCTGGATGAAGAATCAGTTACTGGATTATGGATTAACGTATTTCAAAATCCCTATTTACTGTGATAATCAAAGTGCTATTGCTATGACAGGTAATCCAGTTCAACACTCTATGACAAAGCACATCAGCATCAGGTACCATTTCATCAGGGAACATGTGGATGAAGGTACAGTGGAATTGCATTTTGTTCCCACAGATCAACAAGTAGCAGATATCTTCACAAAACCACTGTGTGAAGCTACCTTTACAAAATTGGTAAATGAACTTGGAATGATTTCAGGTTCTTTCTCTAAATCTGCTTAAACTTGTTATCAGACTTTATGATCAGTATTTACAGAATTAATCTCTTTGTATATTCTGTGCATTAATTGATAAATGTTTTTAAGTACTGATTGTTGTCTGATACATATTTCTAAACTCTGATAAGTGATATGTCTGTTTCAGTAACTATTCTACCCTATGAGGATAATTGTGCAAGATACTGACCTACTAGTCTTCAATAAACAAATGATCCCATGAAAGAAGTAATTATTTCTGTGGAAATCTTATGACACAATCAAATTCTGATACTTGAGCTTAGTTTAGTTTACTTTATTCATCTTACTACTAAGTCCCAAATTAGAATAATGCTACTCATCTGTTTAAGTTCTGATTCTAGTAAAACTGCTGAATGTACTAAGTGCTGATAAACCTCACTTATCAAAAGAAAAAGAAAAAGAATCAAAGAATAATATCAGGTACTCCTTTGAGATCTAGAGTAAAAATGTGAATGGGACGACCCAAGTGCATTGCTGGTATTAAGTAAATATGCATTAGAAAAGCAAAATATTTTTCTTGGTGACTTTTCACACTCTATGATTACTGGAGAAATACTCTGATAATAGCATAAATTCTGATAAGCAGTCGTGACTCACTTACACTGAGAAGCCTCTGTAAAATAGAATTTCAAAAGATGCATAAAATTAGCACAAAAACAGTTGAGGTGGACTCATGCATGAACTCATTTATCAGTAGGTTTCAGGATAATGACAGCTATTTAGCAAAATTTTAATTATGACTTATTTCTAAGATGTACTGAAGTAGATCAGACTTTACTCTTTGTCTGTTATTTAGCTTAATGCACACACACATCACTCCATATGAATGATGAAATTTCTGTGGTGGTCTATGTTATTTTAGATAAACAGTCATTGTGTCACTTTTACACAAATTCTGAGGACAAGTTCTAGTTATACGTTCTGATGATTAAGTTCTGACGTTCATAACTAAGAACTTGTATGAGTATTTACTAAGATAGATATTCCTTGTTCGAGTTAAAACATTATGTTCTGATGACTGTTAAGTTCTGGTATAGGTCTAAGTTCTGATTTTTCAGTCTAACCCTTTACTTGACTTATCTGTGAGTAAAATTTGGTAACAGTCTCAGCTCAATTTCGAAATGTTGAAGTGGAAGATTAATAGTCTATGGTTAAAACATAATGGCACTCGTCCTTGAACAGTTCACTCTTGTTACATGTGCACATTCCTTTTCCAATGACTGTTATTCTTTTTCAAAGTCTAGGGAGACGAGGTAGAATTAATTCTACCTGTCAGCATTAAATATCTTTGCGTCTCTTGGCATTCTCTTGCCTATATACACAGCCACTTCACATTAGTCTTTCCATCACACACACTTATCCTCCTTCTTCTGTCAAAAACACAATGGTTCGATACAACATGTTTTTGAACACACAAACCTTCACAATGGAGCTCAGTTGTGCCGAGTGGCAGCAGGAGTGGCATATAACAGCCATTCCTGAGGAGATCTGGGACTCTGTCCCACAGGAGGTGCTGGCTCACCTTCTATTCTTCGAGATGGATTACCATCACCATCTGGAGCGCCTAGAGGAGGAAAGGCGAGAAGCTATCCGTCAGCAAGAGCGAATCATACGACTCGCCATCTTGTTTGTCGAAGATAGGAAGAGGAAGATGACTTAATCTCGTCTTCTTCCGGTTCTTCTTCATCCTCAGCTTTGTCAGGCTTCTTAGCTAGGACTAAAGCTGTTGACGTTAGGATTAGAAGCTTAGGGCAAATCTTGTATTGATGTAATCTCTATTTCATATATGTATTGACTTGATATATTAATGAAAACTGTTTTTACTTCAAGATTTTGTCTCTGAGTTATTTTATCTTGTGTTGTTAAATCCTGCTTGATATTCTGATGATCTTTTAAATTTTGTTTTTTTTTAAGTTCTGATTCTTTATCAGCACTTATTCATCGAAATTATCTCGGTCATTTTTAACATGATTCATTTTCAGAATATTAATGTTGCATTGAAAAACAATTCAATCGGTGCTAACGGTTTCAATTTTGAATTAAACCTGTGTCTCTTGATAACTGAAATGGTTTTTCCTTGAAACAAGGCAACTGGGTAAGTAATCATTCCTGTTTTCTCGAGCCCAGTAACTATCCGTTATTACTGCATGTCTGACAGGTGTCCAACGGTAACATTTTTTTTAGAGTATAAGAACAACAGAGAGAAGATTTCTTTAATCTTTTACTTTCTTTATACTTTATCTCTCTTCTTACTTTTACTCTCTTTCTCATTCTTTCTCACGTTGATTTTTCATACAGACATTATCTCAAACACCTAACAGGCATACTTGAATTTCAATATTTTTTCACATGGCACCAAAGGATTTAATCATTGATGGAGCAAAGTTTGTTCCAAACAACTATGCTGCAATTCTTGATCATGCTGAAGCTCCATCTGAATTGCATTTTGTGCAAGATCTTCTTGCACATAGTGAGGTTCGGTACGCCTTAACTCAGCCTGAATTATTTTCAAGTCAACAAGTTCTGCAGTTATGGAGGACTGGAGTTTATGATGATGGTGGTAAACGAGGAACTCCCAGTATTATCTTCCAAGTGGGTGATTCTTCCTATGTAGTCACTCCTGGTACAGTACGAAGAGCATTACATCTTCCAGAAGATTGTACCTTCTCTATACCAGAGGAATCAGAACTTCGGGGGTTAATGACTGATTTGGGATATGAAAAGAGTCTGACGAAACTTGGACAGTTGAAACGGGCTAATATCAGAAGAGAATGGAGTTTCTTCTTCGATTGCATCACCAAGGCTTTTGGCAACAAGTGTTCAAATTTTGATGCCATCCCAATTCTGAGTCAGCACATCGGGTATGCTATTATCCATCAAACTCATTTTGATTTTGCAACTGGAATAATTGGTTTTATTGGGGATAGGATGACAGAGGATCGAGATGTTGTTTATTTTGCTAGATTCTGTCAACTTATTTATACGTATTGTACTGCTGAACCCCAGTTAGTCAGCACTCAAACCCCACCTTTTAAGGTTGCAAAAAGGTACTTTAACGACCTGATAAATGCTGACACAAAGAAATCAATGGTGAGACAATTACAGATTCCTCAGTCTGTGAAACAGATTCTGGTAAATGCTGATCCTGCTACTTACAAATCTGTTTACTCAAATGTTCAACCAACTCACCATAACCAAAATCCATCAACCTCAGTCCCTACCTCTCATTCTACTCAACCTACCCTCAGAACTTATCTCAAATCCTATCTCTCCACTTCACAGACTGCTCAACCTTCTTCTTCAGCACCTACTGTGAAGCCTACATCCTCTAAGCCAAAGAGAACAAAGACTGTTCCTCAAACATCTCAGAAGAAGAGGAGGATTACTTTGAGAGATGAATCAGATTCTGAGGATCAGATTCCCTCTTCAGAACCTGTGGTAGATGAAGCTGAGAAGGCAACTTCTTAGAAGGATTCTGCAATTGGGGGTTCTAGGCTTCTCAAGAGGCTTAGACGTATGACGGTTCCTGAAACTCCCAAGGAATCCAAATCAACAAGGAAGTACAAGAAACAGAGGGCACAGAGGCCAGTTTCAGATGATGAGGAGGAAGCAGCTAAGGAAGGGGATCAGGAATCTCTGATCTCACAAGACAAGGAATTTGCTCCAGTCACTTCTTCTCCATCAACTCCATCTCAGGAATCTGTATCTGACAAGGCTAATTCACCTTCTAGGTCTCTTGTTGATCCAGGCACAAGTGCTGAAATTGATATTCAGAACTTGGTTGTGCCTGAAATACTTTTCTTAGAAGCTCCAACAGCAAATAATCCTTCCACAACACCTGTTACTGATGCTGTTCAAACTCCTGAGTTATCACTAACACCTTCTCTGCATCAAGATGCTGATGATCAGATTTTAGGTGAGCATCAGGATATGGCTGTTGATCAGAACTTAGTATCAGATCAGCAATTAGAGGATGTTGAAGCCTCCATTGCTACTCACACAGTTGTCTTATCAGAAGATACTGATTCTTTAAGTTCTGATGCTGCAAATGTTGGAGATACTGGTGAAGCTGCTACAACTGTAGATGCTGATGAAGCAGGTCCTTCAGGACATACTCCTCCACTGACTTTTCCTAAGTCTGAACTGCTAAAGGAGTTTGTTATCAGGGATGCACCAGTACCTTGGAGTGAAACTCCTGCAGGTCAGGAGTGGACTAAGGAATGGAACTCAGTTTCATGTGTTCCAAATGCTTTACATCTTGCTGAGCACTTGACTAAAGCTGATGAAATGTTACATTCTGATGATTTTAAAATCCAGCTTAGAGTCACTGCATTGAGTACTAAACATCTACAAGGTCTTCATTCCAACACTCATGCAGAGCTACACAAGATTCAGGAGAACTTTATTAAACAGGAACAAGTTTGGAAACTTGATAAGAAAAAGTTCTTCCAACCTACCATTGACAGGGTTGCTTATATTGAGAAAACTCAAGAGAAGCAACAAGCTCAGATTGATCAAATTCTGACAAATCAAGCTTCTCAGCAATCGTAACTTACTGAAATCCAGACCTCAGTGGAACTACTTATCTCTCTTTTATTACCTGCTGATGCCAAAAAGGGGGAGAAGGTAATTAAGTCCAAATGCAAAACCAACAAGTCACTGCAAGGAAAGGATGATGGAAAAGATGACCAAGGAAACTCTGGAATGGGTGGTGGTCATAGTCAAGGTAGAAGGTTTACATCAAGACAAGCTAGTCACAGAACAAGTTCTGATACTGGGAAAAGAATAAGTTCTGCTGCTGGTAAAAGGATAAGTTCTGATGAACTTCTAGATCTTGATGAGGAAATGTCAAGACAGTTATTTCTTCAAGAAAATCCAGGGATGGACTTGGAAAGTTTAAAGGAAGAAGAAGCCAGACTTAAATCAGAGAAAGTCACATATAAATCTGAAGCTTCTGGTAAAAAGTTACTTCCAAAATCTAAAGGCATTGTGATCAAAGAAAGGATACATACTGAAGAAACTTTGGCTAGATCACAACCACAGATAGATCCAAGATCCAAGGGTAAAAAAAGGTTGGTGAACCTATCAAGCCTTATGTACCTCCTGAGGAAGAAGAAATTACTGATGGAAAAGATAATCTTGCTCTGACTTCAAGAAAAGTTCTTAAAACAACCTCTGACATGGCTCAAGTTGTTCAGAGTCAAGAAATTGTAAGTTCTGATATTCAAAAGAAGCAAGTAACCTCTGACAGTGCTCAAGTTAACTTGATATCAGAAAATAAATCTAAAACACTCCTACCAGGATTCACTAAAGCAAAACAGACTCAATCTTTGAAGACTACTTCAAGTGGTTTTGAAGCAAGAGTAGTTACTGGAAAGGAAGCTAGAGATAAAACTGGATTGGGAAGTGCTGATGAAAGAAGAGTACACAACACTACCGATGATCCAACTTCCTTGAGTGAACCAGGTATTGGAGCAACTCCTGAGAGATTGAATCAACTAGAATCTGTACAGATGGTTTACCATACCTACTTGAAAGAATACATTATGTTGTATTTCATGACAGATGGTAGGGTTTATCATATAAGACAAAATGCTATTCCTTTGAAGTATTTTGAAGAATTGGAGCATGTACTTTTCTTACTTCAAGTGGATAACAGAATAACAGAGACTGCTGCAAACTACTTAAAAGAACAGATTCAGAGACAGAAAAGACTTTATTCTGTTAAGTCTGACAGCAGATATGTTCCAAAGTACAGAGATCACAATGGTGATATTGTTGATATGAAGCCTAATACTGCACAGATCAGAACATATCTTGGTATTAAGGGGCTTGAATTCAATCTAGAGTCTAACAAAGCTTATGTCATAAGACTAGATCGGGAGTTGAGAAAAGCAAAGATTAATGATCTCAGAGCTGCAATATTTCAAACTGGTGAAGATACTGCAGAGCTTAAAGATGTCAAACGGAGAATGATTGATGAACTCAGATATGCTGAGAAATGTTTGTTGAAGAATTATCTCAGAACAACTCCTGACATCAGAGAGATCAGAAAATGATGAAGCCAAGTCGAAGATCTACAACTGCTTAAATTCTGATATTTATACAGATTGAAGTTGTTATCAGAAGTTGAATTGGTAAAAACTTTAAGGACTGTAAGTTGTAGTTATCTTGTCTATTTCTCATGCATTTGTACTTAATGTTTTTGACATCATCAAATATCTGTTAAACTTGTATATTTTGCTAATTTACAAGTTGGGGGAGATTGTTAGATATATTTGATAATGTCATGGCTAATATGTTTTATGTTTAGATTTCAGATCTTATTTGAACAAAAGAAATCAGTACTTAACTAATCAGTACTTATACTGGAAGTCAGAACTTAAGGGATATTAGTACTTATGTTATCAGGAGATAGATATCAGAACTTAAGTGCTGAAGGACGATCAGATAAGGACAGTAGCTGATTAAAGTTAAGAAGATCAAGATAAACATAAGAAGAGATATGCATGAAGAAGGAATTCCGTGAAGAATGGAATACTTGGAATAGAAGATATCTGATTGATATATTTTAGGAAGCAGAATTATATTCCATATCAATTAGCGATTATCTTGTAACTGTGTAGTATATAAACACAGACATAGGGTTTACACTATAAGTGTTATCATTATCGAGAATATTATTTACTATAACCCTAGCAGCTCTCGTGATATTTTGTTCATCACTGAGAGATAACAGTTCCAGATTGTAACAGAGTTTATTGATTAAACAAAGTTTGTTTTCTGTTACATAAGTTCTTGAAGTTTGATTTGATTGTAATAAACACTGTATTCACCCCCTCTACAGTGAAAGTGTGACCTAACATGCTAGAATTGGGTACTAGATTAGGTAACAAAGCTAATAGACCTAATAACATCTATTATGCTAGATTCTTTATGTTATTGGCTAACCATGTTGCTGAAGGTTTGGTCATTACGAATGAGAATAATAAACTCAAGTGCTGGGCACAAGAGAAAAGAGTTCTTGCAGATTTATTGAGAATGGATCTCAACAGCAGTGTGCCATTGGTATATTTACCAATCATGAATGCACCACAGGTAGGTGAGGTAATTGCTTCTACAACTCCTACTTCTTCCAACCCCTCTATTTCTTTATCTTCTAGAGTGGCCATGGAATCTGTGACAATGCCCCAACAGATACCTACCAAGGTCACCAAAACTAAACTTTCAAAATCAAAGACAAAGAAAACCACCTCTGTTGTTTCTCAAAAGACAACAGTTGTAACACCTACCATTAACCCTGAGGGGACTGAACAGGGTGTGAGTGGTGAGGGGAGGGGTGAACATCAAAGAAACCCCCAGGATAAGGAAGGAGAGAAAAGTGCTTCCCAAGCTAGCCAAGCCACAGTTTCTCAAAAAGCTGTGGTGGTTGAAAAGGTTACTAGCATATCCCTAGCTGCATCCTCCCAAAAGGATGTAACTATTGAAAATAGTTCCCAACCAGGAACACACAAACGAGGGAGGGACACTAAAGCCAAACACTCACCAACAAAAGCCTTTATTAGAAGAAAGAGAGCTAGAACCCAATCTTCTACACAGGGTGCACACACTGCACAGATACATCCATCTGTATCTATGCCTTCTCAAACTCAGTTTGATGTGGCTCCAACAAATGTGGAGTCACAGCCCCATTCTCTCACAATTAACACACATCAATCACCACACACTTCCTCACCATCTCTAGATGTGGATATGTTATTCCCATCAATTCCTGATTCTCCCTCTTTACAACTCAGGGAGGAGCCCCACTCAAATACAGGTGATCATCATCTTTTAGATGATTTGTTGGAACACCCGCAAATTCTTTCAGATGTAATTGAAGGATCTGTGTCACCAAAACTCATATCAATCTACACAGATTCAACAGTTATATCACTTTCAATTTCTACTTCTTTTCCTTCTTCAACGGATATCACTCATCCGTTGACAAGTGGTTGTTCTTCAACAGATAAGCTTAACAGTAGTTATCCGTTGATACCATCAGTTTCACCTTCAACGGCTATTCCTCATCCGTTGATAGTCTCTACACACACAAATGAAACAATTCCAAGTGTAGAAGACTTCATTACTGTACAATCACTTCTAGGACTGAGGGTTGGGAGTGACAATTTGAGTGAGAGGCTGGGTTGCTCCCAGGCAAAAGGAGAGATTGAGAGCTCAAATATGCATGCTATTTCTTCCAGCATGGCAAAAGTAAGTGAGAGGAGTACCACCTTAGTAGGTGAAGGTAAGGGAGTGAGTTGTGTGAGCCAGAGGGAGCCCCTGATGCAAGAACATAGAGAAAATGAGAAAAAGGCAGGTACAGCAGATATAAGGATGGATCCAGCCATTGCTAGTGAGTCAATGATTGTAAATGATGCTGAAAAGGAAAGACAATTTCAGCAACATTACAAAGCTGTAATTGATAATATTTCCTTGGATGCTGACACTTTTACTCATCCTGTTTCAGCCTATCAAATATTGGCTGCACAGGGCAATGTGGAGGCAGAAAAGACACTACATCTAGTACATACAACAGCATCTCTTCAAAGGGACAAAACTGCTATTAACAAGATGCCTTCAACAGCTGGTGAGTCATTTGAAGAATTTGGAGTAAATTCTGATGATGATGACTTTGTTTCTTCTGATGGAAGCATGAACTTAGGGGGAGATGAAGGCCCTAGTTCTATTCCAAATCTACCTGAATGGGCCTTCACAAAGGAGTCTACAACAGGGCAATTCAATGTCTCCTTAGTCAAACAAATCAGTACTATCAAACAGGCCATTCAGAAAACTTCTCATGCTGGTACAAAGGCTATCCTTACAGCTCACTTGGACTCACTGCATCTCATGAAGTTGCAGCAAGTAAGACAGAATCTGAGTGTGGATGAACTCAGAAAGGATATTGCTGACTTGAAATTCTATTGGATTCAGTCATGCCCTTTGGTACAATGCAGGACATTTTGTTGAGATTGAAAAAGGAATCACATACTGAAAAGAGGCTGGCCAAATTGGAAGACAGAGTTCAAGTTATTGAAGATTCTGTGGCCACCATTCTTCACAACCAACAATCTCAGACAAATCTACTTATGCAGCTGGCAAAAGCACAGGGCTTGACCCCTCTCCTTGATGATAACAAAAAGGGGGAGAGTAAAAGGGAAGGGGAAGGAGAGCCATCTACAAAAATCCAAATATCTAAAGTGCTAGTTCCTGCCATCACTACTTCTCCAATCATTCAAATCAAAGGAAAGCCTGATGGCATTGATTTAATCAAGCTAGCAGCAGCTGAAATTCAAGTGAAAGAGCAAAGGAGGAGAATTGATGAAAGGATGCAACAACTGTTTGGCTCAACACAAGATAAATCAATATCTGTGAAACATAGCACAAAGGTTGAACCAATCAATATGGAGCACAAGCCAGAAAGGAGAAATAAGGTTGGAGAGACTTCTTTCAAGAATCTAAAACCTATGGTTCTCAAGCCCAACACCAGATCCAGCAAGGACTCCACAAAGAACCCTCTAGACTTTGCTCAGATGAAAGAAGTGGACTTTCCTCTTCCAAAGCCTGATGAAGACAAAGTTTTGGGTACTAGCATCATAAAACACAAGGAGACCATGGATGAGGCAGTAAGGAGAAATATGGCTATTATCTTTAGAGAGGGAAAGAGCATATGTGTGATGCAAGGACATCCCAAATTCTTAATAGCCAAGAAAGAAGAAACCAAAAGGTTAAAGAAAGAAGCTGAAAAACTCAAGGCTGACAAAAGAGCACAAGCAAAGCTTGAACAAAAGCTAAAGTCAAGTCTAGTTGAAAATGAGAAAGGAATTAAAGTCAGGGGTGAAGACAAGATTGCAAACTTAGATGAGGTTTTTGGGAGTATATTTGGTGAAAGCATGGAGGAAAAAGAGAAATGGCAGAAGGGAAACAGAAGAAAGGCCAAGGCACATAGAAGGAGTGAAGGCAACACTGAAGAAACTAAATCTCTACCTTCCATACCTGAACCCTTTGTTGCTGATCCCACAATAAACATCCATGGTGAACCAATCATCCCAAAAGAGGAACCTATTGATTGGGACACCATCAATTTGCCTACCTTTTTAACCACTCTTCCACTACCAAAGAAACAGAAAAGAAAATCCAAATCTACACCTCCCCTAAACTCTAAGAAATTCACTCAAAAACACAAACCTAACCCTAAGCCACCCATTTCTAAAGATGATTATGTTCACATCTGTGACATAAAAGAAATTTCAGACATTGAACTCTATCTGGATGAGCTGGAGGATGTAAGGGGAATTGCTGCTTACAGACAGCTACCAGAGAGATTGGTGTTCAGATACAAAGGAGCTGGGGAAAGAACATGGCCTCTCTACAGGATTCTGAATGAAGGCTACTCTACCTTGATCAGAGTCTTTTCAGCCATACAAAAGGATTCTGGCTTTACCAGGACTGTCAAGACTGAAATTCTCAACAAGATTGCCAACATAAGGAAAACTTGGAGGGAGCCCAATGCTTTGCCCAGAACCTTACTCATTCAAGAAAGGGGAACTACAATTCACAAATCACCTCATTGGTTGATGGAATTCAGAGATGATAAAGGAGTCAGAAGATTTTTCAGACTTGAAGACCAACTCAAGATTGCCAGCAATGAAACTCTCAAAGAAATGCAATCTAAGTTGGATATCAGTGATGAAGATGAAGCTGAATTCTTCAGACAACTCCAACTCCAAATTGAGGAAAATGACAAAGGGCTAGGAAAGAAAACCAGGGATCAAAGAAGAAAAAGATGATTTGCTCAGGCTAGAGGAGCACCCTTGGAAACACTGTAAATCTTCAATTACCTTCTGTGCCCAACCTACAGAGAATGGCACAAATAATCCTCAGCAGTCTTCTCGTTCCAATTCTCCTCCGTGGGTTTCCTTTGTCGCTGCCTAATCACACGGAGAATCGCCACAGGGTGATAATCAACCGTCGTCCCCCGGACCACAAAATACCCATTCTTCTCATCCTTCGCGTTCGCATAGAACTCGAGAACCACGCTCATCGGCACTGCTTCAGGAGATTCACAAGAAGCAATCCAACCCTTCTCAGCAATCATAGGCAACAACTCACCATCCCTCTCCGATGGTAAGAACCCCCTCTCCTTCAAAATTGGCTTACCCAGAAGCCTAGTATACTCCTCCTCAGCAACCCTATCATTCAAACGAGGCCTCGCGGCAGTAGCCCTCAAAGAATCAGCAGTAGAGACAGTGCTGCTGCTATCGATAGTCCTGGATCTCTTGGGTGCCATTGAAACTGAGTAAAAGTGTTAAAGATTTGTGTGTTTGGGTTTGGGAGAGAGTTTAAAGTTTAAAAGTATATAGGGAGTATATGGAATAAGTGTATGTATATATAGGGTAGGGATTAGGGTAAAATTTGATTAGGAGTGGGTTTGAGGGTTAAAAATATGGGGTAATGGGAAAATAAATCGTGGGTAAGGGGGCTGTAAATTGTTTTTTTGTTTTTCAGATTTTGTTTTTTTTGGTATTTTATTGGACTTAAAAAATTTTCTCCGAGTCGACCCCTGAGCGGTCGCTCAGGAAAGCTGAGCGGTCGCTCATCAGAGCTGAGCGGGCACTTAGGAGGCTCCTGAAAAAAAAATTTGGCCCCGTTTTTCTGATTTTTTTATGGTTTTGGATAGGTTACTAACTTATAAGGGTTCCTATAACAACAAATCATGGGTTGCCACCCCATGAAGCGCTTCTTTTTCGTCATTAGCTTGACGTTGCGTACCTTCCTCAAGTTGACAATAAAACGGCACTAACCACTTCCCGGTTTGTCGTGTCCCCATAGTAGTGCTTCAAACGCTGACCATTAACCTTGAATGCTTGGTTCAGATCATTCTCAAAAATCTCCACCGCTCCATGTGGAAACACAGTTTTGACAATAAAAGGTCTAGACCACTGTTAGGAATATATGTGCATTAGTTTGATGATATGTTTAACAAAACACTTAAGTAGAAATCTAGTGTTTGTAGCCTCAACGGATAAGACCACTTTGGCTATCCGTTGATGGTGTAGCTTTACTTAGAAATAAGTCTAGTGTTGTAGCACATTTCTGTCTCTGAATTTGAGATATAATTCTTAAATGTTGAGGGAAATTATAAGTCATGTTGACTACTAAAGGATATGCAGATAGGAAGGCCAATTGTAAATATTTCATGCCTTGTAATTTTGTATAAATGAAATGGTGTCAACGGATAACTTAAAGACCTTCAACGGATGAGAAACAAAGCTTCAACGGATGTCTCTAAAGCTTCAACGGATAACATCCTTCAACGGATGAGTGCATCAACGGATAGAGCTTCAACTGCTAACACATCAACGGATAAAGCCATCAACGGATGAAGGCTTCAACGGATGTTCTGTTAAATAGCAGTTGACAAGTGGTAGTTGTACCTACAAACAGAGGCACATGGGTTGACAGAGACAACTGAGATGTGGTAGCCTATTTCAGGAACATCAGAAAAAGCAGCCGTTCTACTCTAGTATAAAGAGGCAATAGTCAACAATGCACTGGAGTAAAATGGAGAAGAAACAAGTGGAGAACTTATTTTATTATTGTATTTTTTATCTTTGTCTTCACTTGTAAACTTGGTGTTATATAAACCAAGTAGCAGCTAGTAATTAGATAAGAATTTTTCCAGAGCTGTTTAGAAAAATCTTGAGAAAAATTTATCTAGTTTGTACTAGGATGCAGCTGTGATCAACTTCTTGAATCACAGATTTTCTGAAATACCATCTCTGGTGGAACAACAAATCCACCAGAAAAGTTTTTAAGGTATGTTGTGTTCTGTACTTTTGTGCTTGAATATATATATATCTGTCTGTATTAGCTTAAAGCAATTCACACACTTGTTTATCTTAAACACACAGCCTTTGAAACTGCTCAAAACTTGGAAAAGTTTTGAGATTTACATTCAACCCCCCTTCTGTAAATCTCATTGTTAGTTCACTAGGAATAACAACCACCTTGATTTCAACTTCCCAGGAAAAAATCAGAGACGAGAGTTGAATAAAAGAACTTGTTGCCTCGGCACGAATAACTTAGGATGTAGCTTCCTATCGTGCCACCTTTTCACTTTTTCTTTCTACATTTTGTTGTTCTCGTACGCTTGGAGTCGAGATTCGTCAAGTTCATTAAGCTGAAGCATTCGCTTCTTTCCAGCTGCATCTAGATCCAGGTTCAACTTCTTCAATGCCCAACAGGCCTTATGCTCGAGCTCCACAGGTAGATGACATCCCTTACCATACACAAGTTGAAATGGGGACATCCCAAGTGGAGTCTTGTATGTTGTTCTGTAAGCCCAAACAACTTCATTGAGCTTTAAAGACCAATCCTTCTTTGACGGACAAACAACCTTCTCTAAAATGCGCTTGATCTCTCTGTTAGACACTTCCACTTGACCATTTGTTTGCGGATGATAGGCAGTAACAACCCGATGATTCACATTGTAGCGCTGCATCATAGAAGTAAACTTACGGTTGCAGAAATGCGACCCTTCATCACTTATGATTACTCGTGGCATTCCAAACCTTGTGAAAATCTGCTTATAAAGAAAATTCAACACTGCCTTTGCATCATTTGTCGGTAGAGCTTTGACTTCTACCCATTTTGAGACATAATCGACTGCCAGCAAGATATACTGATTATTGCAGGACGAGACAAAATGCCCCATAAAATTGATTCCCCAAACATCAAAGACCTTGACTTCAAGCATCACATTTAACGGCATCTCATCCTTTCTCGTAAGATTTCCCACTCTTTGGCCACGAACACACCTTAAAACGAACTGATGAGCATCCTTAAACAAAGTAGGCCATAAAAAACCTGCTTGCAGAATACGAGCTGCCGTCTTTTCACCACCATAGTGTCCATCATAAACTGTGGAGTGGCAGTCTCGTAATATCCCCTTCATCTCACAGAATGGGATACATCTCCTGATGATTTGATCAGCTCCCTGTCTAAACAAATACGGTTCATCCCACATATACCACTTCACCTCATGCAGAAACTTCTTCTTTTGAGCTGTGGTCAATTTGGGAGGCATTATATTGCTTACAAGATAATTCATAATATCTGCGAACCATGGCTCTTCCTCCTGAACTGCGAACAACTGCTCATCCGGAAAAGATTCGTTGATCAATGTCATATCATGTGAAGTAGACTCGGGATTCTCCAATCTAGAGAGATGGTCAGCTACTTGATTCTCAGTACCTTTTCAATCTTTGATCTCTAACTCAAATTCCTGTAGTAAGAGCACCCAACGAATGAGTCTCGGCTTCGAATCCTTCTTGGAAACCAAATAGCGAATGGCCGCATGATCAGTGAATACTGTCACCTTTGTCCAAAGCAAATAAGATCGAAATGTTTCGAAACCAAAGACTATAGCCAAGAGCTCCTTCTCAGTAGTGGTTTAGTTCATTTGGGCCCCATTTAAGGTCTTGCTAGCATAGTAGACCACATGAAAAAGATTATTCTTGCGCTGCCCAAGAACTGCGCCCACCGCATAATCACTCGCATCACACATCATCAAATTTGAAAGGCACATACTTCTCAAGCAAGTTGCACAATGGCTTAGATATCTTCGAAAAGTCCTTGATGAAACGCCGATAAAAACCCGCATGACCAAGAAAACTACGGATTCCTTTCATAGAAATAGGTGGTGGAAGATTTTTAATGACTTCCACTTTGGCTTTGTCCACCTCAAGACCCTTGCTAGAGACCTTATGCCCAAGAATAATGCCTTCACGCACCATAAAATGACATTTTTCCCAATTGAGCACCAAATTAGTTTCCACGCACCTTTTGAGTACTGCACGAAGATTATTCAAACATTCATCATACGAATGTCCAAAGACGGAGAAGTCATCCATGAACACCTCGACATTATTTCCAATCATGTTAGAGAATATAGCCATCATACATCTCTGAAAAGTGGCCGGTGCGCCACATAAACCAAACGAAACTCTGCGAAAAGCAAACGTGCCAAATGGACAAGTGAAGGTAGTCTTTTCTTGATCCTCTGGTGCAATAAAAATCTGATTATACCCTGAATAGCCATCCAGAAGACAATAATACTCATGACCAGCCAACCTGTCAAGCATATGATCAATAAACGGAAGTGGGAAGTGATCTTTCCTTGTGGCCTTGTTCAACTTTCTGTAATCCATGCATACTCTTCATCCTGTCACTGTTCGAGTGGGGATGAGCTTGTTCTTCTCATTTGCTACCACAGTGATACCTCCTTTCTTAGGTACACATTGCACGGGGCTCACCCAAGAACTGTCAGAAATAGGATAAATGATTCCTGCATCCAGCCACTTCAGAATTTCTTTCTTCACCACTTCTTTCATGATAGGATTAAGTCTGCGCTGTTGCTCAACATTCGTCTTACTACCCTCCTCTAGCAGAATCTTATGCATGCAATATGAAGGGCTGATCCCTTTGATGTCTGCTATAGTCCATCCGATAGCCGATTTGAATTCTCAAAATCCTTAAGAGCTTGTCCTCCTCACTACCTGAAAGGTCAGATACAATAATAACAGGTAAAGTAGATGCATCACCTAAAAAAGCATACCTCAAGTGTTCAGGCAATGGCTTAAGCTCCAAGGTAGGTGCTTCCTCAATCGATGGTTTGAGCTTTCATTCAGCATTTTTGAGGTCAGAATTACCAAGAGATTCAAACGGCATGTCTAGCTTTCGCCTCGAGGGAGAAGCATTAAGATATTGTAGTTGCTCATTGCCATCCTCATCATCACTGTCAAAATCCCCCACTAAGGCCTTCTCTAATGCATCAGACATTAGCATATGATCGAGTTCTGAAGTAACCGCAGAATCAATCAAATCCACTTTTAAGCACTCCTCATCTTCTGTAGGGAATTTCATTGCTTTGAATATATTGAATGTCACATCCTGATCCTGCACCCGCATAGTAAGTTCATCTTTCTGCACATCTATCAAGGTACGGCCTGTAGCCAAGAAAGGTCTCCCCAAAATTATGGGAATCTTCTTATCTTCCTCGAAGTCTAGAATAACAAAGTCTGCAGGAAAGAAGAGCTTATCCACCTTTACCAGCACATCCTCCACTATGCCTCTTGGGTAAGTAATAGAACGATCAGCCAATTGTAGAGACATGTAGGTGGGCTTTGGATCTGGCAAATTCAACTTTTTAAAGATCGACAACGGCATCAGATCGATGCTTGCTCCCAAATCACAAAGGCACTTGTCAAAAGACAACTTGCCAATGGTGCAAGGAATGGTGAAGCTACCTGGATCTTTAAGCTTTGGAGGTAACTTTTATTGTAGCACAGCACTACATTCTTCCGTTAGAGCAACGGTCTCAAGGTCATCCAGTTTCACCTTCCTTGAAAGAATACTCTTCATAAATATCGCATAACTAGGCATTTGCTCCGGAGCCTCAGCGAAAGGTATATTGATGTGAAGTTTCTTGAACACCTCCAGAAACTTACCGAACTGCTTATCCAGCTTCTGTTGTTGCAATCTCTTAGGGAAAGGTGGTGGAGGATAGAGCTGTTTCTTCCCTGTATTACCCTCAGGCAGAGTGTGTTCAACAGTAGTCTTCCTTGGTTTCGCCGCTTTCTCCTTTTCCTTAGCTTCTTCATCTCCAACTTCAGCTTCTCCTTCTTTTGCTTTTTCAGCATCAACAACTTTTCCGGACCTTAAGGTAATAGCCTTGACTTGCTCTTTAGCTTCCTTCCTTCCTGGCACTTCAGTGTCACTGGGAAGTGTGCCAGGTTAACAATTGAGCACTGCATTGGCTATTTGACCAATTTGATTTTCCAAGGTCTTGATAGAAACCGCCTGACTCTTACATAACAGCTTAAGTTCCTCAAAATCAGCACTAGTGGGTGCAGCTGCACCTCCCTGTTGAGGATATGATTGCCTTTGAGCATAAGGCTGAGGTTGCTGGAATCCAGGTGGATTGAACTGCTTACTCATGCCTTGCTGATATGGTTGCTGAATATCATTCTGATTATTACCCCAGCTGAAATTTGGATGATTTCTGTTGTGATAAGTGCATGATTGTTATTAGCAAATCTTGCGATATATTGGATCATGTTGATATGGTATATATATGTATGTTGTGAAATCTTGATATTCTATTATCAATTCAAATGCTTATAAACTACATAATACCTAGCTAGAGATAAGCAGTAGTTGCGTATACCCTTAGTATATGGGACCCAAAGGTGAACATTTTTCTAAACCGGGAGTCGATGTTTCCGAGTATAATATATGTATATATGTATATATATATATAGTTTTCTATAACTATTAATTGAATAAGGTATATTCGATGGTTTTGAATAATAATCAAATTTATTTTCGATTATTCAAACAAGGATCGTACTTTCGTATAAGTATATCTTTTGTTATTTATTATTCGTTTCAAGTATGAGTTTTAAAACTTCTACTTCAATTATTTTTATAAATATTATCCTTTATGGGAATATTATTTAAATAATAATATTCAGATATTTTCTAATATATCGGGACTGATTTATTTTATTAAATCATCATTACTCTAAACATTCTTTAAAATGTTTTCGAGTCTTCAAAATAATTTTAAAAGTTAGAGCGGATCCCAAAACTCATTTTCAAGTTTAAGATCTTCCTTTTGAAGGGGACTTGAATACTCGCTCAAAAATCTAAGGGATCCGGCTCTGTGGTGTATTTTATATTCGCAATGAGGTTGCTGTTTTGAGAAAACAATTTGATTACTTGCCCAATGTTCCGGAAGTAAGTCCATCTAATTGAGTCGGCATAAGCGACAGGCCGAGGTATGGTCTATGAAGGTGTAAGAGGCTCGGAGACAGTCCATCCACGCGTGAGTGGTCGGGTAATGGTCTAGCGCGAGGTCCTTGTTAAGGCGAAAACACGCACTAATAACACACGCAAGTATACGCATTCGCAAGTAATATAGAATACTTTCTAGTTCGTTCCCACAGAGACTCAGACTAATTATGTTCAATTAAACTCACTCACCAATGTATGATTACTTCCCAATATTAAGACAATAACACTTAGATTTGATTAACTAATTATTAACTACAATTAACTACTACAATTAAGCACTTAATTAACACTTGAATTAACAATATTAAAACACTCATGAGATCACAACTTCATTACTAATTCCTTCAATAGTCATTGTTATTACCCTTAGCATGCAACAATGATGATATTAATCGAATAACACGAAACTAATAAAAGCCAACTTTCATTGTACTAATACCATTCTACCAAACATCCACAATTAAGATAGAAGTTGAATAGGCATCAATTATGCTGAGTCCCTATTTGTCTATAGAAATTGACAACATAACGATTTAAGCACAAGTTATTCCTTTTGATTACACAGGGCGAATAAAACGGTTATAGTTACCCACTAATCATGCAACATCGTACATGAACCTATGCTAGCATGGCAAGTTATAAATCTCAAGATCCACCGTCGCTTCACAAGAGATTAACACCCTATCTTATATGTTCGCGATGCACATAAGACGAATACGCACAACCAATACTAGATATCATACAATCATCACACACTAAGATATTAAACAATTAACTACAGAATTCTATAGTAAATTTGTTACGACCCCATGATCACGATTAGCCCATGATAGCACTCATCGTCATCATGGGTTCATATGAAAACATGATAAATAAACACAAGAGAATAATAACTAAAACTACTTATATTAAACAAGAGTACGTCACAAGAGTAAATAGGTTCAAAGTAAAGAAGACTAGCATCCAACGTTACAACGAAATAAAGAATCACAAGAAAATATGCTTCCTCTTCGTTGCGGTGTGCTAAACGATCTTCTTCCTTATCTCCTTCGCTCTTCGATTAATACTACGATCCAACCTTTGTGAAACATCTCTGAAATATACTTATATAGGAGTCCCATAAAACCCAGATAACACAGAAGTTGGAAGCCAAACATAAATAGGAGTCTAAAATAATTAATCTAAAATTACGACCCTGCGCGGCCGCTCAGCTTCCTGCGCGGCCGCTCAGCAGAGCTGAGCGGGCGCTCAGACCCCTTCTGGAAAATACTCTGTTTTTGCTATGTTTCTTCACTGCAATCTGCTCCTATCTTCCCACTCTTTAATGCTTAACACATGCCAAGGCTTATTATTGATGAAATCTCTCCCGAAATGCAACTAATACCCTGAAATGCATAAACACTAGAAAAACGCATCAAATACATAAAATACTTGATTTCAAGACACCAATTTAAGCTATTATAAGACGTTCTAAGTGGTATAAAATGCCACTTATCAGTCCTAATACGGACAGGGTGATGACCAGAGAGGAATTCATCCATCTACAGTAGAAAAAGTTACTTATTGGTATCTTTGCTTGATCAGCAAGATATCGGGTTTATGCCAAAATTCTCTTCATTCCAAATTCATTGGATATTACAACTCTGTTTGTACTTTTCATGACAGAGGTTTTCAGGGAATGCGTGAGAGATATATATAGGTATATATATCGGGACTTAATGAAGTATCTCGTAACTTCATTTCATTCAAATAATATTTCAAAGATTGAATCTATTCAAGTTTTATGTTGAAGTCCCATCTATGTGATGAACCTTTGAAAACTTATTATACTTTGAACAGTAATAGTTCAATTAGTTTTCTAAAATGATATAAGTATAGTGAAGTAATTGGTAACTTCATCTCCTTTTAAACTTATATCCAGTAAGTAATTATCTTACATTTGATAAAGATTCCAGTAAGTTATCTAGTTAGATACTTGCATTATTGATTACACTATATATTATCTTGCGAGCTATAATGCTCACTCTTGCTTCATTTCTTCATCACATAACAACAGTTAAGAAAGATGGCCAGACTCAAGCAGACCCAGCGCAAGATCCTGGGAAGCATCCCGCGTCTTCCCGTTGATATCATAGCTGCTATAGATGCAGAGGTAGATCTATCTGTAGATCAGGCATTCTACTTTTGGGAATTAATTATGTATAATTATAACTTGTGGCAGATAATGGTAATTAACTGTAAACTTATTAAGTAATCATTTTGGGTTGTAATAACTTTCAAATTGTGGATTCAAGGACTTGTACTTATTTCAATTTCATCTCTGAGACTATAACTGGTTGTGGTGTGTGTTATTGTGGGGTCATAGCATGAGGTTATTTATTTTTAATTAAGTTAAGTGATATTTATGGAAAGAAAGACCGTGACGACCCGGATCCCCGACCACGGATCTGGGGGTGTTACAGAAATGGTATCAGAGCTAAGCGTTATAAACCTTAGAGATGATGCGATGATATAATAATAAACTTACAAAGGTAATAAGAACTTTTGCCAAGTTCGTGGTCGGACTACTTAAAGTAGCGCTGACAGTTAAAACCCTTACGGGAACCCTTATAAGTATCATGGTAGTAACTTAGCTCGTTTAATGTGTAGGCGCATGAGATAGACGACCCTGAGATGTTCGAGCGTGTGCATGATGAGGCACTGCTAGATGTCGAGGATCAGGAGAAGCCTGAGGAGGAGGAGATGGATGAGGAGGACCCCTCAGAGGAGTCAGAGACAGAGGTTATTGCGATTTCAGGTGAGGAGGACCCGGATGAGGTCCCAGTAGCTGAGGAGCATGTCAGAGCTATAGTGGAGTATACTGGTACCCCTCTACCCTCACTCCCCGTGGTTAGAGCTCCTACCCTCCATCGCATTATGTATATATTTGTTTCCTTTCAGTTCAGTTCCTTAGTGACGAGATCACTGTTTTTATCGTTATTATTACTTCACTTCCTATTAGAACTGTCATAATATAATAGAATTGCGAGATATGTTCTCCCCATTATAGAAACTGTGCACGGCACAATCTTATGTATGATTGTGACCTAACGTTGAATTTTCCAAAATTTATCAGTATCATGCCGCCAAGAAGGATTGGAGCTAAGGCGAACCCTGGGTTTGAGGACCAGGGAAGCCATAACCAAGATAGTAGGAACCAAGAACACAATTAAGAGGAAGATGAGGATTATATTGAACAGGATGACTCCCAGTATGAAGAGGAGGAGGAAACATTTGATGTTGAAGGATTTGAGATAGAGGCTGAAGAAGGAGAAACTGAGGTTAAGCAACAAGTACCAAACCCAGGCAAGGATCCCATGAGGCAGTTCATGCAACTACTAAGGCAGAACTTGAAACATCAACCCAACCCACCCCCTCAAGGAAATAAAAATGTTGTGGCAAACTCTTTCAGGGCATTCAAGTCCCTTAAGTCCTCTGAGTTCCACGGATCAGCCGACCCAGTTGAGGCAAGGGCATGGCTAAAGGAAATGGAGAAATCCTTTGAGATTTTGAGTATCGATGAGGCACAGAAGACTGTACTTTCTACCTACCTTCTGAAGGGAAAGGCCAACTACTGGTGGGAGGCCATAAAAACATGTAGACAGATGTTATCATAACCTGGGAGAGGTTCAGTCAGTTGTTTATGGGAAAATATTTCCCGAGGTTTATGGAGAACCAGATGGAGCTCAAGTTCTTGGAGCTAAAGCAGATTAACTTATCTGTAGCAGAGTACGAAGCAAAATTTACTAAGTTATCAAGGTTTGTGCCAGAGTTTGTGAACACCGAGGAAAAGAAAGCTAGGAGGTTTCAGCAGGGACTGAAACCATGGATTCAGAATAAGGTGGCAATCCTTGAGCTTACAGATTATGCCACTCTGGTGCAAAAGGCAACAATTGCAGAAGTCGGAAGTGAACAGATGCAGAAGAAAAGAGAGAAAAAAGGAATAAAGAGGAAAAGTATAAGCATGGGCGGAGGTCCGCGGGAGGGAGCTTCCCAACTAGATTTAATCGAGGAGCAATGTCCCTACCGGGAAGGAGTACCGGGTTTAAGCGGCCCGTAAGTGTGAATGTGAGGCAGAGTGGCCAGAAGTCAGGAATGTCCTATTCCAACCAGTCTCGACCCCCATTGCCAGCCTGTAAAACTTGCGGAAGGATGCATTCGGGGGAGTGTAAAGGGAATCCAGTAACCTGCTTTAAGTGTGGTCGAGAGGGTCACTATTCTAACAAATGTACTTCACAACCCCCTAGTGTCAGCCCAACCACCATCTATTATCAGTGTGGAAGACCAGGCCACATGACGAGGGAGTGCTCAGGGAACAAACCAGCAGCCTCAGGAGGAAGCACGGCTGCTTCTAATAAACCACATATATATAAGTATAATATATGTATTCCCACAAGACCTTCTGGGACTACCACCCGATAGAGTGATTGAATTTGATATTGAGTTGGCCCCAGGGACGACGCCAGTTTCAAAGGCACCATACAGGTTAGCCCCATTAGAAATGAAGGAACTGGCTACCCAATTACAAGAACTTTTGGATAAGGGTATGATAAGACCCAGTGTGTCTCCGTAGGGAGCACCAGTATTATTTGTTAAGAAGAAAGATGGGAGCATGAGGTTGTGCATCGAATACCGAGAGTTGAACAAGCTAACCATAAAGAACAGGTGCCCGTTACCCAGAATAGACGATCTGTTCGACCAGCTAAAGGATGTTGTCTACTTTTCCAAGATTGACCTGAGAACTGGATATCACCAACTAAAGATTAAACCCGAAGATATTCCAAAGACTGCGTTCCGAACCAGGTATGGGCACTATGAGTTCTTGGTAATGTCCTTTGGATTAACCAATGCCCCAGCGGCTTTCATGGATTTAATGAACAGAGTATTCAAGAAGTACTTGGACAAGTGTGTGATAGTTTTTATCGATGATATTTTAATCTACTCAAGGACCGAGGCAGAGCATGCAGAGCATTTGAGTATAGCTCTAGGAATACTCAGAGAAGAACTGTTGTTTGTCAAATTCTTAAAGTGTGAATTCTGGCGGAACGAAGTATAGTTTTTAGGACATGTGATCAATAAAGAAGGAGTATTGGTCGACCCCACCAAGATAGAGGCGGTCTCAAATTGGGAAAGGCCAACCACACCCACTGAGGTAAGGAGTTTCATAGGATTGGCCGGCTACTATCGTAGATTTATACAGGATTTTGCGAAGATCGCAGCCCCGTTAACACGACTAACTCGTAAGACAGAGAAGTTTGAATGGACAGAAAAATGCAAGGACAGTTTTCAAGAATTGAAGAAAAGGTTGGTAACGGCCCCGGTGTTGGCATTGCCAGACAGAAAAGGAGATTTTGTGATATATAGTGACGCATCACACAAAGGATTAGGGTGTGTACTTATGCTCCACAGTAAGGTGATTGCGTATGCGATGAGACAACTGAAAGAATACGAGATTAGATATCCTACTCATGACCTTGAGCTCGCGGAAATAGTTTTTGCCTTAAAAATTTGGAGGCACTACTTGTATGGAGAGAAGTGCGAGATTTTCACAGACCATAAGAGCCTCAAGTACATATTCACGCAGAAAGAGCTCAACATTCATTAGAGAAGATGGTTAGAACTAATCAAGGACTATGATTGTAAGATTCTCTATCATCCCGGAAAAGCCAATGTGGTGGATGACGCCCTTAGTAGGAAGGAAAGACTCAAAATGATAATGACTTCGGAGGAATTGATAAGGGATTTTGAGAAAATGGAAATAGAATTAAAGGTAACCGGAACTGGAACTGAAAAGCTGTTTGAGATCTCGATGCAGGCAGAGTTATTGGAAAAGATTAGATTGTGACAAGAAAAAGTAATGAATGAAGGCAGATAGTCAATGATTGGAGAAGAGATCTATAATGAGAGAGATGATAAGGGGATAATGAGGTATTCCTACAGGATTTGGGTTCCGAATGTTCACGAGCTTAAAGACGAGATTTTGGATAAAAGCCATAGTTCAAGTTATTCCATTCACCCGGGGAGCACCAAGATGTATATGGATTTAAAGGAGTATTACTGGTGACCCAACATGAAGAGGGACGTAGTAGAATGGGTAAGCAAATGTTTGACTTGCCAAAGAGTAAAGGCAGAGCACCGGAGACCCAGTGGACTTTTACGACCCCTGGAGATTCCCGAATGGAAATGGGAACAGATAGCTATGGATTTTATTGTAGGCTTACCAAGGACGAAAGTCAATCATGATGCCATATGGGTAATTATAGACCGACTGACTAAGTCAGCTCACTTCATTCCTATTAATGAGAGATACACAGTCGATAGATTGGTGGACATTTACCTTAAGGAAATAGTGACGCGACATGGAGTCCCAGCGTCCATTGTCTCAGACCGAGACCCCAGATACAACTCCATATTTTGTAGGAGCTTTCAAGAATGTGCGGGAACCAAATTAAACATGAGTACCGCTTACCATCCCCAAACGGACAGGCAAAGTGAAAGGACCATCCAGACACTAGAGGATATGTTGAGATTATGTGCAATAGACTTTAAAGGAAGTTGGGATGATCACTTGCCATTGATCGAGTTTTCTTATAACAATAGCTTTCATTCCAGCATCGGAATGCCATTTTATGAGGCCCTGTACGGAAGAAGGTTTCGATCTCCCTTATACTGGGATGAAGTGGGAGAGCGAAAGATGCTCGGACCCGAAGTGGTCCATAGGACCAAAGACATAGTGGATCTCATCAGAGGACGGCTTGTAGCATCCCAAGACCGACAGAAGAAGTATACAGACCTAGCCTAAAAGGACAAGGAGTATGAAGTAGGGGACTTAGTACTGCTAAAGGTATCCCCTTGGAAAGGATTAATGAGGTTCGGTAAGAAAGGGAAACTAAGCCCAAGATACATTGGACCTTTTGAGATACTAAGACGGATTGGGAAGTTAGCTTACGAGCTAGCCCTACCCCCGAACCTACAACAAGTTCATAATGTGTTCCATGTGTCAATGCTAAGGAGGTATCATCGGGATGTCAGGCATGAAAGAGATATGTCCTAATTCCAATCATGTATGAGGATTTAGGAATAACTTTTATATAATCTGTTTTGATTTAATTGATATTAATAAAAGATTTTTTTTGTTTTTTATTGCAGACTTTATCTATTTTAAGTGTTTAAATAAGATATATCACAGTTTAGAGTAAAGCTTTTTATGAATTATGATGAGATCATAATAATGAGACCTAAAAGATGATAACTCTAAACTTAAATAGTTCCTGGTCGTAGGATTACTAACTGGTAATTAATAATCCGTAAAGATCGGTACATACTATGCTTGCTTCATTATGAAGGTTGTCTGTTCTCATAGACATTTGTGTGGTGACACTATAGCTAGGATGTAGGTGCTTATTATAGAATAAGTTCACTGAACATGACTCACACAGCTGAACAACTGATGGGGTTCACTCACGTGTCAGCAGATGTTCACATAGTGATAGTTGTACAAGTATCCTTAGACTTGAGGTCATCATAGTCATCTTTTTTTTTTGCTAAACCATCATAGTCATCTTGTGTACACTGAACTATACTTTGGTTTAGTTCTGAGTCTCCAGGGACAATAATAAGGGCTCTACTGGGTGTAGGAATTTGTACACGAAGATAATGTATGATCAATAAAGGATCTACCCCTTCCAGTGAAGGAGGAGAATGTTCAATGCTGATCCACTTATGCTAGTTCAGGAATCTGTGGCAAGAGTGAATGAAATTAGAAAGGAGTTTCTAATTTACATTAATTAGAACTAAGCATAGTGAATGGGAAAGCATATGATTAAATAAGATAGGCTTGACACAAGTTCCATGCCTTGTATTTAATCATGACATTGCAGGGTAGAAGGAATTAATTGTACGATAACTATACACTGAATGGGTTCTTGGTATTCTAAGCAGTGAATTCGTATTATCCGGATAGTCGCGATATACTGAGAAGTATCCCTCACGATGTAGAATAAATATGATTAATTAATTAATCATATTTAATGAATTATAGAATTTATATAAATAATGATAAAATAGTTTTATTATTATTTATTTCTACTACCGGCTTAATATTGAACCTACAGGGTCACACCATAAAAGAGAATGATTTAATGGTGGAGGAATAAATTAATAATGGTTGATAATTATTTATTTATGTAATAAATAATTAATTGGAAAATTTAATAATTGATTAAATAAGATTTAATTAATTATAAATTAATTAAGAAAAAGTTCTTAATATTATTAATTAAGAATTTAATTTTTGGAAATTAAATCAAGTGAGAGAATTATTTCTAAAGTGTTTAGAAAAAGGATTAATAATTAAAAGGTGTTTTAATTATTAGTTAATTGGTTAATAAGAATAAAGGGTTAATAATAATAATAATATTTTATGGGAAAATTTTCAGCTGAAAATTTTGCCTATAAATATACTATTATAAACCCTATTTTTGCTTCAACCTAAAAAAGTTAACCAAACCCTGATTCTCTCACCTCTTCCTCCTCCATTACATTGATCTCTTGGTGGATATCGGTGGAGTGCTTCACACTTGAGGAGCAGCTGCTAGGGATCTCCGCTCTTCGTTCTTGGATCGCTTTTAAAGGTTAGAAATCGATCCCATATGATTTAATCACGATTTGTATGCCTTTATTTGGATTTTATATCAAGAAAATTGTTTTACCATGCTTCCGTGATGTATAAAATCCTACAATGGTATCAGAGCTTAGGTTGTATGCATATAGATCTATGATAAAAATTTCAGAATTTTATGATCTTGTATGAATTTATTATGATTTTTGCAAGTTATATCATGGATTAATTATGATTGATTAGAAATTATTTCTCAAAATTATTTTGACTGTAGATCTGGGTTCTACAAGGGTTGTAGATCGTCTGGGTATTTTTTCATAATTTTCTGATGTGTGGATTAATTATTATAATTTTTTGAAGTTGTTTTAATTAAATTCGTAATTAAATATATGTATATATAGTATATATATATATATATATATTTGTTTTAGGCTGGATTTAAAGCATGTACTGGTATTAATGGGGTTTGGCACGGTGTTCGGTGTAAAGAAGCTGACAAGCGCGGAAGAGAAAGCAGA
The DNA here is from genome assembly GCF_009905375.1 of Apium graveolens. Classification (NCBI taxonomy): domain Eukaryota; kingdom Viridiplantae; phylum Streptophyta; class Magnoliopsida; order Apiales; family Apiaceae; genus Apium; species Apium graveolens. The sequence goes on from NC_133657.1 coordinate 59,756,287, forward strand.
CAAGATGAAAAAAAAAATTCAACGATCTGTTGTGCTAAGCGCGTGTAGGGCAGTCGCTGGGGGGTGTCGCGCATTCCGTGAATGCATTACACATTGTCGCGCATTTACGGAATGCGTTACACACATTAAAGGATCAAATGTGTTGTAACGCATTACCCGAATGCGTTACAGCCCTTGTAACGCGTTCCTGTAATGCGTTACATCCCGACTGTCCACATTAAATTTGATTTTCTGGGAGTTTCGTAACTCCATTTTGGGCGTGTAATATATCTTTGGATTCGTTTTTCCGAGACGGATCTAATGGAGTGGTCAAATATTTTTTATATAAAATGTTTGAACTGTTTATATTGTCGAAAGTGTTTTAAAGCATGTTTTAATTGTTTTAATTGCTTTTAAATGCTATAATAAATTCATACATCATTATATCAATGTGTGACATGATATTGCCTGCATGCTTACTTGTTTATTTATTTTTATATATGAGATATATGCCTATATTTACCATGCAATGATAGATTTAGGTGAACTTAAATCAATATAAGGCGTGCTCTAGAAAATCTAGAATATGAATCGTTTCTTGCCTTAACAATAATATTATGAATACAATCATGAGATTCTTGTATTTATGAAACACGTAATTAAATATGAATTTTCAATATTGAGAGAAAGGATGATTCTGTCAAAAACATATTTCTATCTGTAAGAAAGGGGTATTAAGTGACGCCTCTTGACAATGTTCCCCCCGATCTGGGAATCATCTGATTATCGATTATTGATTTGAAATATTTAATTTAAAAGGAAGAATCTCTTTATAATATGATTATGATTGTAACATAATATAATCCCTCGAAAATTAAATAATATCAAGTAGTAATTGGCCAACGACACAACGGGCTTGTGTCGGTCAAAGCCTTCCAACATGGTAGAAAGTAGTTCTTAGTTTTAAATCATTGTCGTTTCGTGCTACAGCCGAGGGCTTTGATTTCGAAATAAGAAATACTTGTCTATTACATAGAGATCTGTACATTGAATTAGAATCTAAAGGTCGTTACGTGCTGCAGCCGTGGTCCGTTGGAGACTGATTCAATTGTACGAAATGTTGGGTTAGACTTGACTTAGAATATTGAGTCTGTCGTGCTACAGCTGTGACTCAATTATTCAAGAGGCTAAAGTTTTATTAGGGAATAACATAAGATGTAATTGACAAGAGTTGTCTGCCTATTGAACATCACATGATGTTTCGTGCTACAGCCGAGGTTGTGTGATGGAATGTAGGATCTATATTCCCACTAGCATTATGAATGTTTAATTTTTTACTTAAGGGGGTTATATAATTTAGATAAACTAGTGGGAGCCACTTATGAATAAAGACCCGATTCATATAGTGTTTTGAAATGAAATTGAATATTTGCTAAGTGTTATTATGTGTTCATCATTTACAGATTTACTATATACGTTATGTCTTCTGTACTATCACTCCGTAGTATACTAGATGCTCACAAGTTGACTGGTCCTAATTTTGCTGACTGGCTTCGAAACTTGAGAATTGTTCTCAGGGTTGAGAAGCTGGAATTTGTGTTTGACTCACCTAAGCCTACTGAACCTGCTAGCGATGCACATAATGATGAATATGTTGTGTATCTTAAGTGGATAGATGATGCAAATGTTGCTCAATGCATCATGCTAGCTTCCATGAACATTGAGCTACAGAAGCAACATGAGCATATAGATGCTCACACTATCCTTATGCATCTACAAGAGTTGTATGATGTGGCAGGGAGGACAGCTCGATATGAGATATCGAAGGAGCAGTTCGGTTGTAGGATGTCTGAGGGATCATCTGTGAATGACCATGTACTTAAGATGATCAATTTGATTGAACGTCTTGGACAACTTGGTTTTGCCATGGATAGGGAGTTGAGCCAAGACTTGGTCTTGCAATCACTTCCGAGTTCGTTCTCGCAGTTTGTTGTGAACTTTCACATGAATAAGCTGGATGTCAGCCTGCCTGAACTCCACAACATGTTGAAGACTGCGGAATCAAATTTTCTCCCTAAGAAGAGTTCTGTTCTTCTAATTGGTGAAGGTTCCAATCCTAAGAAAAGGAAGAAGAACCCTTCCAAGAAGAAGAAAGTAGGTGAGAAAAAGCCGGTTCCACCAAAAGCTGAAGACCCCAAGAGCAAAGTTGTTTGCTTTCACTGTAACAAGGTGGGGCACTGGAAGAGGAACTGCAAGGTTTACCTTGCACAATTGAAGGAGAAGAAGGGTAGTGAGACTACCGCTTTTGATTCAGGTATGTTCATGATCGAAGTTAATATGTCACTAAGTCAAATTTCTACTTGGGTATTAGATACCGCCTGTGTTTCTCATATTTGCAATTTGTTGCAGGGACTAAAGGGAAGTAGGACTCTTGAAGAAGATGAGGTGATTCTATGTATGGGCAATGGAGCAAGGGTTGCCGCCATATCTGTAGGATCATTTAGTTTACATATTCCTACGGGCAAGACTATTATTTTGAATAATTGTTATTACGTTCCCTCTATTGTGAGGAATATTGTTTCTATTCCTATGTTGGATTTGGATGGTTTTTCATTTATTATTAAGAATAATGAATGTTCTATTCTTAGAGATAATGTTCTTTATGGATGTGGTACTTTAAATAATGGTCTGTATGTATGTGACGTACAGCATAATTTACTTCAGATTGAACAAACTAATAAAAGAAAAAGGGATGATGAAAATCTCACTTTCTTGTGGCACTGCAGACTTGGTCATATTAGTGAAAATAGACTGCGGACATTGCATAAGGAAGAGTTACTTGACCCCTTTGATTTTGAATCATATCCTATATGCGAGTCTTGTCTATTGGGTAAAATGACCAAATCTCCATTTAGTGGACATGGAGAGAGGGCTGCAAATTACTAGGATTAGTACACACAGATGTATGTGGACCAATATCTATGCAAGCCATAGGTGGATTTTCATACTTCATTACTTTCATAGATGATCGATCTAGATTCGGATATGTGTATTTGATGAAACACAAGTCTGAAGCCTTTGAAAAGTTCAAAGAATATAAGCATGAAGTGGAGAAACAAACCAAACATAGTATTATAACTATTCGATCAGATCGAGGTGGTGAATACTTGAATGGAGAGTTTCTAGATTATCTCAAAGAAAATGGTATAGTCTCCCAGTGGACTCCTCCATATACTCCACAGTTGAATGGGGTATCTGAAAGGAGAAATCCAACTTTGTTAGACATGGTTCGGTCCATGATGAGCTATGCAAATCTTCCAGTATTCCTATGGGGTTATGCACTGGAAACCTCAGCATATTTACTGAATAAGGTTCCTTCCAAATCTGTTCCTCAAACTCCATATGAGATATGGAAAGAAAGGAAACTGAGTCTTAAACATGTTAAGATTTGGCGATGTCCAGCTTATGTCAAGAAAGTTGACCCAGATAAGCTGGAATCTCGATCCGTAAAATGTAATTTTGTGGGATATCCTAAAGAGACTTTAGGGTATTACTTTTACACTGATCATCGGGTGTTTGTCACCAGACATGCTACCTTCTTGGAAAAGTAGTTTTTCCTTGAAGAAAACAGTGGGAGCAAAATTGAACTTGATGAAGTTCAAGAAGCACAAACTACTACAGATCAAGTGGAAACACCTGTTCAGACTGAACAACCTTCTGTGGAACAGCCCATTCGTAGGTCAGGGAGAGTGTCTCACCAACCTGAGAAGTATTATGGCCTTGTCATTGAGAATGACAATGAGTTGTCAATCATTGATGATGACGACCCTGTGACCTATAATGAAGCTATGAGTAGTGTTGACTCAGAGAAAGGGCATAGTGCCATGAAATCCGAAATAGAATCTATGTATACCAACCAAGTATGGACTCTGGTTGAGGCGCCTGAAGGTGTTAAGCCTATTGGGTGCAAGTGGTTATACAAAAGAAAGATAGGAGCAGATGGCTAGGTGGAGACCTATAAGGCCAGGCTCGTGGCAAAAGTATTCAAACAAAGGCAATAGATTGACTTTGATGAAACTTTTTCGCCTGTAGCCCTGTTAAAATCAATTCGGATTTTGCTTGCGATTGCTGCTTACTACGACTATTAGATCTGGCAAATGGACATGAAAACGGCCTTCCTCAATGGGAAACTTGAAGAGGAAGTGTATATGACACAGCCAGAGGGTTTTCTTTCCAATGGAAATGAACATTTAGTGTGTAAGCTGCTGCGAACCATATATGGTTTAAAGCAAGCTTCTCGTAGATGGAACATCCATTTTGATGAGACAATCAAAGAGTTTGGTTTTATCAAAAACATAGACGAACCATGTGTCTACAAGAAGGTTAGTGGGAGCGCGGTAACATTTCTTATATTGTATGTGGATGACGTACTTCTTATAGGAAATGTTTTACGACGCTTTCATCTGATTAGGGAGATTGTTGAAAGAGGAGATGTCAACGTTAAGAGAGTTGACACACATAACAACATAGCAGACCCTTTAACAAAGCCACTTTCTCAAAGTCACTTTGATCGTCATAAAGACAAGATGGGTATTAGATACCAGAGTGATTGGCTTTAGTACAAGTGGGAGATTGAAAGAGATATGTCCTAAGTCCAATCATGTATGAGGATTTAGGAATAACTTTTATGTAATCTGTTTTGATTTCATTGATATTAATAAAAGACTTGTTTTACTTTTTATTGCGGGCTTTATCTATTTTAAGTGTTTAAATAAGATATACCACAGTTTAGAGTAAAGCTTTTTATGGATTGTGATGAGATCATAATAATGAGACCTAAAAGATGATAACCCTAAACTTAAATAGTTCCTGGTCGTAGGATTACTAACTGGTAATTAATAATCCATAAAGATCGGTACATATTATGCTTGCTTCATTATGAAGGCTGTCTATTCTCATAGACATTTGTGTGGTGACACTATAGCTAGTATGTAGGTGCTTATTATAGAATAAGTTCAGTGAACATGACTCACACAGCTGAATAACTGATGAAGTTCACTCACGTGTCAGCAGATGTTCACATAGTGATACTTATACAAGTATCCTTAGACTTGAGGTCATCATAGTCATCTTGTGTACACTGAACTATACTTTGGTTTAGTTCTTAGTCTCCAGGGACAATAATAAGGGCTCTACTGGGTGTAGGAATTTGTACACGAAGATAATGTATGATCAATAAAGGATCTACCCCTTCCAGTGAAGGAAGAGAATGTTCAATGCTGATCCACTTATGCTAGTTTAGGAATCTCTGGCCAGAGTGAATGAAATTAGAAAGGAGTTTCTAATTTACATTAATTAGAACTAAGCATAGTGAATGGGAAAGCATATGATTAAATAAGATAGGCTTGACACAAGTTCCATGCCTTGTATTTAATCATGACATTGCAGGGTAGAAGGACTTAATTGTACGGCAACTATTCACTGAATGGGTTCTTGGTATTCTAAGCAGTGAATTCGTATTATCCGGATAGTCGCGATATGCTGAGAAGTATCCCTCACGATGTAGAATAAATATGATTAATTAATTAATCATATTTAATGAATTAGAGAATTTATATAAATAATGATAAAATAGTTTTATTATTATTTATTTCTACTACCGGCTTAATATTGAACCTACAGGGTCACACCATAAAAGAGAATGATTTAATGGTGGAGGAATAAATTAATAATGGCTGATAATTATTTATTTATGTAATAAATAATTAATTGGCAAATTTAATAATTGATTAAATGAGATTTAATTAATTATAAATTAATTAAGAAAAAGTTCTTAATATTATTAATTAAGAATTTAATTTTTGGAAATTAAATCAAGTGAGAGAATTATTTCTAAAGTGTTTAGAAAAAGGATTAATAATTAAAAGGTATTTTAATTTTTAGTTAATTGGTTAAAAGAATAAAGGGTTAATAATAATAATATTTTATGGGAAACTTTTCAGCTGAAAATTTTGCCTATAAATATACTATTATAAACCCTATTTTTGCTTCAACCTAAAAAAGTTAACCAAACCCTAATTCTCCCACCTCTTCCTCCTCCATTACATTGATCTCTTGGTGGATACCGGTGGAGTGCTTCACACTTGAGGAGTAGCTGCTAGGGATCTCCGCTCTTCGTTCTTGGATCGCTTTTAAAGGTTAGAAATCTATCCCATATGATTTAATCACGATTTGTATGCCTTTATTTGGATTTTATATCAAGAAAATTATTTTACCATGCTTCCGTGATGTATAAAGTACTACAAGGCACATAGTGGAATACGAGCAGGTGGACATGCAACCAGACCTGACTTACATGGAGAAACCAGTGAAGATTATGGATAAAAAGGAGTAGGTGCTTCGGAATAATGTAATCAAACTAGTCAGAGTGCTATGGCAGAATCATAATGTAGAGGAGTCAACTTGGGAACTAGAGAGTGCAATGCTAGAAAAGTACCCCCATTTGTTTTCTATCTGATTCCAGGACAGAATCCTTTTAAGGAGGGGAGACTGTAATAACCCCAAAAATTTTGGACTTTTTGTAACCCTTATGAATAGTGATTTTGCTGATTATGCTGTCCTTTGCTCTTTGACTTGCAATTCAGCTGCTGCTATCTGGATTAGATCAATTCCATCAAGCTTTCCTTTGATTTTAATAGGTGGAGAAGTGGTGATGGAAGGAACTAGCACTTGAGATATTTGAACTGTTGTTGATGGCTCTCCTTCCCCTTCCTTTTTATTCTCCCCCTTTTTGTTATCATCAAGGATAGGGGTCAAGCCCTGTGCTTTTGCCAGCTGCATTAGTAGATTTGTCTGAGTTTGTTGATTCTGAAGAATGGTGACCATAGAGTCTTCAATGATCTGAACCCTGTCTTCCAACCTGGCCAGCCTCTTGTCAGCATCAGATGTTTTCCTCCGTCTCCCCAACAAATCTTGTATAGTACCATAAGGCATGACTGAATCCAACTTCTCGGCATTGTAGGATTTCAGATCAGCAATGTCCTGCTTGAGTTCATCCACACTTAGATTCTGTTTGAAATGCTGCAACTGCAAGAGATGCAGAGAGTCTAGATGAGCTTGAAGAATTGCCTTGGTACCAGCATTTGTAGTCTCCTGAAGGGCCTTTTGAATAGTCATTACTTGCCTGACCAAAGTGACACCAAACTCTCCTGGTGTAGATGCCTTTGCCCATGCCCAATCAGGTAGATTTGGAACAGAACTTGGGCCTGCTTCTCCCCCTAAGTTCATGCTCTCATCCAAAGAATTAGAGTCATCATCATTAGAATTTACTCCAAATTCTTCAGATGGCTCACCAGCTTGAGAAGGAGCAGCCAATAATTGATAGGCTGGAACAGGGTGAGTAAAAGTGTCAGCATCCAAGGAAATGTTATCAATTACAGCTTTGTAATGTTGCTGAAATTGTCTTTCCTTTTCTGCATCATCCACTTTCATTGACTCACTAGCAATGGCTGGATCCACCCTTAAAGCTTCTGTACCTGCCTTTCTCTCATTTTCTCTATTTTCTTGCATCAGGGACTCCCCTGGCTCACACACACCCTCACACCCTCACCCTCACCTTCTAAGGTGGCACTCCCCTCACTCACTTTTGCCATGCTGGAAGAAATAGCATGCATATGGTGACTCTCAACCTCTCCTTTTGCCTGGGAGCAACCCAGCCTCTCACTCAAATTATCACTCCCTTCCCTCAAACCTAAAAGAGATTATACATTAACCATGTCCTCTACAGTTGGAATTGTTTCTGTTATATATGTAGAGACTATCAACGGATAGGGAGTATCCGTTGAAGTGGAAACTGATGGTATTAACGGATAACTGTTGTTAAGGTTATCCGTCGAAGAACAACCACTTGTCAACGAATGAGAGATATCCGTTGAAGAAGGAAAAGATATAGATATTGAAAGTGACATAATTGTTGAATCTGTGTGAATTGATTTTAAGTGAGGGGACACAGATTCTTCAACTATATCTGAAAGAATGGGCTGATGATCCTACAAATCATCTAAAAGATGATGATCATCAGGTTTTGAGTGGGGCTCCTCCCTGAGTTTTAATGAGGGAGAATCAGGAAGTGATGTGAATATCATATCCACATCCAGAGAGGGTGATGGAGAGTTTGATGATGGATGTGGTTCTATTATGAGAGAATGGGGCGGTGACTCCACATTTGCTGGAGTCACATCAAGCTGAATTTGAGAAGGCAAAGATACAGGTGGATGTATTTATGCTGTGTGTGCCCCTTGTGTGGAAACTAGGGTCTTGGCCTTCTTCTTCCTTGAAAAGGCTTTGATTGGTGAATGTGTAGCTTCAGTGTCCCTCCCTCTTTTGTTCTGTGTCCCTGGTTGGGGACTATTTTCAATAGCTCCATCCTTTTGGGAGGATGCAACTAGGAATGTGTTTGACTCCTTTTGAACCACCACAGTCTTTTGAGAGACTGTGGCTTGGCTGGCTGGGGTACCACTCACCTCTCCCACCTTATCCTGGGGGGTTTCTTGATGTTCACCCCTCACCTCACCACTCACACCCTGTTCACTCCCTTCAGGGTTTATGGTAGTTGTTACAACTGTTGTCTTTTGAGAAACAACAGAGGTGGTTTTCTTTGACTTGTGTTTTGAAATTTTAGTTTTGGTAGCTTTGTAGGAACCTGTTTGGACAAAGACACAGATTTCATTGCCACACTGGAAGGCAAAAAAACAATGGGGTTGGAAACAGTAGGAGTTATAGAAGTGTTTACCTCACTTACCTGTGGTGCATTCATGATTGGCAAATATACCAATGGCACCTGGCTGTTGAGGTTCATTCTCAAAAGGTCTGCAAGGACCCTTTTCTCTTGTGCCCAACATTTGAGTTTATTGTTCTCATTAGATATAACCAATCCTTCAGCAACATGGTTAGCCAATAACATAAAGAATCTAGCATAGTAGATGTTATGTGGTCTATTAGCTTTGTTACCTAATCTGGAACCTAATTCTAGCATGACATAGTTGCTAAAATTAAAGTACCTATCAGAAACTAGCATATAGAGCATATTAACAAGAGATGAAGTTATGGCATCAAAATTGCTAATCTTCCCAGAGAAACCCTTGATAAAGGCATCTCCAAGGAAACTCCATTCTTTCCTAAGGCCCTTCCTTCTAATACTACCTAAACTAGCAGAATCAAAAGCATAGCTTATGGAATCTAACATAGCAGATACATTTTTATCAGTGTGTGGTGTCATGGCATTATTCTCAGGCAACTTAAAGCAAGACTGTATATCATCACAGTTAATGCAATAATCCTTACCTTTGAGAGAGAAGGCAATAGTCATATCTGTGGAGTTAAACTCTGCAGTTGTCCAAATCTCCTCAATCACCTCACAGTAGATGGTTGGGGCTTCCAGCATTGCATAGCTTAGTTTGCAGTTTTTGATGAAGTCCATCATCTTGTGATAATCAGAATGGGCTTCATTCTTTTCAACCAAGGCTACGAAATTATTCTTTTCATAAACAAATCCAGATTGAGACATAATTTTGACTACTGGTGTCATTGTTGTGAGTAGAGGTTGCAGAGAAAAACTTAAGAATTTTGGGAGAGAAGGAGAATAAAAATTGCAGGAAAGCGTAAAGTGAAAATAAGAATTCAATGGGCTTTTATACTTTCTTGAATTAAAACGTAAATAAAATGATTAAATGATACTCTTAAACAAATTACAGCCGTTTAAGAATAAAGAAAACTATAGAAATTCTGAAAACTGTCTTTAATACAAATACATACAACAGTGTATATCTGTATCAACGGTTAAGTAAAGGAATCAAACACTGTGACTCACTTAAAGTAACTGATATGACACTTCAACGGATAAGGTAAATAGTTATCCGTTGATGATGAACACTATTTTATCCGTTGAGGGATAAAATTACCAGAAATGTATTTGTCTTTCAACGGATAATGAACATTCGTTGATAGAACAATTTTGGCTTTCAACGGATAGGGAATATCCGTTGATAGAATAAGTCTTACTTAAAGCCAACTTTGTTCTTGCAGCAAATTCATTTCAGGCTTCAAGGCAGATTATATAGAGGACATAAATTTATGAATAATTAAGCATACCTAGCTCACTTACTAATCTTGTGAATGTTGATTCATTAAGTGGCTTGGTAAATATGTCTGCAATCTGCTTTTCACTTGGAACAAAATGAAGTTCCATTGTACCTTTCATCACATGTTCCCTAATGAAGTGGTACTTGATGTCAATGTGCTTGGTCCTTGAGTGCTGCACTGGATTTTTAGTAATCGCAATGGCACTTGTGTTGTCACAGAATATAGGAATTTTGTCAACAGTTAGTCCATAGTCAAATAGTTGATTCCTCATCCATAGTATCTATGCACAGCAACTACCAACAGCAATGTACTCAGCTTCAGTTGTTGATGTAGAAACAAAATTTTGCTTCTTGCTGAACCATAACACAAGCTTGTTCCCTAGAAATTGACAGGTGCCAGTTGTGCTTTTCCTGTCTATTTTGCAGCCTGCATAATCTGCTTCTGAGTAGCCAATTAGATCAAAACCAGACTCTCTAGGGTACCAAATTCCTAGATTTGGAGTCCCTTTGAGATATCTGAAGATTCTTTTAATAGCCACTAAGTGAGATTTTTTAGGGTCAGCTTGAAATCTAGCACAAAGACATGTAGAAAACATTATATCAGGTCTACTAGCAGTTAAATATAAAAGTGAGCCAACCATGCCTCTATAACTTGAAATGTCCACAGACTTTTCAGCCTTGTTTAATTCAAGCTTGGTGGCAGTGGCCATGGGAGTTTTTGCAGATGAACAGTCCATTAAGTCAAACTTCTTTAAAAGATCATAAATATATTTAGTTTGACTAATGAAAATTCCACTACTAACTTGTTTAACTTGTAAACCAAGAAAATAAGTTAGCTCTCCCATCATGCTCATTTCATATTTACTTTGCATTAGCTTAGCAAACTTTTTACAAAGCTTATCATCTGTAGATCCAAATATAATATCATCTACATAAATTTGAACAAGTATTGTAGAGCCATTAACATTTCTAAAGAAAAGAGTTTTGTCAATAGTACCTCTTGTGAAGTGATTATCTAGAAGAAATTTTGACAAAGTCTCATACCAGGCTCTAGGTGCTTGCTTTAGTCCATAGAGTGCTTTCAACAGATAATACACATAGTCTGGAAAGTTTGGATCTTCAAATCCTGGAGGTTGGCGTACATAAACTTCTTCCTCCAATTCCCCATTTAGAAATACACTCTTGACATCCATTTGATAGACTTTGAAATTGGCATGGGCTGCATAGGCTAGAAAGATTCTGATGGCCTCAAGTATGGCAATTGGAGCAAATGTTTCATCAAAATCTATTCCCTCTTGTTGAGAATAACCTTTAGCAACCAATCTGGCTTTATTCCTTATGACAATGCCATTTTCATCCATCTTGTTTCTGAATACCCATTTTGTGTCAATAAAACTCTTGTTCTTTGGCTTGGGTACCAGCTTCCATACTTTGTTCCTCTCAAATTGGTTTAGCTCCTCTTGCATTGCTAAAATCCAATCTGGATCCAATAGAGCTTCTTCTACTCTCTTAGGTTCCTCCTGTGATAGAAAGCTACTATACAGACATTCATCTTGAGTAGCCCTTCTAGTTTGCACTTTAGATGTAGCATCACCAATGATCAGTTCAAAAGGGTGATTCTTGGTCCATTTCCTTTGAGGTGGTAGATTAGCTCTAGATGAGGTTGCCTCAGTATTGTCATGATGTGAGATAGAATGTTGATTGGTTGAAACTCCCCCTGAGTTGCTGATCCTTTGAAAGGAATTGGGAGCTCTATCAACTGATAAAGTGAATTGATTATCCGTTGACAGACTGTGATCAACGGATGCTTCATTATGAACTTCAACGAATGATGCACTTTGTCTTTCAACGGATGCTGCATTGCTTCTTTCAACGGAAGCTGAATTATGACTTTCAACGGATGCAACATTCTTTGCATTATCCAAAGGCAGATTTTGAATTCTTCTTGAGATGCCTTCTTCATCATTCTCATCTTCACTATAATCACAATATATCTCAATATTGTCAAATTTGAGTCCTTCATGATGTCCCTCATCTGTTAGTCCATCAATCTTTTTATCATCAAACACAACATGCACAGATTCCATGACAATGTTGGTTCTTAGATTGTAGACCCTATATAATTTTCCAGCAGAATAACCAACAAATATTCCTTCATCAGCCTTTGCATCAAACTTCCCTTTGTGATCAGATTGATTCCTTAAGATGTAACATTTTCAACCAAAGACATGCAGAAAGTTTAAAGTTGGTTTTCTTCTCTTGAATAATTGATAGGGAGTCATGCCTTTTGCCTGATTGATTAGAGAAATATTCTGAGTGTAACATGCACAGTTAACAGCCTCAGCCCAAAAGTAAGTTGGGAGTTTTGACTCTTCAAGCATTGTCCTTGCAGCTTCAATTAGTGATCAGTTCTTCCTTTCCACCACACCATTTTGTTGTGGGGTCCTTGGAGCTGAGAACTCATGCATGATCCCATTTTCTTCACTGAACAACTTCATGGTTGAATTCTTGAACTCAGTTCCATTGTCACTCCTAATATTCCTTACTTTGAAATCAGGATGATTGTTGACTTGCTTGATATGATTGATAATGATTTCACTAGCTTCATCCTTTGATCCAAGAAAATAAACCCATGAATACTTTGAGAAATCATCTACAATCACTAGGCAATATTTTTTCCTTGAAATTGACAATACATTGACTGGTCCAAAAAGATCCATGTGTAGCAGTTGTAATGGTTCATCAATTGCAGATTCAAGCTTCTTACTGAATGATACTTTCTTTTGCTTTCCTTTCTGACAAGCATCACACAGTCCATCCCTTGTGAATTCTACTAGAGGTATTCCTCTAACTAAGTCCTTTTTGACTAGATCATTCATTGTCTTGAAATTCAAATGGGACAGCTTCTTGTGCCATAGCCAACTTTCAACTGAGCTTGCTTTGCTGAGAAGACAAGTGATAGTTGACTGATGCTCAATAAATTGTGTTTGAGACCATCAACCAATGCAACTTCATCAATGATGACATTTTCTTTTGAAATCAAGCCATATCCCATAGTGAATCATTTGTTGTCATCTCCAAAGGTTATGCTAGGGCCAGCTCTCTCCTTAAACTCTGTGAGCGGGGTGAAATCTCCTGTCAGCTCTTGAACAATTACTGTCCAAGTACCATAGATTCCTTCTTTTTCCCTGCACACAACAAAATCAATCAATTTGATTTTGGTACCCAAGTTTCCTTGGGTCCATCCTTGTTAGTCTTTTTCCTAGACTTCATTCCTCCTGCATCTTTTGACTTAGGTAACTTTGGGTCAACCTTGATCTCAGATGTGGTTGGTTGAAGTGTAGGGTTAGTCACAGAATCATTTAGCACATTTGATTGAGTTTGATAAGCCATAGATTGTGCAAACATGTTATTCCACATAGGCATATTGTATGGCATTTGAGGCATACTAAATGCAGTAAAATAAGGATTATTAATATATTGCATGTTTGCAAAATGTGCATGGGGATTCTGATGAGACATAACAGGCATAACATGCAGAGGTGACATAGACATGTTAGGCATGGAGGGATTTGAAGGCATGGGAGCATTTTTAACAGATTTGCAATTATCAGATAGGTGATTAACACTTTTACAATGCACACAGCTTTTTCTAGGAGCATACCTATCAGGTGTGTAATTGTTATGTTTATTAATCCCTACCTTCCCATTTTTTTAGATTTTCTTTTAGTTTCCTTCTTATCCTCAACCAACTTAAGCCTATTTTTCAGCTGATCTAAAGTCATGTGTCCTATATTCACCTTACTGGCATCTTTGGATGTGCTAGCTCATTCTTTGACAAAGTTCTTGAAAGTTGAATCATCCTTCTTATTGAGATTTTTATTTTTAAAATTATTTGCCTGTTTTAATTGATGAGCCTTCAACGGATGCTCTTTTTCTTCCTTCAACGGATAACTTTCATCATCCGTTGATTCCACATCCGTTGACAATCCATCAATTAATTCTAACTCCTTTTTCTTTTTCTTCCAGGCATCCTCACAGAATGATTCAATTCCCTGAACCTTGGCAATCTGAACACTATCATCCCTAGATGTTTTCCAGGCCTTGATTACCTCTTGCTCACTTTCTAACTGTTTAGAAAGAATTTCTACTTTCTTAACAGCTTCTTCTAGTTCACTCTCAACAGTCAAGCATTTTAGAAGCATTTAAGAAAACAATGTGACTGATGTCTAATAAATATTTTAACATTGCAATAGAAGCCTAAAATGATGACTTTCAAAATACCGTACATCGGTTTTAAGAAAGGAACCAATGTTAAATTACTAATTTCACATCATTTTGTTAAGACAAACCGATGTGATATAGCTAGTTTAACATCGTTACTCAAAAACCAACTGATGTGAAATAACTAATTTAACATCGCCTGCTCATTATAACCGACGTGCTAGACCTTATTTAACATCACCTTTTACAAATGACGATGTCAAATACCTATAAACACATCATTTCTGTTAAGAATTCTGATGTATATGGATTTAATATTTTTACCTGTTATATGTTTATAGTGCTCCTTAACCTCCCGATGTAGTAATTTTCATATTTTAGTTTTGACATATTATTATAAACTAGCATGATAACTCGTGCAAAGCACGGGTCACATTAAATTTCATCTTTTATTTCTTCAAATGTGGTGATAAAGTCGGTTCATCTTTCATAACAATCCATGTCACATGTTTCAGTTCAGTTGTTAGTAGAAGTTAATCGGTGTTTCTCGACTTTAAAATATGGATTATTCAGTAAGTAATATATATTGGTAATGTTAGGTCACACACACTGTAGAGGGGGTGAATACAGTGTAAAATACAATCAAATCGAACTTTAATATCTTAAGTAACAGAAAATAAACTTTATTGAAACAATAAACTCTGTTACAGTATGGAACTTTTACCTCTCAGTGATGAACAAATATCACGAGAGCTGCTAGGGTTACAATGAATAATCTTCTCGAATATGATAATACTTCTAGTGTAAACCCTATGTCTGTGTTTATATACTACACAGTTACAAGATAATCGCTAATTGATATGGAATATAATTCTGCTTCCTAAAATATATCAATCAGATATCTTTTCTTCCAAGTATTCCATTCTTCACGGAACTCCTTCTTCATGCACATCTCTTCTTATGTTTATCTCGATCTTCTTTCCTTTAATCAGCTACTGTCCTTATCTGATCATCCTTCAGCACTTAAGTTCTGATATCCAACTTCTGATGATTATCTCCTGATAATATAAGTACTGATATCCTTAAGTCCTGACTTCCAGTATAAGTGCTGATATCCAGTTAAGTACTGATTTGTCCTGTTAAGTAAGATCTAAAAACTAAACATAAATCATATTAGCCATGACATTATCAAATATATCTAACAATATCCCCCAACTTGTAAATTAGCATAATATACAAGTTAAACAGATATTTGATGATGTCAAAAACATTAAGTACAAATGCATGAGAATTAGACTAGATAACTACAACTTACAGTCCTTAAAGCTTTACCAATATTTAACTTCTGATAACAGCTTCAGTCTGTACAGATATCAGAATTTAATCAGTTGTAGCTCTTGACTTGGCTTCATCTTCTGATCCCTCTGATGTCAGGAGTTGTTCTGAGATAGTTCTTCAACAAACATCTCTCAGCATATCTAAGTTCATCAATCATCCTCCTTTTAGCATCTTTAAGCTCTGCAGTATCTTCACCAATTTGAAAGATTGCAGCCCTGAGATCATTAATCTTTGCTTTTCTTATATCCTGATCCAGTCTGATCAGATAAGCTTTATCAGACTCAAGATTGAATTCCACAGCCCTGTACCCTAGAAAGGTAGTTATAATTTGAGCAGTGTTGGGCTTCATTTCAACTATATCACCCTTGTGATCTCTGTACTTTGGAACATATGTGATGTCAGACTTAACAGAATAAAGCCTTTTCAGTCTCTGAATCTGATCCTTCAAATAGTTTGCAGTAGTTCCTGTCAATCTGTCATCCACTTGAAGTAAGAATAGTACATGCTCCAATTCTTCAAAATACTTCAATGGAATGGCATTTTGCCTTATATGATAAACCCTACCATATGTCATGAAGTACAACAAGATGTGTTCTTTCAAGTAGGTATGGTAAACCATTTGTACATAGTTGATTCAATCTCTCAGAAGATGCTCCAATACCTGGTTCACTCAAGGAAGTTGGATCATTGGTAGTGTTCTGTATTCTTCTTTCATCAGCACTTCCCAATCCAGTTTTATCTCTTGCTTCCTTTCCAGTAACTACTCTAGCTTCAAAACCACTTGCAGCAGTCTTTAAAGGTTGAGTCTGTTTTGCTTTAGTGAATCCTGGTAGGAGTGTCTTTGGTCTATCTTCTGATATCAAGTTAACTTGAGTTGTGTCAGAGGTTACTTGCTTCTTTGAAATATCAGAACTTACTTTATCTTGACTTTGAACAACTTGAGCCATGTCAGAGGTTGTTTTAAGAACTTTTCTTGAAGTCAGAGCAAGATCATCCTTTTCATCAGTAATTTCTTCATCCTCAGGAGGCACATAAACCTGATAGGTTCACCAGCCTTTTCTTTACCCTTGGATCTTGGATCTATCTGCGGTTGTGATTTAGCCAATGTTGCTTCAGCAATTGTCCTTTCTTTTATCACAATGCCTTTGAGTTTTGGAAGTGGCTTTTTACCAGAAGCTTCAGATTTAGATGTGATTTTCCCTGATTTAAGTCTGGCTTCTTCTTCCATTAAACTCTCCAAGTCCATTCCTGGATTTTCTTGAAGAAATAACTGTCTTGACATTTCTTCATCAAGATCTAAAAGTTCATCAGAACTTATTCTTTTACCAGTAGCAGAACTAATTATCTTCCCAGTATCAGAACTTGTCCTGTGACTTGTGATTTCAACTTTTCTTGATGTGAATCCTCTACCTTGACTATGACCTCTACCCGTTCCAGAGTTTCCTTGATCATCCTTTTCATCATCCTTCCCTTTCAGTGTCTTGTCAGTCTTGCATTTGGACTTAATTACTTTCTCCCCCTTTTTGGCATCAGCAGGTAGTAGAAGAGAGACAAGCAATTCCACTGAGGCTTGGATTTCATTAAGTTGTGATTGCTGAGAAGCTTGATTTTTCAGAATATCATCAATCTGAGCTTGTTGATTATCTTGAGTCTTCTCAATATAAGCAATCCTGTCAAAGGTAGGTTGGAAGAACTTTTTCTTATCAATCTTGTAAACTTGCTCTTGCTTCATTAGTTCTTCCCTTAAGAGATGTAACTCTGCATGAGTATTTGAATGAAGACCTTGTAAATGTTTAGTACTCAATGCAGTGACTCTAAGCTGTGTTTTGAAATCATCAGTATTTAACATCTCATCAGCTTTTGTCAATTGCTCAGCCAGATTCCGTGCAGTTGGAACACAGGTGACTGAGTTCCATTCCTTAGTCCACTCCTGTCCGGCAGGAGTTTCACTCCAAGGCACTGGTGCTTCTCTGGTAACAAACTTCTTAACAAGTTCAGACTTAAGAATAGTTTGTTGAGGAGCATGTCCTGAAGGACCTGCTGCATTAGCATCTGTATTTAGAGCAGCATCACCAGTATCTCCAGCATTTGCAGTATCAGAACTTACAGAATCAGTATCTTCGGATAAGACAACAGTGTGAGTAGCAATGGAGGCTTCAGCATCCTCTAATTGCTGATCTGGTTCTAAGTTTTGATCAACAGCCATATCCTGATGTTCACCTTAATTCTGATCATCAGCATCTAGATGCAGAGAAGGCGTAGTAGATAACTCTGGAGTTTGAACAGCATCAGTAACAGGTGTTGTGGATGGATTATATGCTGTTGGAGCTTCTAATAGAATTACTTCAGGCACAACCAAGTTGTGAACATCAATATCAGCACTTGAGCCTGGATCAATAGGAGATACAGATGGTGTGTTGGCCTTTTCAGAAACAGCTTCCTGAGATGGAGTTGATGGAGAAGAAGTGACTTTAGCAAATTCCTTTTCTTGTGAGATCAGAGATTCTTGATCCCCTTCCTTAGCTGCTTCCTCTTCATCATCTGAAACTGGCCTATTTGCCCTCTGTTTCTTGTATCTCTTTGTAGATTTAGATTCCATGGGAGTTTCAGGAACAATCATTCTTCTAAGCCTCTTGAGAAGCCTAGATCCCCCAATTCCAGAATCCTTTTGAGAAGTCTCTTTCTCAGCTTCATTAACAACAGGTTCTGAAGAAGGAACCTGTTCCTCAGTATCAGATTCATCTCTCAAAGCAATCCTCCTTCTCTTTTGAGGTGTTTGAGGAACAGTCTTTGTCCTCTTAGGTTTGGAAGAGAAAGGCTTCACAGTAGGTGCTGAGGATGAGGATTGAACAGTCTGTGAAGTGGAGATATAGGATTTGATATATTGGCTGAGGGTTGGTTGAGTAGAATGAGTGGTAGGTGCTGATGGTTGTTGTGGTGTTTGGGTGGTTGTTGTTGGTGAAAGGAATATGTCCTAAGTCCAATCATGTATTAGGATTTAGGAATAACTTTTATGTAATCTGTTTTGATTTCATTGATATTAATAAAGATTTGTTTTATTTTTATTACGGGCTTTATCTATTTAAGTGTTTAAATAAGATATACCATATTTTAGAGTAAAACTTTTTATGGTTTATGATGAGATCATAATAGTGAGACCTAAAAAGATGATAACTCTAAACTTAAATAGTTCCTGGTCATAGGATTACTAACTGGTAATTAATAATCCGCAAAGATCGGTACATACTATGCTTGCTTCATTATGAAGGATGTCTGTTCTCAAAGACATTTGTGTGGTGACACTATAGCTAGTATGTAGGTGCTTATTATAGAATAAGTTCACTGAACATGACTCGCACAGCTGAACAACTGATGGAGTTCACTCACGTGTCAGCAGTTATTCACATAGTGATAGTTGTACAAGTATCCTTAGACTTGAGGTCATCATATTCATCTTGTGTACACTGAACTATGCTTTGGTTTAGTTCTTAGTCTCCAGGGATAATTATTAGGGCTCTTCTGGGTATAGGAATTTGTACACGAAGATAGTGTATGATCAATAAAGGATCTACCCCTTCCAGTGAAGGAAGCGAATGTTCAAGGCTGATCCACTTATGCTAGTTCAGGAATCTCTGGCCAGAGTGAATGAAATTAGAAAGGAGTTTCTAATTTGCATAGAACTAAGCATAGTAAATGGTAAGCAAGTGATTAAATTAGATAGGCTTGACACGAGATCCATGCCTTGTATTTAATCGGGAACATTGTAGGGTAGAAGGAGTTTATTGTACGGTAACTATTCACTGAATAGGTTCTTGGTATTCTAAGCAGTGAATTCATATTATCCGAATAGTCGTGATATGCTGAGAAGTATCCCTCACGATGTAGAATAAATGTGATTAATTAATCATATTTAATAAATTAGAGAATTTATATAAATAATGATAAAATAGTTTTATTATTATTTATTTCTACTACCGGCTTAATATTGAACCTACAGGGTCACACCATAAAAAGAGAATGATTTAATGGTAGAGGAATTAATTAACAATGGCTAAATAATTATTTATTTGTGAAATAAATAATTAATTGGCAAATTTAATAATTGATTAAATGAGATTTAATTGATTATAAATTAATTAAGAAAAGTTCTTAATATTATTAATTAAATGATTTAATTTTTGGAAATTAAATCAAGAGAGAGAATTATTTCTAAAGTGTTTAGAAAAAGGATTAATGATTAAAAGGTGTTTTAATTATTAATGAGAATAATAAATGGGATAATAATAATAATATTTATGGGAAAATTTCAGCTGAAAATTTTGCCTATAAATACACTATTATAGACCCTATTTTATTCGAACCCACATCAAACCCGAAAACCCAAAAAGTTTGGAAAACCCAATTCTCTCCACCTTCTTCCTCCTCCTTAACATCGTTTTCTTGGTGGATACCGGTGGAGTGCTTCACACTTGAGGAGCAACTGCTAAGGATCTCTGATCGTTGTCTCCGAATTATTTTAAAAGGTTAGATTCGATCCCTCGAATTTTTATTCACGATTTATATGCTTTTATTTGGATTTTGTATGTGTAAAAGTGTTTTGCCATGCCCCCGCTGCGTTTAAAATCCAACAATGGTATCAGAGCATAGGTTGTATGCATATAGATCTGTGGTAAAAATTTCAGAATTTTATGTGCTTGTATGAATTAATTATGATTTTTATAAGTTATATCATGAATTAATTTTTTCTGATGAGAAATCGTTTCTCAGAATAATTTTGAGTGTTGATCTGGGTTCTTCAAGTGTTGTAGATCGTCTGGGTATTTTTTTCATAATTTTAGGATGTATAGATTTTTTATTATGAATTTTTGAAGTTCTTGCAATTAAATTCGTAATTAAATAATCATATATATATAAATTGTTAGTTTGTATATAAAGTATATATCTGTACATCTGCATATGTACTGCTGTTGTCTTGTCTGTCTGATGGCACGGAAGCAAAGAAGAGTACGGCAGCACATCAACCGAGGAAAACGGCGGCTGCTGCAGAAAAACAAAAAAAAAATAATAGGGGTGTCACGCATTTTGGGAATGCGTTACACACCTATGATGCATTCACCAAATGCGTTACACCCTTAAATGGCTTAAAAGGTGTGTAACGCATCACCGGAATGCGTTATAGGGCTTGTAACGCGTTCCTGTAATGCGTTACAGCCCGTCTGTTGATTTTAAAATTGATTTTCTGGGAGTTTCGTAACTCCGTTTTGGGCGTGCAATATACCATTGGATTCGTTTTTCCGAGACGGATCTAGTGGAGTGATCAATTTTAGTTTATATAAAAGTTTTGAACTATTTATATTCCATGAAGTGTTTTAAAGCTATTTTTGATCGTTTGAATTGATTTTAAATGCTTCTTGTGATACATAGAGATGTATATTGCTTGTTCTAATGTGCTAGATGATGTAACATGCCTACCTTGATGTTTATTCATGTTGATATATGTGATATATGCTTAGTTTATCATGCGATGATAGATTTAGGTGAACTTAAATAAACATAAGATGTTTGTTAGACAACCTAGTATAGTGAAATTGTTTCATAACCTTAATAATAATATTATGAATACAATCATGAGATTCTTGTATTTATGAAACACGTAATTGAATATGAATTTTCGATATGAGAGAAATGATGATTCTTTCAACAACATATTTCTATCTGTAATAAAGGGTTATTAAGTGACGCCTCTTGACAATGCTCCACCCGATCTGGGAATCATCTGATTATTGATTATTGATTTGAAATATTTAATTTAAAAGGAAGAATCTCTTTATAATATGATTATGATTGTAACGTAATATAATCCCTCTAAAATTAAATAATATCAAGTAGTAATTGGCCAATGACACAACGGGCTTGTGTCGGTCATAGCCTTCCAACATGATAGAAAGTAGTTCTTATTTTTGAATCATTGTCGTTTCGTGCCACAGCCGAGGGCTTTGATTTCGAAATAAGAAATACTTGTCTATTACATAGAGATGTGTACATTGAATAAGAATCTAAAGGTCGTTACGTGCCACAGTCGTGGGCCTTTGGGGACTGATTCAATAGTACGGAATGTTGGGTTAGACTTGACGTAGAATATTGAGTTTGTCGTGCCACAGCCGTGACTCAATTATTCAAGAGGCTAAAATTTGATTAGGGAATAACATTAGATGTAATTGACAAGAGTTGTCTGCCTATTGAACATTACATGGCATTTCGTGCCACAGTCGGGGTTGTGTAATGGAATGTAGGATCCCTATTTCCACTAGCATTATGAACGCTTAATTTTTCACGTAGGGGGTTGAATAAATTAGGAAAACTAGTGGGAGCCACTTATGAATAAAGACCCGATTCATATAGTGTTATGAAATGAAATCGAATATTTGCTAAGTGTTGTTATGTGTTTATCATTTACAGATTTACTTTGTACGTTATGTCTTCTGCACTATCACTCAGGAGCATACTAGATGCTCATAAATTGACTGGTCCTAATTATGCTGACTGACTTCGAAACTTGAGAATTGTTCTCACGATTGAAAAGCTGGAATACGTGATTGACTCACCTAAGCCTACTGAACCTGCTAGTGATGCACATAATGATGAACATGTTGTGTATCGTAAGTGGATAGATGATGCAAATGTTGCTCAATGCATCATGCTAGCTTCCATGAACATTGAGCTACAGAAGCAACATGAGCATATGGATGCTCACACTATCCTCATGCATCTTCAAGAGTTGTATGATGTGGCAGGGAGGACAGCTCGATATGAGATATCGAAGGAGTTGTTCGGTTGTAGGATGTCTGAGGGATCATCTGTGAATGACCATGTACTTAAGATGATCAATTTGATTGAACGTCTTGGACAACTTGGTTTTGCCATGGATGGGGAGCTGAGCCAAGACTTGGTCTTGCAATCACTTCCAAGTTCGTTCTCGCAGTTTGTTGTGAACTTTCACATGAATAAGTTGGATGTCAGCCTGCCTGAACTCCACAACATGTTGAAGACTGCGGAATCGAATTTTCCCCCTAAGAAGAGTTCTGTTCTTCTAATTGGTGAAGGTTCCAATCCTAAGAAAAGGAAGAGGAACCCTTCCAAGAAGAAGAAAGTAGGTGAGAAAACGCCGGTTCCACCAAAAGCTGAAGACCCCAAGAGCAAAGTTGTTTGCTTTCGCTGTAACAAGGTGGGGCACTGGAAGAGGAACTGCAAGGTTTACCTTGCAGAATTGAAGAAGAAGAAGGGTAGTGAGACTACCGCTTCTGATTCAGGTATGTTCATGATAGAAGTGAATATGTCATTAAATCAAATTTCTACTTGGGTATTAGATACCGCATGTGGTTCTCATATCTGCAATTTGTTGCAGGGACCAAGGAGAAGTAGGACTCTTGAGGAAAAGGAGGTGATTGTACTGATGGGAAATGGAGCAAGAGTTGCTCCTGAAGATGTAGAATCATTTTATTTACATATGCCTACGGGCAAGACTATGGTTTTAAATAATTGTTATTTTGTTACCTCGATTGTGAGGAATATTATTCCCATGTTAGACTTGGCTGGATTTTCATTTATTATTGAGAATAATGAATGTTCTATTCTTAGAGATAATATTCTTTATGGACGTGGTACTTTAAATAATGGTCTGTATATATGTGACATGATTTACTTCAGATTGAACAAACTAATAAAAGAAAAGGGATGATGAAAATCTCACTTCATTGTGGCACTGCAGTCTCCATTTAGTAGACATGGAGAGAGGACTGCAAATTTGCTAGGAATGGTACACACAGATGTATGTGGACCAATGTCTAGCAAGCCATGGGTGGATTTTCATACTTCATTAATTTCATAGATGATAGATCTGGATTCGGATATGTGTTTGATGAAACACAAGTCTGAGGCCTTTGAAAAGTTCAAAGAATATAAGTATGAAGTGGAGAATCAACCAAATATAGTATTATAACTCTTCGATTAGATCGAGGTGGTGAATACTTGAACGGAGAGTTTCTGGATTATCTCAAAGTAAATGGTATAGTCTCCCAGTGGACTCCTCTAGATTGGCATCTGAAAGGAGAAATTGAACTTTGTTAGACATAGTTCGGTCCATGATGAGCTATGCAAATCTTCCAGTATTCCTATGGGGTTATGCATTGGAAACCTCAGCATATTTACTGAATATGGTGCCTTCCAAAATCTGTTCCTCAAACTTCGTATGAGATATGGAAAGAAAGGAAACTGAGTCTTAAACACGTTAAGATTTGGGGATGTCCAGCTTATGTCAAGAAAGTTGACCCAGATAAGCTGGAATATCGATCCGTAAAATGTAGTTTTATGGGATATCCTAAAGAGACTTTAGGGTATTACTTTTACACCGATCATCGGGTGTTTGTCTCCAGACATGCTACCTTCTTGGAAAAGGAGTTTATCCTTGAAGGAAACAGTGGGAGCAAAATTGAACTTGATGAAGTTCAAGAAGCACAAACTACTACAGATCGAGTGGAAACACCTGTTCTGACTGAACAACCTTTTGTGGAACAGCCCATTCATAGGTCAGGGAGAGTGTCTCGCCAACCTGAGAGGAAATATGGCCTTGTCATTAAGAATGACAATAAGTTGTCGATCATTGATGATGACGACCCTGTGACCTATAATGAGGCTATGAGTAGTGTTGACTCAGAGAAATGGCATAATGCCATAAAATCCAGAATGGAATCTATGTATACGGTATACAAAAGATAGATTATAGCAGATGGCCAGGTGGAGACCTATAAGGCCATGCTTGTGGCAAAAGGATTCAAACAAAGGCAATGGATTGACTTTGATGAAACCTGTTACCTGTAGCCCTGTTAAAATCAGTTCGGATTTTGCTTGCGATTGCTGCTTACTACGACTATGAGATCTGGCAATTAGCCAGATGGTTTTCTTTCCAAGGGAAATAAAAACCTAGTGTGTAAGCTACTGCGAACCATATGTGGTTTAAAGCAAGCTTCTCGAAAGATGGAACATTCATTTTGATGAGACAATCAAAGAGTTTGATTTTATCAAAAACGTAGATGAACCATGCGTCTACAAAAGGGTTAGTGGGAGCGCGATAACATTTCTTATATTGTATTGAATTAGAGTTGACACACATAACAACATAGCAGACCCACTCACAAAGCTACTTTATAAAAGTCACTTTGATCGTCATAAAGACAAGATGGGTATTAGATACCAGAGTGATTGGCTTTAGTACAAGTGGGAGATTGTAAGGAATATGTCCTAAGTCCAATCATGTATTAGGATTTAGGAATAACTTTTATGTAATCTGTTTTGATTTCATTGATATTAATAAAGACTTGTTTTGTTTTTATTACGGGCTTTATCTATTTAAGTGTTTAAATAAGATATACCATAGTTTAGAGTAAAGCTTTTTATGGATTATGATGAGATCATAATAGTGAGACCTAAAAAGATGATAACTCTAAACTTAAATAGTTCCTGGTCATAGGATTACTAACTGGTAATTAATAATCGGCAAAGATCGGTATATACTATGCTTGCTTCATTATGAAGGATGTCTGTTCTCATAGACATTTGTGTGGTGACACTATAGCTAGTATGTAGGTGCTTATTATAGAATAAGTTCACTGAACATGACTCGCACAGCTGAACAACTGATGGAGTTCACTCACGTGTCAGCAGTTGTTCACATAGTGATAGTTGTACAAGTATCCTTAGACTTGAGGTCATCATAGTCATCTTGTGTACACTGAACTATGCTTTGGTTTAGTTCTTAGTCTACAGGGACAATTATTAGGGCTCTTCTGGGTATATGAATTTGTACACGAAGATAGTGTATGATCAATAAAGGATCTACCCCTTCCAGTGAAGGAAGCGAATGTTCAAGGCTGATCCACTTATGCTAGTTCAGGAATCTCTGGCCAGAGTGAATGAAATTAGAAAGGAGTTTCTAATTTGCATAGAACTAAGCATAGTAAATGGTAAGCAAGTGATTAAATTAGATAGGCTTGACACGAGATCCATGCCTTGTATTTAATCAGGAACATTGTAGGGTAGAAGGAGTTTATTGTATGGTAACTATTCACTGAATAGGTTCTTGGTATTCTAAGCAGTGAATTCATATTATCCGGATAGTCGCGATATGCTGAGAAGTATCCCTCACGATGTAGAATAAATGTGATTAATTAATCATATTTAATAAATTAGAGAATTTATATAAATAATGATAAAATAGTTTTATTATTATTTATTTCTACTACCGGCTTAATATTGAACCTACATGGTCACACCATAAAAAGAGAATGATTTAATGGTGGAGAAATTAATTAACAATGGCTAAATAATTATTTATTTGTGAAATAAATAATTAATTGGCAAATTTAATAATTGATTAAATGAGATTTAATTGATTATAAATTAATTAAGAAAAGTTCTTAATATTATTAATTAAAGGATTTAATTTTTGGAAATTAAATCAAGAGAGAGAATTATTTCTAAAGTGTTTAGAAAAAGGATTAATGATTAAAAGGTGTTTTAATTATTAATGAGAATAATAAATGGGATAATAATAATAATATTTATGGGAAAATTTCAGCTGAAAATTTTGCCTATAAATACACTATTATAGACCATATTTTATTCGAACCCACATCGAACCCGAAAACCCAAAAAGTTTGGAAAACCCAATTCTCTCCACCTCCTTCCTCCTCCTTAACATCGTTTTCTTGGTGGATACTGGTGGAGTGCTTCACACTTGAGGAGCAACTGCTAAGGATCTCTGATCGTTGTCTCCGAATTATTTTAAAAGGTTAGATTTGATCCCTCGAATTTTTATTCACGATTTATATGCTTTTATTTGGATTTTGTATGTGTAAAAGTGTTTTGCCATGCCCCCGCTGCGTTTAAAATCCAACAGTTGGTTGGACATCAGAATAAACAGAGCTATAAGTATCAGGATCAGCATTTACTAAGATCTGTTTTACAGACTGAGGAATCTGTAAAGGTCTAACCACTGATTTCTTAGTGTCAGCATTTATCAGGTCATTAAAGTAACGTTTTGCAACCTTGAAAGGTGGAGTTGAGGAACTGACTAATTGAGGTTTATCAGTACAAAAAGTATATATAAGTTGACAGAATCTAGCAAAGTAAACAACATTCCTATCCTCTGTCATCCTATCCCCAATAAAATCAATTATAGCAGTTGCAAAATCAAAATGAGTTTTGTTGATAATAGCATACACGATGTACTGACTCATTATAGGAAGAGCATCAAAATTTGAACACTTGTTCCCAAAAGCTTTAGTGATGCAGTCGAAGAAGAAGCTCCATTCTCTTCTGATATGAGCCCGTTTCAACTACCCAAGCTTTGCCAAACTCTGTTCATATCCCAAACTGGCCATTAACTCCTGAAGAGCTGATTCCTCTGGAATTGAAAAGGTATATCCTTCTGGGAGATGAAGAGCCCTGCGTATTATACCAGGAGTGACTGTATATGAAGAATCACCCACTTTAAAAACAATACTGGGAGTGCCATGTGTACCACCATTATCAAAGTGCCCAGTCCGCCAAAACGTCAGAACTTGTTGGCTCGAAAAGACTGAAGGCTGGGTCAATGCATACCCAATCTCACTGTGTGCAAGAAGATCTTGGACAAAATGGAATTCAGATGGAGCTTCAGCATGATCAAGGATTGCAGCATAGTTGTTTGGAACAAATTTAGCTCCATCAATGATTAAATCCTTAGGTGCCATGTGAAAAATTTAGATTTAAGAGTGCCTTTTAGGTGTTTGATAAAATGTCTGTATGAAAAACCAACGTTAGAAGAAGAAGGAGAGTAAAAACAAGTAGAGAGAAAAAGTATGAAGGGAGATAAAAGATTAAAAAATCCTCTCTCTTTCTTACTTATACTCTGAACAAAAATGTTACCGTTGGACACCTGTCAGACATGCAGTAATAACGGATAGTTACTGGGCTCGAGAAAATAGTAATCATTACTTACCCACTTGCCGTTTTTCAAGGAAAAACCGTTCCACTTACCCAGATATTCCATTAAGCAAGGTGAAACAGTTTTAATTCAAAATTGAAACCGTTCCCACTAATTTAATTATTTTTCACTGCAACATTAATATTCTGAAAATAAATCAAGTGAAAATGACCAAGATAAATCAGATGAGTAAGTACTGATAAAGTAAAATCAGAACTTAAATTAAAACAGAATTTATATGGTCATCAGAATATGAATATTTATCAGGATTTATCAATGCATTACAAAATAACTTAGAGACAAAATCTTGAAACAAAAATAAATTTCATTAATATATCAAGTGAATACATTCATGAAATTGAAATTACATCAGTACTTGTACAAGATTTCCCTAAGCTGCTAAACCTAACGTCAACAGCCTTTGTCCTAGCTCAAGAAGCAGGGCAAGGCTGATGATGAAGAAAAATAGGAAGAAAAAATAAATCATTTCTTCTTCCTACTCTCGACAAACAAAATGGCGAGTCGAATGATTCGCTCTTGCTGGCGGAGAGCTTCCAGCCTTTCCTCCTCCAATCGCTCCAGATGGCGATGGTAATCCATATAGAAGAACAGGAGGTGGGTGAGTACCTCCTGTGGGACAGAGTCCTATATCTCAGCAGGAATGGCAGTGACGTGCCATTCCTGCTGCCACTCAGCACAGCTTAGCTCCATATTGAAGGTTTCGTAGTTCAAAAACATGTTGTATCTGACCATGGTGTTTTTGAAAGAAAAAGTATGAAGATAAGGCGAGGTTGTGAGAAAAGATTTGATGGGAAGGCTGATGTGAAGTGGTTGCTTATATAGGCAAGAGAATGCCAGGAGACGCAAAGAAATTTAATGCTGACAGGTAGAATTAATTCTACCTCGTCTCCCTAGACTTGGAAAAAGAAAAACATTCATTGGAAAGAGAAAACATGGTTTAATGCACACAAGAAGCAAGTAAAAGTTGACTGTTCAAGTACGAGTACCATTAACCCTAACCATAGTGACTATTAATCTTCCACTTCAACATATTCTAGTTTGAACCGAGACTGTTATCAAATTTTATCCACAGATAAGTCAAGTAAAGAATTAGACTGTAATATCAGAACTTAGACTTATATCAGAATTTAAAAGTCATCAGAACATAATTTCTTAACTCGAAAAAAGGAATGTCTATCTTAGTAAGTCCTCATACATGTTCTGAGTTATATTCTTCAGAACTTAATCATTAGAACATGCAACCAGAACTTGTCCTCAGAATTTGTGCCATGTGACACAATGACTGTTTATCTAAAATAACATAGATCACCACAGTAATTTTCATCATTCATATGGAGTGATTAGTGTGTGCATTAAGCTAAATGTCAGACAAAGAATAAAGTCTAATTTACTTCAGTACATCTTAGAAATAAGGCATAACTAAAACTTTGCTAAAGAGCTGTCATTATTCTGAAATCTACTGTTGAATGAGTTCATGCTTGAGTCCACCTCAACTATTTTGTGCTAATTTTATACATCTTTTTAAATTCCATTTCACAGTGGCTTCTCAGTGTAAGTGAGTCACGACCGCTTATCAGAATTTATGCTATTATCAGAGTATTTCTCCAGTAATCATAGAGTGTGAAAAGTCACCAAGAAAATATTTTGCTTTTCTAATGCATATTTACTTAATACCAGCAATGCACTTAGGTCGTCCCTTCCACATTTTTACTCTAGATCTCAAAGGAGTACCTGATTTTATTCTTTGATCCTTTTGTTTTTTTATCTTTTGATAAGTGAGGTTTATCAGCACTTAGTGCATTCAGCAGATTTACTAGCATCAGAACTTAACAGATGAGTAGCATTATTCTAGTTTGTGACTTAGTAATAAGATAGACAAAGTAAACTTAACTAAGCTCATTTATTAGAATTTGCTTGTGTCATTTGATGTCCATAGAAATAATTACTTCTTACATGGGATCCTTTGTTTATTGAAGACTACTAGGTCAGCATCTAGCAGAGTTATCCTCATAGGATTGAATAGTTACTTAAACAGACATATCACTTATCAGAATTTAGAAACATATATCAGACAACAGTCAGTACTTAAACACATTTGTCAATTAAGCACAGAATACACAAAGAGATTAAATTCTATAAATACTAATCATAAAGTCTGATATAACAGAACAAGACTAAGCAGCTTTAGAGAAAGAACCTGAAACCATTCCAAGTTCATTTACCAATCTTGTAAAAGTGGCTTCACACAATGGTTTTGTGAAGATATCTGCTAGTTGTTGATCTGTTGGGACAAAGTGGAATTCCACTGTACCTTCATTTACATGTTCCCTTATGAAGTGGTACCTGATGCTGATGTGCTTTGTCATAGAGTGTTGAACTGATTTACCTGTCATAGCAACAACACTTTGATTATCACAGTAAATAGGGATTTTGAAATATGTTAACCCATAATCCAGTAACTGATTCTTCATCCAAAGAATCTGTGCACAACAGCTTCCTGCAGCAATATACTCTGCTTCTGCAGTTGATGTGGAAATTGACTTTTATTTCTTGCTGAACCAAGAAACCAATCTGCCTCCAAGAAATTGGCAGCTTCCACTTGTGCTTTTCCTGTCAATTTTGCAACCTGCAAAATCTGCATCTGAGTAACCTATTAGTTTAAAATCTGATTCTCTAGGATACCACAATCCCAGATCAGCTATTCCTTTAAGATACTTGAAAATTCTTTTCACAACTGTTAAGTGAGGTTCTCTTGGATCTGCTTGAAATCTTGCACAAAGACAGGTAGCATACATGATATCAGGTCTACTAGCAGTTAGATAGAGTAGAGAGCCAATCATACCTCTGTAATCAGTAATATCTACTGATTTACCAGTATCCTTATCCAGTTTTGTTGCAGTGGCCATGGGAGTGGATGCACTTGAACAATCTTGCATTCCAAATTTCTTCAGCAAGTTTCTGGTGTACTTAGTTTGACAAATAAAAGTGCCTTCTTCATTCTGCTTGACTTGAAGGCCCAGAAAATACCTAAGTTCCCCCATCATACTCATCTGATACCTTGACTGCATCAGTTTGGAAAACTTTTTGCAAAGTCTACCATTTGTAGACCCAAAAATGATATCATCAACATAAATCTGGACCAGAAGTAAGTCCTTTCCATGGTCGAGGTAGAACAGTGTTTTTTCTATTGTTCCTCTGTTGAATCCACTTTCCAGAAGAAACTGAGCTAAAGTCTCATACCATGCTCTAGGAGCTTGCTTAAGTCCATAAAGTGCTTTATCAAGCCTGTAGACATAATCTGGATGTTTGGAGTCTACAAAGCCTGGAGCTTGTTCAACATATACTTCCTCCTCCAATTCTCCATTGAGAAAAGCACTTTTCACATCCATTTGAAAGACAGTAAACTTTTTGTGAGCAGCATAAGCCAAAAATATCCTTATGGCTTCTAACCTAGCAACTGGTGCAAATGTTTCATCATAATCAATTCCCTCATGTTGAGAATATCCTTTTGCAACCAGCCTTGCCTTATTCCTTGTAATTATGCCATCACTGTCAGTTTTGTTTCTGAATACCCACTTTGTACCAACAACAGATCTATTCTTTGGTCTTGGCACTAGGGTCCAGACTTTGTTTCTTTCAAATTCATTTAACTCTTCCTGCATTGCTTGCACCCAATCAGCATCTTGAAGAGTTTCTTTCACTTTCTTTGGCTCAGTCTGAGAGAGAAAAGAATTGTAGAGACATTCATTTGAAGTACCTGTTCTAGTTCTGACACCTGCATCAGGATTTCCAATTATCAAATCAGGTGTATGTGATTTTGTCCACTTCCTTGCAGATGGAAGGTTTTCTCTAGAACTGGATGCTCCCCCATGATCCATGTTGTCTTCATTTTCATTATCTGATACTCCCCCTGAAACTATGCTCTCTGAGTTGGATTCTTCAGTATTTAGATTTTCAGCACTATCAGAACTTGGCTTATCAGAACTTGACGAATCAGAACTTGAAGAGCCAGATGTATGTTCTGATGTTTCTTGAGATATGGTAGGATCTTGAGTATGCTCCCCCTGCATAGGTGCATCTTCCTTTGACGTAGTCACCACAGTTTCAATAACATCAGAGTTTAATCCATCAGAGTTTACAGTATCAGGACTTAGACTGTCAGGATTTTCAGTATCAGAATTTAAGTCTTCATTTCCAAATCTCAGCTGATCATGGTCAATGAAATCTTCAAGACCAGTAATCTTCTTGTCATCAAAAGAGACATTGATAGATTCCATGACCACTTTTGTTCTCAAATTATAGACTCTGAAGGCTTTTGTGGAAAGTGGATATCCAACAAAGATTCCTTTATCAGCTTTTAGATCAAACTTGGATAGCTGTTCAGGATGAGTCTTGAGAACAAAACACTTGCATCCAAATACATGAAAGTATTTCAGATTTGGCTTCTTTTTCTTCACCATCTCATATGGTGTTTTTCCATGCTTGTTAATGAGTGTTGCATTTTGAGTAAAACAAGCAGTCTGCACAGCTTCAGCCCAGAAATAGGTTGGAAGCTTTGCTTCTTCAAGCATTGTTCGTGCAGCTTCAATGAGAGTTCTATTCTTCCTTTCAACAACTCCATTTTGCTGTGGAGTTCCAGGAGCAGAAAATTCCTGCTTTATTCCATGGTTTTTGCAGAACTCTTCCATTATCAAATTCTTGAACTCAGTGCCATTATCACTCCTTAAAATTTTCACAGAATCTTTGACCAATTTATCCAAATGTTTGACATGATCAATCAAGATAGATGCAGTTTCACTTTGTGTGTGCAAGAAATACACCCATGTGTATCTGGTGAACTCATCAACTATGACCAATGCATATTTCTTCTTTGCAATAGACATGACCTTCACTGGACCAAATAGATCAACATGTAGTAGATGATAAGGATCAAGAATTGATGATTCAGTCTTGCTCTTGAATGAAGATTTTCTTTGTTTGGCCTTCTGACAGGAATCACAAAGGCCATCAGGAGCAAATACTGACTTTGGCAGTCCTCTCACAAGATTTTTCTTGACCAGTTCATTTATATTGTTGAAATTTAAATGAGAGAGTTTTTTGTGCCAATTCCATCTTTCTTCAATTGATGCTCTACTCATCAGACAGATTTCAGAACCATCAGTACTTGTTGAAAGCTTAGCTTCATAAATGTTACCACGCCTGTATCCTTTCAGAACAACTTTGCCTTTGGATTTACTCACAACTTCACAGTGTTCTTCAAAGAAATCAACATGATAAACTCTGTCACAGATTTGACTTATACTCAGCAGATTCTGTTTAAGTCCTGAGACCAGAGCTACTTCTTTAATGATGACATTCCCAAGATTGATATTGCCATATCCCAATGTTTTTCCAATGTTGCCATCTCCATAAGAAACACTTGGGCCAGCTTTCTCCACAAAGTCTGATAGCAGGGCTTTATTTCCAGTCATATGTCCTGAACATCCACTGTCCAGAACTAGAATATTTTTCCTGTTGCCCTGCAATCACAAAGACCATTAATTATTAGTTTTAAGGACCCAGACTTGCTTGGATCCTTTGGCCTTATAAAGTTTGTTAACATTTGCAGCGGATTTAGCATCAGAGTTTATGTTAACATTTTTCTTATCAGAACTTACACTATCAGACTTTGAATCAGAATTTACACTAGAAGGAACAATGGAAACTTTCTTCAAAGAAGGTTTTAATTGATAATAATCATAGTACAAACTATGATATTCCTTACAAGTATAAATGGAATGCCATAAACTACCACAATGAAAACAAGGATTTTGTGGTTTATATCTTACAAACTGACTCTTAAATCCTGATTTTGAAGGTAAGGAGTTTATGTTCTTATTCTTCCTGCAAAAAGAAGCCAGATGGTTAGAACTTCCATAGTTATGACATGTTTTCCTAGGAGCATCAGGAACAGGTTTATAATCATTGCTTTTATTCACACCTTCCTTTCCATTCCTATTTTTCCTAGGTGATTTAACCTTGTTTGCATTATTAACATCTTTCAGCTTATGCTTAAGCTGCTTCTTAGTCATTAAGCCTACGTTTACTTCAACAGTCTTTTCCTGTTTTAGTTTGTCAGAAGTTAATTCCTTTCTAACTTCTGATTTATCATTATCAGACTTTCCAGTTACAAACTTGACAGGTTTTAACTTTGGCTTTTGCTTAACAACAGGCTTAATTTCTACAGTTCCTTTATCATTCTTATCCTCTCCATAACCTAAGCCCTCTTTCCAGTTTTCACTACTTAGCAAATTTTGAGTTGTTCTGCCAGAGTTAGTCCAAGTCCTGATTATCTCTCTTTCCTTTTCTAACTCATTTTTTAGAGATTCATTCATTTTTAGCACTTCATCCGTAACATAAAAAGCATCATCTCTATACTTCTGAGTTTGATGGAACATAACTAACTCTTTTTCTAATAAATCATTTCTTTTCTTAAAAGCAAGATTTTCAGAAGTTAATCTTTCACATATTAAAGTCTGATCTCTATAACTAATAAACATGGTTTTAAGATATCTTCTCAACTCATTAATATCAACAGTATGAAAAGCATAAGTAGTCTGAGGTACCTTTGTTTCAGCAGCTTCTGAACTGCTCTCAGTACTTTCTTTATCAGCATTTGCCATCAACGCATAGTTCTCCTCACTTTCAGAGTCTGAGGTGTCTGTCCAGCTTTTCTGCTTTGTGACAAGAGCCTTGCCTTTGTCACCCTTTACCTTCTTGCAATCAGGAGATATGTGGCCTTTCTCACCACAGTTATAGCATTTGACATTGGTATAATCTCCTCTATCAGACTTTCCTCCTCTGCCTTCAGATCTTCTGAAATTCTTCTTATCAGAACTTATGCCTTTCCTGGAAAACTTCTTTCCCTTCCTGAACTTTCTGTATGCAATCTTTGTGATTTCTTTCACCATAAGAGCGCACAACTTCATCATCTCCTCATCAGCATCAGTCTCAGGCAAGCTTTCAGAATCTGAGTCATCATCACTTTCAGAACTTGATGACTCAGTATCAGACTTTGTGAAAAGAGCTTTACCCTTGTCTTTCCTTGAGGTAGCTGCCTTGGGAAATTCTTCTTCAGCCTTAAGAGCAACTATCCTTGACTTTCCTCCTTTCCTCTTGCTTCTTTGTTCCATCTCAAGTTCATGAGTCTTGAGCATTCCATAAATTTCATCAAGAGTTGTTTCATCAAGATTGTAATTGTCTCTTATTGTTGTTGCCTTCAAATCCCAACATTCAGGAAGAGCTAACAGGAATTTAAGGTTTGAATCTTCAAGATCATACTCCTTATTAACCAGTGACAGATCATTCAAGAGTTTGACAAATCTATCATATAAATCAGTCAATGACTCATTAGCCTTTGAGTCAAAGTGTTCATACTCTTGAGTGAGTATTGTCTTCTTGTTCTTCTTAATTGTATCAGTTCCCTGACACCTTGTTTCCAGAGCATCCCATATCTCCTTAGCAGTCTTGCAGTTAATTACCCTGTTTGACATTACATTATCAATGGCACTATGCAGTAAGTGTCGTACCTTAGCATCCTTAGCAATTGATGCGATATCTTCAGCAATATAATCACTTTTTTCCTTTGGTACGGTCTTTGCTGCTTCACCTGCAACTGCAACAGCAAGCTTGGTTGGTTTGTGAGGTCCTTCCTTGATTCTATCAAGATATTCTGGATCTGTAGCTTCCAGAAACATGGTCATTCTCACCTTCCATATGGCATATTCAGATGGTCTCAGTATTGGAACTCTGATGGTTTCATACCGACTTTGAATTTGTGTCTTTGGAGGTTCTTCAGTTTTGCTAGGCTTAGTTGGAGTTTCTGTGTCAGACACGATTGTGTTTGGATCTTTAACTGTATGTGCGTTAACAGATAAGCTCTGATACCACTTGTTAGGTCACACACACTGTAGAGGGGGTGAATATAGTGTAAAATACAATCAAATCGAACTTTAATATCTTAAGTAACAGAACACAAACTTTATTGAAACAATAAACTCTGTTACAGTATGGAACTGTTACCTCTCAGTGATGAACAAATATCACGAGAGCTGTTAGGGTTATAATGAATAATCTTCTCGAATATGATAATACTTCTAGTGTAAACCCTATGTATGTGTTTATATACTACACAGTTACAAGATAATCGCTAATTGATATGGAATATAATTCTGCTTCCTAAAATATATTAATCAGATATCTTTTCTTCCAAGTATTCCATTCTTCACGGAACTCCTTCTTCATGCACATCTCTTCTTATGTTTATCTCGATCTTCTTTCCTTTAATCAGCTACTGTCTTTATCTGATCGTCCTTCAGCACTTAAGTTCTGATATCCAACTTCTGATGATTATCTCCTGATAATATAAGTACTGATATCCTTAAGTCCTGACTTCCAGTATAAGTGATGATATCCAGTTAAGTACTGATTTGTCCTGTTAAGTAAGATCTAAAAACTAAACATAAATCATATTAGCCATGACATTATCAAATATATCTAACAGGTAACTCTAAAATAACTATTGAGTAGTTTTTTATTTTTATATATAAAAGATTGTAAATTCTTATAATCACATGTGGATATGTATTATAAGAAGTTGTCACTATTATCATTACAGGATAATAAAATGTATTTTAAATATCATTGTACGAGCATTGCTGATTAAGTGTACATCTCATCTATTAAGTCTACATGAAATTATTCATAAATTTTGTTTGTAATTTTAGTCACATTCCTACAGTATATGAAAAATTATAAGAAACATTATAATATTTTTGAATCATTATATTTTTGTATTTAGT
This sequence comes from Apium graveolens, assembly GCF_009905375.1. NCBI lineage: Eukaryota > Viridiplantae > Streptophyta > Magnoliopsida > Apiales > Apiaceae > Apium > Apium graveolens. The sequence continues at coordinate 59,792,850 of NC_133657.1, forward strand.
TGATTAGAATTTGATTTAGTCTAAATATTTGCTTTTAAATTAGATTTGTAAAATAAAATTTTAATGCCTAGCTGAGTGCAAAAGTTGAGATTGTAAATTTCATAATGAAACCTCTTCATAACAATCCCATATGACCTTTTAGTAGGTCAAAAGAAGTTTTTTTATGTGTTAAACATGCTCAAAGTACAAGAACAATATTTTTCACAAGTCTCACATTTTTAACTACTTTAAATCTTAATTACGACATTTTTAATAAATCTACTATCACTTTTATCGATCTTACGACCTTATATTTACTTCAACTTATTTCAAAGGTCTCCTACCTCCTCATTTTCGGTCACTCTTGGTCTACACCTTATTATATTTTAAATTTGCTCGTCTTCATATATGTACATTATATTTCTTTTGACCGTCTCTCTTTCAACTTTGATGACTTTAAAATTGCTTATCATTCCTCACTCATACCATATCTCATTCATATATGATAATATTTCATTAAACTTCTCATATTATATCGATTTAAAGCGTGGTGATCATATTCATAACTGGGATGGTGGATAGAATGACGATATATTTGATAGTATACAAGACGATCTACACTTTAAATTCATGGTATTCCATCTAATCAGATTATTTTGCTTGAATTTTAGGATATGAAAGTTTTTTGTAGTTTCTTTTAATTATCAATTTTGATAATGGATCTAAATTAGAAATATGATATGTAAATTACTTATGATTTTATTTTAAGAATTTTTAGCCTAGTAATATGTTTAACAAATGCCAATTAAGATAGTCGATTGAATGTATGTTTAATTTATGTAAAATAAAATATGATATTTGTGTAAATTATTTTTCATATAATTTAAATTTGAATCATTACATATTCATATTGTTTATTTAATATACATATTAAATTATCGAAAGGAATGTGTTTTAAAGATAATATAATATGTGAGTTATTTAAAAATGTAGTTAATGATTTTGAGAAATGTATCAAATATTGTGTTGGTACGATGGTTGTAGATATCACATTAAGTCATTCACTCCTTCAGGTCATAGGTTCAACTCCAATTTAATATATTTTTTGACATTAATATAGTTAAAGGGCACATAAGTAATTTACTAAATAGGCTCAAAACAACTCATGTTCACATATAATAAATATAATACATAGGTTCAACTCCAATTTAATGTATTTTTTGACATTAATATGATTAAAGGCTATATAAGTAATTTACTAAATAGGCTAGAAACCCATATTCACATATAATAAATATAATAGATAGATAGATAGATAATATATTTTTATATATTAATATGATCAAGACGATATATAAATAGTTTAGGTAAAAAGGAGTGTCTAAGTAGTTTAGTAAAAAAAGGTATATGGATAATTAAGAAATATGTTTAAAAGCCATGTTCAATGCATGTTATTAATGATTTTAACAATTGTATAAAATATTGTGTTGGTATAGTGGTTGTGGATGTAAAATAAAAATTCTTAATGCATGATGTCATATGTTCAAATCCATTTGAAAGCATTTTTTTTAACATTAATATGATTAATATGATTAGAAGGGTATATTAGTAACTTACTAAATAGATTGAAAAGCCATTTTTACCTATAATAGTTATAATAGATAGAGAGATAATGGTTAAATACTTGGATTTTCATAAGCAAACTGTTGTTTATCGCTACTTCTAACATCGACTAAAAACTGATGTGAAAGACCCTGATCTTTCTCTACACATGCGATGATATCGGTTTGAGAAAAAAAAAAGACATCAATTATTAACCGATGTCTAACGCCATATTTCTAGTAGTGTTGATCGAGTTGTAAGAGTTTTTTTCATGTTTCTTTGCCGGCGGTCTGCATTGGACATACCTCCACTTTCCTATTACACCTTAAGTGAAGATGTAAGCACACATTGTAAATTCTATTATTCGGGTTTCCAATTAACTTCATGTAGAGATTTTCAAGGTTAATTGTATGATTTATATAGTAAGGTGATGAGCGTGATTGCCATTACTAGGATTAGAAGTTGTATACTGAAATTGCTAACATACGGATATTTGCCTAGGTTTTTTAGTCAGAGATGTAATGAAATTGAAATTGACCGGGTATAATAGATTTAAAATGGGCCGAGCTTAATAATAGAACCGGGTTGGGTTGGTTAGGTTTTTAAATAGGTAAAATCTGACCCAACCCATTAGAAACGGTCAATTAAAAAATAACCCAACTAACCTATAGGTTTAAATGCCTCGGTTTGAACGGCTCACTTTAGAGTCGAGTTGGGTTGGGTAGTGCGGGTTACCTAACTCATGAGCAGTCCTACTTCACGTAGAATCCTTCAGGTTCTCACAATAATCCTAATAAATATTTCGAATGACTTCAACCTTATTACTCTGTTGACTTCTGTTGACGTCTTCTTCATTGCAGCTACCAAAATCGTTATGCACATACCCACTAATCAATCTGTATTGATTCTAGTGAAACATAGATTAGTTGCAAGTTTTCTATTCTATATTAAGTTATCAAAATCAACATTGTTAAGTTATACATATAATTTCAAAGACTAACTTACATTTTTAAAAATAAAATAAAATGGACTAACAATTGCAAAGACAACCCAAGTTAACCATCTAAAGTTTAGATTCGAAGTTTGTTATTCAAGAATCAGTTAAAACTTAAAAATAATCCTTTAAATAAAACTTCGAATCAAAATTATAGATAGTTAATTTAGATTGTCTTGGATAGATTATGTTAATTTGGACCCATTATAAAGGTTGAAAACCACCCGATTCAAATGAGTCAACGCATCGATAGTGTATAAAAGATTTTAAGATAATTAAAGAACCATCGCCATACAATTTCATATTTTCTCGAGTCCTGTCCCTCGGTTTCTACAGAGTACGGAATCTAGAAATTTCAGTACATTGAAAAAATGTGTAAGAGAAAAAAGGCATCTAATTATATTACATATATAAATACAGCTTGAGTTGTGTAGAAACTCTGCAGGAAAATGAATCATAGGTCGAGGCAACACAAACAACTAATTAAAACGAGCCTGCAGATCTTAATTACTAGCAGATAGCTGAATAAAAAGTGGAGTATGTTGATGATAAAATCAAGAAGAAGGACAATCTAACATGGGTAACATGTTAGTGATAAGCCAGTTTGTCATATACCTGTTTGCTTCTTGTGTTGGGTGAATCCCGTCCCAGCTAAAATGTGCATTTGGATTTTTACACGCTCCAACTCCCGCCACTCCACAGAATTTTCCAAATCCTCCAAAGTTATATTCTCCGCCTTGTCCACAACAAGCCTTCAGCAACTCTTTTTGATCAAAGCCTTTTACAAAAGAATATAATTATCACATTCACATAACATATATAGCACACATCTATATACTTATTTTACTAATCAGCCCAACACACAAACCTAGATATGGAGCACGAGGGAGAAGCCACTCCACAGCATTAAAAAGGTCCCCGTAAACAATTATGAGATTTGGGTTCTCCTTTTTCAGCCTTACAATTTCTTTTTTCAAATAGTCATTGTAATAGTTAGCTAGCCGGTTTAATTTCTTAATGCAACGATTTTTGTCGAATATTGTCTGCTGGTTGCTTCCATTAATTGTTGCTAGGTTCACCGCCAAACAGCCAATTGGAAGATTTCCCGGTATCACAATGTTTCGAGCTCCAAATTTGATAATTCTCTGAAAATATATATATATATATATACTTGTCAAACAAGCAGAAATTTGAGTAGCTCATTCTCAATACACAACTCACAAACATACACAAAATGAAAATAATTTACCCTGGTAGCTTGCATTATGGCTTCTACAATTGCTGGAACAAGGGCCTTAATTTCTTCAACAGTCTTGTTTCCTGATAGAGCAGCATTCATATCATTTCCACCCGTCTCTCCCATCATAAACAATGAGTGGTTGAGCTTCTGTTGACAATCTGTATGTCGCAAACCATATTAAATATATAGGATTTTCTCAGGACCCTGCTTCATACCAATACTGTTTAAAAAACTTTGTAATAATATTACCTATACTTAAACAAGTACATATTAAAAGAAATATGTAAACTGAAATAACCTGGTCCAGGCTTGCAGAAAGACTTAAGATAATCAGACATCCAATCCACTTGTACATTAAGAGATGTATTAACCGTTTGAGGATTTACAGTAATATTTCTTTGAGCCAAATCTTTTATTGTCATTGCTGTCGAACTGGCTACAGCAAAATTAACTCCATGAGTAAAGTCAGCATCTTTCTTCAAATAAGGACTCAAAAATGGAAGTCCCGCTGCCATTGCTGCAATTTGTCAAACACAAATTTTTTTATCTCAGAATCATATATTTTTCGTAAACATCCAAAAACATATAACCAAATATTCTTTATGTAATCCCTAGCATTATACCAAACATTGTGAACTTGTCGATACTCCTCTTCTATGGTAAATACATAATGCGGGAGGGTGTAAAAACAGGCTGTGTGAATATTTAAATTCCCGCAATCACCTTAATACAAATGACAACGTTCTTTCATATCAACATTGTACAATCTCAAGTACTGAATTTATAGATTTATAAAATATTTGGCACGTAAAAATTACATGTGTAGAATGGTCTATAACATATATGAACTTGTATAATGATAGATTTACATTGTACCAATGTAGTCAATCACAAGAAGTCCGTTTGAACAACGGCCTGTTGGCTGCTTGAAATAAGAAAAACCATAAGGTGGTCGACCGGAAGGTCCATTTGCATTCTGGAGAACAATGTTTCCCGTGTCAGAAAGCGAATCTCCAAATTGAAATATTTTATCGTATTTGCAATTACGGAACAGAATTAATGATGGATCATTCATTTGGGCATTACAAATTATAGAAAATGAACTTATAACCATAATAACACCAAACGATTTTGTTGTTGTTAAACCCATCATTGTTGATACGTAATGCAAATCTGCAAATTGGTGATATTTCTCTTTTGTTTAGAGATTTGGAAAGCTAGCAGAAGGTTAATATATGCATGATAATTGGCAACAACAAATCTCAGGACCAGTAGTCCTAGGCCTAATATTTAGGAAACTCAAACTAAAAATCACGAGACTGCTTAATGCAAGTCAATTCGTAGACATTAGATATTTTAAGATAAGATTACGAATATCATCCATCTATCAATTACTATAAATTACTATACTACAATTTTAGAACATAATTAATAATTTACGTTTATTAAAGCAAAACACCAGCACGAGAAATGGCTTACCGCTGGAATACAGGGGTGATACTGAGATCTTTCAGGGGCAGAGTGTCTGTTGACCTGCAGTGATGGCTTAAAACCATGACTCGAAAAGTAGCATTCAACATTTCAAGTCTCATTTTGTACGCAAGAAAGCTAGAGTATAACTCGTCGAGGTGTTAGCAGCTGTGGTGGTGACCACATTTTTTAGTAACTAACAATAGTTTCTTGTTTAGGCCCTCTTAGCTTGTGTTATAATTTATTTTGTGTATCTTTTTGTTTAGAATATTAACAATGCAAAGTATGGTCTTCATCCTCTAACCTGCAAGCAAGTTTGATCTGTTCAGGCCCTTTGTTGCTGCCCTCCCTCCATTTTTTATTGCTTGTCTAAAATAAATAATATACGGTACTTGTTCATAAATTTATGACCTTCAGTTGAACATATTACTTTTGCTTTGTTTGCACTCAAGTTTCATTCTATGTTTACCATTTAAATTTATAAAACCTTTTGTTATTATTGAAAATGTTATCGCTAAGATGACGTATATAAGTTTTTATTAGCATAATATTAAGGTATAAGTTACTAAAATATAAAAACCGAAAAAAAAATCAAAACCGACAAACGGCTAAATTTTCAATACCCATATTTCCCGAAACAACACTTTGTTCCACTCCTTTCATTTATACGTCAAGCAAAAATAACCGTTTAACGGTTCGGTTACGATTAATATGTGGTCACCGAACCGAATTGACATAGACGATTTGGTAACAATTTTATAGAAAAATCGAACCGAACAATGTACACCCTAATATGACCTTAATTAGTTTTGTTAAAATTGACGACACAACGAACAAAAAACAATCCAACTAGGGCCACAAACAGTCACAAGTCACAGTGTCTACCTAAGAGAGCAAACATTCTACACACCATTAGTAGAGACTTGGAGACACTTTTGGGTTTCCAAGTCATAGTGATGATAGTTATAACTTATAATCAACAGGACCAAACAGATCCGACTATAGTAGAGACTTGGAGACCGAGTTTTAAGGATGGAGATGGAAAGTTTGAGATATGTTTTAGACATGTTCTTAATGTAATTTTCTAAAATTAATTGTTGGAAGTTGTTCTTTTTTATGGGGACTTAAACTTTTATGTTTGGATCTAAGTCATTTTCTTAGTGTAATCCATAAAAAAATTGAGTTGAAGTTAGTAGTTTGAAATGTTTAATTAAAATATTTACTGACTTATTATATTATTTTAATGTGATATTGAATCTGTAGAACAGTGAGGATTATCGGTTGAAACTCAATGTGGATTATCTGTTGAAGCTCAATCTGAATTATCTGTTGAAATTCAATGTAGATTATCCGTTGATGGAATTATCTGTTGAAGTTCAATGTGGATTATCCGTTGATGCACAATGTGAATTTTCCGTTGATGCACAATATGGATTATCCGATGATGGATTTGCTGAGTGCATTATCCATTGATACTAAGTGCAAATCCTGATAGAATAAATCCTGATACTGACTGTTATGTTTCTAGAAATATTCATTAAATGCAATTTAAGTCTGAATATTTATTTTAATTAATGTAATATATTTGATTACGTTTTTTTGTTATATATATATATATATATATATATATATATATATACTGAACAAAACGTAGAGAATACATATAATGTTATCACAGAATCGTGAAAACCCAAGCTGCTTCTTCTTCTCTCTTTCTCACCTGTAAACAAACAAAATATAGCATAGGTTTTCTGGGCGAACTGAGGTAAAAGGTCGTTGTTGAGTTCTACGTATCTGTGGACGAAGTACTCTGAGCTGTTATATCCTGGAAGCGATATTGCTGCAACCCAACACAGTGTAAGTGGGGCAATAATCTATTCAAGAACAGTCTAGACTTCTCGAGACCTAGGCGTCTCAGCTGTTCTGGTTCTTTCAGATTTGTTAAAGCTTCTGATAGAGTTAAGTGTTCTGTCCTTTCTTTGTTAATTTCAGTTACTGATTTATATCTTTTTGTTTTCCTTCGTGATTTTGTTTCGTTATTTGGTTAACTGCATGTTCTTCTTAATTGTGATATATATAACTGCCTCATTGTTGCGCGTAGTGTTAGTTTTATTTAGAATTATACCCAATAATCTTGAAGAGATTATCTGTTATATTGTATTATTAGCAAGATGGTTAACGAAACTGAAGTTCCTAAGACGGTTGAAACTGGTTCTGGTGGTACTGTTTCCATTTGTTAGGTAATGAATCACACACAGAGGGGGGGGTGAATGTGTTTTTCTGATTTTAGGCTTTTCTTGAAAGATAACGGTTGAACAAAGTAAATTAAATCTTGTATAGAAAAATGTTCATGCAGAAATTAAACTTGCACAAAATAAAGAATACAGATCTTCAAAACTCACTTAATTTTTGTATTAAAAACTATGATGCTTTGCTACAAAATTTCTAAGCTCTTCGAAGTTAAAGAGCTCAACTTCTTCTCGAGTGTGTTACAAGAATTTTGATCTAAATTATTGCTTCTAACTAGAGGACCAGTGTTAACTTTATAGCTCAATTAACTGCTGGTTTACACAGTGGATAATAAACATGCTATTAGCTTTTCTAAACTGTCACTTATCATTTCTATTTATAGAAAAACAAATCTTCCATTTCTGGCTTAGCATATCTTTAGCATCCCGTGTTTACTTTAATCTTCCTCTGTTAGTTAATCTTTGCCATTGATCTTGCACACTCTTCAAGCTGCTTTTTGTAGACTTGTCAATTCAGTTGTTGGATTGTTTGTTGATTGTTTATCTTGGATATTAAACTGATCTGCAATTCTGTATTTTGAGACTGTACTTCGAGATTTCCAGTTTGATTCATTTGAACACTTGATGCCTCGATAAGTACAAAGGCTTATCGAGATCTGTAGTACTCTATAATGAGTTTGGCTTGTAGAGGTCTTTAGCTCATCGAGATCTCTAGTCTCATAACTTCACTTGACTTGTAGATATCTATGAGTTCTCGAATGGATATAGACTTGTCGATAACTCTGAGTTCTCTAGTGAAGGAATGACTTGTCGATATCTTTTTGAATTCTCGAGTAGCTTTCCAGACTTCTCTACTCCCGGTGGATATTGCTTATCCGTTGAGTAGATATTGCTCATCCGTCGAGTAGATGTATAGCTTATCCGTCGAGTAGATATTATTCATCCATCGAGTGGATATATAGCTCATCTGTCGAGTAGATATTGCTTATCCGTCGGTACTCTCTAGAGTTTGAATGACTTCTCGATAAGTCATTCTGGAGTTCTCGAATAACTTCTCTATAACATTAAATCTATGACTTGTAGAGATCTTGACTTAGAAATTTTTCTCCAAACAGATTTATTCAACTCCAAGCTTCTTCAAAATTCTTCTGAGGCATGATCTTCTTTCAGATAGAATCCTTAGGCTTGATACCGTTTTAGGAAAAAGACTTCAGTCTGCTCCTTTACATTTTTACAGACTTTAAGTGTTACAAGTACAGAATATAAATTTAGATAACAATACAACTTACTTCGGGTTGACAAGTTGTCTTAGTCTTGTTAAAGTACAGGCATGTCTTTTACAACAATCTCCCCCAATTTGTGAGAATATTGCTTCACACAAATTCATGCATGTTAACAAGACTAACCCCAAGTTTAAAACTGATGGAAGATAAGATTAAAACATAAAGCTTGATAAAATTACAACTTGTACGACATAAGATTCACCAAGTTCCAAGATTACAAGAATCAGGTAAAGACAATTTTTACATCTTCTTCTTCTCTAAGTTTATCCTTCAAGTGATCAAGAATTTCAAGTTCTTCTATGATGAGTGTTCCACTTAGAGCTTCCATAAGTTTTTGTCTTGCTGCCATCGGGTACCCTTGGTCCAGATACTCTAACCTGAATCTTGAGAATTCACCAACTTTAATGTTTAGAAATCTACCATCTTTAGAAATTCTGCTCAATCCTTTTGCTTTCAACTCTTCTGATCTTTTTATAAACATATCTATATCTTCATCGTGTTTCCTTCTTCTTTCTTCAGCTTCATCCTTATCTCTTTTCTTTGTTTCCTCCCTTTCAATCAACCATTCAGCCAAAGATGATCTCCAAGTTCTTGTAACAGTGTCCTTCCCTTTTAACAAGCTTAGCACTCTTTTAATTTCTGCAGGAGTCAAAGAATCCATTAAGTCTTTGTTTAGAAGAGTGAATGTACCATCCTTAAAATAGACTCTAACTTCTCTTAGTGATACAACCCAGACTTTGACAATTTCCTCAGCTGAATTTTGGAAATGATCTTCATCTGTGATGCACCAATTTAGAGGTAGAAAGTCAGATTCTTTGAAGCAATTACAGATGGCCCTTTCAGTGACTTCCACTTCCTTTACATGCTTGACTTTCTTAGGCTTTCTTCCCACAGATTTTAGATTGAATTTTAGTGAAGGTTTGGCTAAAGGTAGGGTTGTTATTTTCTTGAAGTTTGTGAGGATGAGGTGATTGGAATTTTTAGGAAGGAGTTGGCAGTTTGTCTGTAAAGAAATTTTGGCTTAGGTGTTTGGGAAGATTTGATGTTATAGATAGTTGATATTATGAGTTGAGCTGAGGTTTGAAGTGGTTGAGTTTGGATATTTAGGGTTGTTTGAGTTTTTGAGTCATCATGAGGTTTTCTGCTCTTTCTTTCCCCTTTTCTCCTCGTGTCTTCATCTTTCTTGTCATCCTCCTTCTTTTTTCCACCCCTGCTTACAGATGGCTTAGTAGACTGACTTGAATTTAAGCCAGAAGAATTTTGATCATCTTTCTTCTACTCATCATCATCCAAATCATCTTTGTTGATTTTTGTTTTGGGCAAGTTTGCTTCTACATTATCCAGATATCTTCTCAACAATTTTATCATCTCCTCATCTTCAACAATCTTGTTCATTTTTACTTTCAGCTCAGTTTTAAGAGTCATGATGAGCCTTTTGTTTGCCATGACATACTTTTTAGGAACTTGAAAATGTTTGAAATGTTTGGTAGTAGAACAAATGTATGCCACTCCCTTGCTAGGCTCTAGATAAGCTTCTGGGAAAGCAGCTACTTGTGCATTCTTCAATTCTGTTAGCAAGAGAGTATCTTCATGAATCACAATTTTGACTTTGCTTATCAAAATATCTAATTGTTATTGAGAGAAACTCTGAGTGCCTTAAGCAGTTCATCAAATTCTCTGCTTTGACTGGGACCCTCAGCTGCTTTAAAAAGTCTCTCCATTCCAATATCAATTTTTTGATTTAAACTCTCTTCAGCACTTTGGACTTGTTGAGATGACCTTGACTGTGCCAACCTAGCCTCTATCTCCCCCTTAGACTTGTTGACAGGCATGAGAAGGGGAGTAGGGATTTCAGGTCTTACTTGTTCAGGCAAAGAAGGCTGTGGTATGTTGAGTTTACCCATGATGGCTCCTAAAGCTATGGAATTTTGCATTTGATGATGCTTATGGGAGTTCACCAGAGTTTGGATGTCTGTTTGTTGGCTCTTGACAAGAGATATCAAAGCCTGAACTTGTGCAGTGAGAGAGGAGTTGGAGTCTTCCAATGCTATGACTTGATCCTGTAGAGACTGAATTTGCAGATTTGTTGAGGTGGATCCAGGCTAATAAGAGCTGCTATATGTGCCAAAGTGTTCTCCTACAGTCTCTTTGATCCCTTTCATCAGCAATGCTGAAGGTTTATATCTGCTCTGGTGAAGTTGATCCAGCTGAACCTTGGTTTCATTTGAGTGAGTAATTTATTGTTGGATCACTGTATGGAGATTTATGAAGGATAGTTTGATATTTTTGACTTCCTTCTTAATAGAGGCAAGATCCATCCTAGCCATTTGCTCAGAAAAATGCTTGAATTTTGAAGAGATCTGCTCTTGAGATGGTATGATCATGTCCATTTTCTCAGTCACCAGTTTTCTGATTCTATCTTCATGACCAGTGTGAGCTTGATTTCAAGAGCCTTACCAAACAGATGAAATGCTTTGAGCTGAGCTTTGTATACATCTGTAATGGCATCATAGACAGCTTCTAGACTCAAGTCTTTTGCTTTGCTGCCTAGAATAATAACATACTCTTCTCTAAATCTGGCCAAAACTTGATTCATCTCCAAGGCAAAGTCCTCAGACAGCCATGCATCCACATTCCCATCTGGCTCCGCATCATTGACAATTTTCTCCTTTTGCTCCTGAACTTTTTAATTATAAGCAAGCATAATGGCTTGATAATCTTGGTTGCTCATGTTTGAAGTTAAAAGATGTTGTGAAATGTTTGCTAGTCCAGAAATCTGCTCTACTAGTAGATCATCTACAGGAGTTGGTTGAGAGGCAGATTCTTGTAGCCACTGAGAGAGTATATAAGGTTGTTGAGGTTGAGAGCTTGATGGTTTATCAGAAACTCCTGTGACTGAAATCACAGTTTGACTCACAGATTTCTCTGCGGTTATGACAATGTGTTGTCCTCCACTTGTAGTGGGAACCTCCAATTGAATTGGAGGGGATTTGACTGGATTATTGTCATGTGCACCAGCCTCAAACCCTTGTGTGTCTTGCAACATACTGGCACTTGAATGTGCTAAGCTTGCCTCCCCTATGACAGGATCATGGGCAAGTGTACTCCTAGCTTCAACTGCAGAGGCAATTTCTACTAGGGTTGCGAGGGGAGTTGTTCCTTCATAAGGAACCTCCAATTAAATTGAATAGGATTTAGATAGCTCCCCCTCAGGAGTACTACCCTCAAACCTTTCAGTCTGTGAGGACTGTTCTGCACATGAAGGTGTATTAGATATATCCATGGGGTCTTCAATAAAGACTGATGAACCCCCCAAGTTTGTGATGGTATCATCAAGGTCTACCCCAACATGTAGCCTCTCACCATCTGAATGAGGTGTCTGGGTGGTGAGCAAAGCTTCTTGAGCTAAGTCACTTAATTTTTGGTGCACTTGAGAAATGGAGTCAAGTGGAATTGGAATAGAAGAAATATTAGATAGAAAAAATTGTGAGTGTTGGCAGCTTCCCCTAAATAGATGAGGGAGCTTCAAGAGATGTGCTCTTACAGTGAGTGCCTTCCTTATTTCTCCTACCATACACTTGAATTGCTTCTTGTGCAGGCTGTGCAGACTCACTCCTGGTTGTTTTTACAACTGCATCATGTTGGGAGGATGTAGAGGAAGATAGAGTGGTCAACTCAGTTTGTTTACTTTTTTGGATATTTTGACCAGAGGTAGTACTCTTTCATCTTTCTCCTCACCACTCTCATTTAGCACAACTAGATTTATCCTCTTTCTCTTCTTTTTACTGACCTCACCTTTTTGAGAAGATGAGGTAGTTGGTTTCCTAGCTTCTAAAGGTTGTCAAAGAATTATTGCAGTTTGGGAAGATCCCTGTTGGTGATCCTGTGTTTGTACTTTCACAGGTTCAGGAATCATAGCTGTACTAGATTGTGCATTTGATCTCATGTCAGGCATAGGATAAGGATAATTCCTAAATCTTTCCAACATAAATGGAGTGATTTTCAGACTTACATTGACTTTATTCTTTGTCATAAGTGAGCCCAATATTATCTTGGACACTTGCTTACAATTGCCTATCTTAGTACTATCTATACCATTCAACAGATGTATGTCAACTACTTTATTATTTCAAGTGGACATAATAAATATAGGAAAGAATATTTCCTTACCTCTAGCTTTTAGGGGCATAATCAGCCTGGTTGCAAGTTCTTCCAGGATCAGTAGACCAACATTCAGGTGTCTGTTGTGGGCAATTGAATACACCAGCTTTTGCACAACACTTGAGATATTGTCATATCCAGTTTTTCTGCAAGTAAAGGCCCTTACTACAGAGTCAAAGATGAATGACCACTCCTTCCTTAGATTGGTTCTGTTTAAACTTGACAGGTTGATTCTCCCACCATAATTGATGAAGTCCATAAACTCAGTCAGCTCATCAGGAGTTGGAACCTCCACCAGATTCTCAGTTGGCAGCCCCAAAGCTCTATTCACATTTTGATCATTGAATTCTATTTGTTGGCATCCAATTGTACATATCACCACCAGAGAGAGAGAATTGTTGTTAACATCAGCCCTCACTACAGTTGTAGTCCAGAAATCATGCAGCACATATAAATACAGTATTGGATTTACAGTCAAGGCACCTGCAAGATAGGATTCAGACAACAGTTTTACAAACCCCTTGAAACTATAAAGAGCTTGGTTTGCATCAGTGAAAATAAGATAATTAGTTCCTTTCTCTGGGATAGATGCCCTAGCAACATTTTAAGCCATAGTTGATTGATGAGAATGAATGGGTAGGAAAGATTTTGTTATTCCCAGTGGACTAACAATGAGATTTACAGAAGGGGGGTTGAATGTAAATCTCAAAACTTTTTCAAGTTTTGAGCAGTTTCTAAGGCAAAGTGTTTTAGTGAATAAATGTGTGTGAATTTCTTGAGGCTAATACAGACAGATATATATTCAAACACAAATGTAAAGAACACAAAGAACTTAAAAACTTTTCTGGTGGATTTGTTGTTCCACCAGAGATGTGTTATTTCAGAAAATCTGTGATTCAAAGAATTAAATCACAGATGCGTCCTAGTACAAACTAGATGATTTTCTCTCTTGATTTTTCTAAACAGCTCTGGAAAATTCACCATCTAATTACTAGCTGCTACTTGGTTTATATATCACCAAGTTTACAAGTGAAGACAAAACTGTAAAATACAATTAAAAGATACTTCACATGTTTCTTCTTCATTTCTCTATCCAATGCAATTTAGGTTTAGCTGTGAATCTTTGAATACTTCCTTGTTTGCACCAGAATGGAAATGCTGCATTTTCTTGATTCCTCCTAGAGGCTGCCAAATTCCAGTTTGTCTCTGTCAACCCATGTGCCTCTGTCATCTTATGAATTGTCACTATCAACTGCTATTGAACTAAGCATCCGTTGAAGCTTTTATCCGTTGATGACTTTATCCGTTGAAGCTTTATCCGTTGAAGGTTTATCCATTGATGCATTAGCAGTTGAAGCTTTATCTGTTGAAGCACTCATCCGTTGATGGATGTTATCCGTTGAAGCTTTAGAGACATCCGTTGAAGCTTTGTTTCTCATCCGTTGAAGGCCTTTAATATCAGTTGATACTACTTCACTTATACAAAATTACAAGGCATGAAATATTTACAATTAGCCCTCCTATTTGTATATCCACTAGTAGTCAACATGACTGATAATTTCCCACAACATCTAAGAATTACAACTTAAATACAAAGAATGAAATGTGCTACAATACTAAATTATTTCTAAGTAAAGCTACTCCTTCAACGGATAGCCAAAATGGTCTTATCCGTTGAGGCTACAAACACTAGATTTCTACTTAAGTGTTTTGTTTAACTTATCATCAAACTAATACACATATTCCTAACAATCTCCTCCTATTTATGTCTACTAGAACTGTAGGCATAAATTTGGGTTTAACTTGATGATAACAAAACACTTATCAAACATATGAACTGAAATACAGTAGAAATTCAAAAGTGCTGCAAAAATGTGTATACTGAGATAGAATTGAAGAATTACATTGTTTCCAAGAGTGCTCCTTAAGCCTGAGTAGATTAATTTCTTTTCCTTTGATCCCTTGTTTTCTTCCCTAGCCTCCTGACATTTTCCTCTATTTGGAGTTGGAGTTGTCTGTAGAATTCAGCTTCATCTTCTTCATTGATGTCCAACTTAGATTGCATATCCTTGGGAGTTTCATTAATGGCAATCTTGAGCTGATCTACAAGTCTGAAAAATCTTCTGACACCTTTATTGTCTCTGAACTCCATCAACCAATGAGGTGATTTATGAACTGTAATTCCTCTCTCTGGGATGAGTAATGTTCTAGGCAAGGCATTGGGCTCCCACCAAGTTTTCCTTATGCTGGCAATCTTGTTGAGAATCTCAGTTTTGGCAGTCCTGGTAAAGCCAGAATCCCTTTTTATAGCTGAGTAGACTCTAACCAAGGTAGAATAGCCTTCATCCAGAATTCTGTAAAGAGGCCAAGTCCTTTCCCCACTTCCTTTATATTTGAACACTAGTCTTTCTGGAAGCTGTCTGTAGGCATCTATTCCCCTTACTTCCTCCAGCTCATCCAGATAGAGTTCAATGTTTGTAAATTCCTTTATGTGACAAATGTGAACATAATCATCCTTTGAGGCTTGTGGCTTAGGCTTAGGCTTCTGAGTGAATTTGATTGGGTTAGAGGAGGTGTTGATTTGATTTTTCTTTTCTGTTTCTTTGATGGTGGAGAAGTGGTTAAGAAAGTGGGCAATTTGATGGTGTCCCAATCAATTGGTTCCTCCTTAGGAGTGATTGTTTCACCATGGATGTTTATGAAGGGGTCAGGCACAATGGGTTCAGGAATAGAAGGTAGTGGTTTGGATTTTAATTGGGTTTCTTCAGTTTCATCTCTGTTCCCTTTCTATCATTCCTTTTTTCCTTGCTTCTTTCTTCCACATCATCATTAAGCATGTCCCCCATACCTACATCTTCACCCTTGTCTTTAATTTCTTTCTTTTCTTCAGCTTGACTTGACTTTAGCTGTTTTTCAAGCTTTGCTTGTGCTCTTTTGTCAGCCTTTAGCTTTTTAGCTTCTTCTTTCAACCTTCTGGCTTCTTCCCTCTTGGCTATTGAGAATTTGGGATGTCCTTGTATCACACAGATACTCTTACCCTCTCTAAAGATAATAGCCATGTTCATTCTTTCAACCACATCCTTGGTCTCCTTGTGCTTCATGATATTACCACCCAAAACCTTGTCTTCATCAGGCTTTGAAAGAGGAAAATCCACTCCTTTCAACTGAGCAAGGCTTAGAGGGTTCTTTGTAGAGTCCTTGTTGGATCTGTTATTGGGCTTGGGAACCATAGGTTTCAGATTCTTGGAAGAAGTCTCTCCAACCTTATTCCTCCTTACTGGGTTGAGCTCCATAATGATTGGCTCCACCTTTGTGTTATGCTTCACAGATTGTGATTTTGAAGTTGTAGAACCAAAAATTTGTTGCATCCTTTCATCAATTTTCCTCCTTTGCTCTTTGACTTTCATCTCAGCTGCTGCTATCTGGATTAGATCAATTTCATCAAGCTTTCCTTTGATTTGAAGTGTTGTAGAACTGGTGATGGCAGGAACTAGCACTTTAGATATTTGAACTTTTGTTGATGGCTCTCCTTTCATTTCCCCTTTATTCTCCCCCTTTTTATTATCATCAAGGATAGGGGTCAAGCCTTGTGCTTTTGCCAGCTGCAATAGTAGACTTGTCTGAGATTGTTGATTTTGAAGAATGGTGACCACAGAGTCTTCAATTACTTGAACTCTGTTTTCCAACTTGGCCAACCTCTTATCAGCATCAAATTCTCTCCTCAATCTCAGCAACAAATCTTGCACTGTACCATAAGGCATGACTGAATCCAACTTCTCAGAATTGTAGGATTTCAGATCAGCAATATCCTTTTTGAGTTCATCCACACTCAAATTCTGTCTGATGTGCTGCAACTGCAAGAGATGCAGAGAGTCTAGATGAGCTTGAAGAATAGCCTTGATACCAGCATCTGAAGTGTCCTGAAGGGCCTTTTGAATAGCCATAACCTGCTTGATCAAAGCTACACCAAACTGTCCTGGTGTAGATTTCTTTGTCCATGCCCATTCAGGTAAATCTGGAACAGAACTTGGGCCTGCATCTCCCCCTAAGTTCATGCTCCCATCCAAAGAAATAGAGTCATCATCATTAGAATTTACTTCAAATTCTTCAGATGGCTCACCAGCTTGAGAAGGCATCCTATTAACAGCAGCTTTATCTCTTTGAAGAGATTCTGAAGTGTGCACTATGTTCAAAGTCTGCTCTGCCTCGACATTGCCCTGAGCAGCCAACAGTTGATAGGCTGAAACAGGATGAGTAAAAGTGTCAGCATCCAAGAAAATGTTATCAATTTTAGCTTTGTAATATTGCTGAAATTGTCTTCCCTTTTCAGCATCATCCACAATCATTGACTCACTAGCAATGGCTGGATCCACCCTTATAGCTTCTGTACCTGCTTTTCTCTCATTTTCTCTATATTCTTGCATCAGGGGCTCCCCTTGGCTCACACACACCCTCACACCCTCACCCTCAACTACTAAGGTGGCACTCCCCTCACTCACTTTTGCCATGCTGGAAGAAATAGCATGCATATTTTGACTCTCAACCTCTCCTTTTGCCTGGGAGCAACCTAGCCTCTCACTCAAATTATCACTCCCTTCCCTCAATCCTAGAAGTGATTGTATAGTAACCATATCTTTTACACTTAGAATTGATTCAGTTATATGTGTAGAGACCATCAACGGATAGGGAGTATGTAGTAACCCCAATTTTTGGAAATTTTTGAAACCCTTATGAATAGTGTTTTTGCTGAATGGGAAAACTTTTCATGCCACACTATGTAGGGGTTCTGGTATGGATATTTTGAGATTTTATTAGTACTTTATATGGGATATAAGTGTATGTAAAGATCGTCAGAATCCAAATTCCGAACACTTTGATTTTCCCGGAAATCCACTAGATACGGAAAGAATTGAGTATAGGGTAACAGGATAAAAAGGATTTAAATTAAAGGATTATAAGAGAGGATCATAAAAGGAATATGATATATTGAGAAAGGTTAAGGGAACCTAAGTAATAAGATCCCGGGTATGATCCCTCAAACGATAAACGAAAATGAAAGTTAAGCGAACCGTATAACAGATCAGCGGTCATTAGGCAAACAATTAGGAAGTTAATCAAAGAGATTAGTGGGGATGATGTCACCCAACCAATGAGAAGAGGACAAGGAGGGAAAGATGACATCATAGCATGACACAAGCATGACATGGGAAGGAAGGAGGTGTCGTTGAATGAGAACCACACAAAGTCCAAGCTTAAATAGGTAATTAACTAAAACAAAAACAAAACCAACCAAGCAAAATAATTCATTCTTCATCAAAACAAAAAGGAACCAAGGCATTATTTCTTCATTTGCTCTCGGCTTTTTCACTTTTTAAAGGCAAGAATTTTCAAAATCCAAGATCCAAGCTTCCTAAATTGGTGAGTTAATTCCCTAATCATCCTTATGCATAGTTATGGCTATATCATGAGTTTAAGCCTTCAATTCTTTCTCAATCTTCTTCGATAAATCAATGAAGAAGACAATGAATAGTGTTTTCAAGGTTTTAACTTGAATTTTTTCTTGTTTTCCTTTAAGATCCAAGCATCCATAAGACTTCTCAAAGCTTCTTAAGGCTTCCTAGCTACTCACACCACTTCAAGGAAGGTATATCATCTCCAAACCCTAGCTTTAATTTGTATACTAGGTTGATTTTGGTTGTTAGGGTAAAGAGTAGCTTGAAGCATGTTTGTTTAAGAGTTTGGGTTGGAATGGTGGTGATTGAATTGTTGAAATCTAAAGATTGGTTAAAGAATGTAGTATAGTTTAAATTCAAGTTTTAGGAGTACGTAAATGGATTATAATGAGTTTGTTTGGGGCTGTTATAATGTATTTTGGATGGAGTTTGGATTGGATTGTGAATTGGGGTTGAATTGTGGTTGTTTTGAGTTGGTTTAAATTTGGGAAATCGCGTAAACATAGCCGTCGTAATGTCCGATTTACTTTACACTGCTTTTGTTCATAACATTAGGACCAGAGAATCCCCTGCTAGATGTTGACCATTGCCATTTTTAGATAGCTCATGTTACGAGCTTCGTTTTGATATGTAGTTCGTTTGATTCCGATGTACGGTTTAGGAGAAACGACCGTTTTAAGTAACGGCGTTTCGCGAACGAAACTTTTTCCCTCGCCTTACTTTGAAACATAGGTTAAAGACCAAAAAGGGTTAATTAATGTATGAAACAATTATGGTAAGAGTGTTAGGCAGTTGGTAAGACACTCGCGAAGGAATCGCCTTAAAACTCGTAATGGTTAAATTATTAAAAATGATGGAGCCGAGGGTACTCGAGTGACTTAAGAGAATCAGTAAGCGCAAAACGAGCGTCAGAATCTAAGTTGGTTAGAGTATAGATTTACAAGTGACTTTGGTTTAATTCCAACTTACTTGTTGTTTATAGGTTACCAGACTCGTCCCGAGCCATTCGTAACCCCTAGTCGCTCAGGCAAGTTTTCTACCCGTTATACTGTTGTTGTGATGTATATTTGTATATGCATTATCTTGCGATAAATGCATGTTGGTTAATTAGCAAATGTTGCGATATATTGAAGCATGCTGATATGGTATATATATGCATGCCTGTTTCATATTCTTGCCATATATATATCTGTTGGTTCAGTTGATAATACCTATGCTAGAGGATAGCGGTAATTTGCATATACCCTTAGTATAGGGACCCAAAGGTGAAAACGTTTTCTAAAACCGGGAGTCGAGGATCCCGAGTAGATTTTATATATTTATATATTTATATATATATGGTTATAGTTTTCACAACTATTAATCGAATAAAGTTTATTCGATAACTTTATATTATTTAATGAATATTACTTGAATATTCATCCGAGGACTTATGACTCCTTTTATTTTATTAATTGAAGATTATTTCGAATATTTATTCGAGGGCTTATGACTCAGTTATATTATTTAATGAATATTATTTGAATATTCATTTGAGGATGTATGACTCGTTTATTTTATTTAATGAATATTATTTATAATATTCATTCGAGTTATTATGACTCCGCTTATTACTGAAATATATTCTTTATTTTATTAAAGAATAAGGTGTCAATAATCAAACTTATTTTCGATTATTCAAATAAGATATTACTTTCGTATAAGTATATCTTTGATTATTTGCTATTCATTCAAGTATAAGTTTTCCAACTTCTACCTCAATTATTCTTATGGGAATATTATTTAAATAACAATATTCAGATATTTCTTTCATATCGGGACTGATTTATTTTAATAAATCAGTATTACTCCAAACATTCTTAAAAAAAATGTTTTCGAGTCTTCAAAATGAATTTAAAAGGTAGAGCGGATCCCAAAACTTGTTTTCTAATTTAAGATCTTTCATTTTAAGGGGACTTGAATACTCGCTCAAAAATCTAAGGGATCCGGCTCTGTGGTGTATTTTATATTCACAACAAGGTTGCTGTTTTGATGAATGAATTGATTACTTGCCCAATGTTCGGGAAGTAAGCCCATCTAATTGAGTCGGCATAAGCGACAGGCCGGGGTACGGTCTATCAAAGTGTAAGTGGCTGGGTGGCAGTCCATCAACGCGTAAGAGGCCGGGTGGCGGTCCAGCACAAGGTCCTTATGTGGCCAGGGTGATGACCGGTGGGGGATTCATCCATCTACTAGTAGAAAAGGTTACTTATTGGTATCTTTGCCTGATCAGCAAGATATCAGGTTTATGCCAAAAATTTCTTTTCTTTCCAAATTCATTGGATATTGCAACTTTGTTCATACTTTACATGACAGAGGTTTTCAGGAAATGTATGAGAGATATATATCGGGACTTAATGAAGTATCTCGTAACTTCATTTCATTCAAAAATATTTCAAAGATTGAATCTATTCAAGTATTATCTTGTAGTCTCATCTATGGGATGAACTTTTGAAACTAATTATAACTTGAACGGTGGTAGTTCAAGTAGTATTTGGAAAAGATATAAGTATATTGGAGTATCTTGTAACTTCATCTTTTAAACTTATATCTAGTAAATGATTATCTTATGCATGTCAAAGATTTTCAGAAAAACGTTGAAACAAGGTTAGATATATGAAATCACCTTGCAACGATATTTTTATACAGTTATACACTGGAACTCTGTGTGTATTATGCATGGAAGAGGACTTCCAATATTTTGAAAAGTATATATGTATATATATACTGAATATTTTGCGACTTCATCGCATGAAGATATCAACTTGGTTCATTTCTTCTTAACCAAGACTTTCTTGAGTACTATGAGAATGCTCATATATTGTAAATTATAATACATATTATTTCGGTGGGCTTGTTGCTCACCCTTGCTTTCTTCTTTCATCACACAACATTAGATAGATAAGATGAACAGGACCAAGCTCCCAATTCGCAAGCGGATAGGAAACGTTCCGCAGCTTTCAGGAAGCGTTGAGGCCGCTGTAGCTGAGGTAGAAATTACCAATAGGCTAGGCTTTCAACTTTTGATGTACCAGATTATGTATATTTATGAATTATAATAATGGCAAAGAAATTTAAATTTATTCAGAAACCTTTTTAAGGTGTATTGGCATATAATGGTGGAATAAAACGACTTGTGATTATTTTTGGATATTCATCTCTGAGACTATAACTTGTGGTGTGTGTGTGTTTATTGTGGGGTCACAGTACAGAGTAGTTGATAATTTATTAAGATTGGGTGTTATTAAGGGAAATGGAACTCGTGACAACCCGGATCCCCGACCCCGGATTTGGGGGTGTTACAGAAGTGGTATCAGAGCTAAGCGTTATAAACCTCAGAGATGATATGACGTTAAAATAATAAGTTCACTAAGATAATAAGAACTCTTTCCAAGTTCATAGTCGGGCTACCTAACGTAGTACTGACAGTTAAAACCCTTATGGGAACCCTTATTAATATCGTGATAGAAGCGTAGTTCGTTATCATAGATGGTAGCGGGACTCCGAACCCTGAGGTTGAGGAGCAACAGCGCGATGATATTTTATTACTAATTGGAGATCGGATTGTGGATCCGATAGAGCGTCCTAACGCAGGACCGGATGATGTTCATATTGAGGATGTAGTGGTTGAGGATGTTGTCCTAGATGGGATTGTTGCTGAGGAGGATCTCATGGAGGATCCTAACAAGAATGAATAAAGGACCACTGAGGAATTGATGACCATGGTTAGGGCGACTACCAGAGGTAGGATTGGCCGGTCACTACCAGAGGTTCGTTCAAGTTTGTAAAGATAGTAGCCCCTTTAACGCGGCTTACTCATAAGACTGAGAAGTTCGAATAGACAGAGAAATGCGAGAACAACTTTTAAGAACTGAAACAATGATTGGTGACGACCCCTATGATGGCATTGCCGGATGGAAAAGGAGATTTTGTGATCTGTAGTGACGCTTCGCATAAGGAATTAAGGTGCTTCTTATACAGCACATCAAGGTAATCGTGTACGCGTCAAGACAATTAAGGGAATATAAAATTCGATATCCCCACCCATGAGCTTGGGCTCGTGGCAATAGTTTTGCCTTAAAGATTGGAGGCACTACTTGTATGGAGAGAAGTGTGAGATTTACCTAAGCCATAAGTGCTCTAGTACATTTTCACGCAGAAAGAGCTCAACATGCGCCAAATGAGGTGGTTAGAGCTAATCAAGGATTACGATTATGAGATTCTTTATCATTCGGGGAAAGCCAATGTGGTGGCTGATGCCCTTAGTAAAAAGGAGAGACTCAAGATGATAATGTCTTTGTGAGAGTTTATAAGAGGTTTTGAGAAAATGGAAATAGAAGTGAAGGTAACCGGAGTCGGTGCCGAAAAGCTGTTTGAGATTGCAATACAGCCCGAATTATTGGAAAAGAATAGATTGTGCCAGAAAAAGTGATGAATGAAGGCAGAGAGCCAACAAATAGATAAGAGATTAATACCGAGAAAGATGATAAGGGAATAATGAGGGATTCCAACAGAATTTGGGTTCCAAATGTTCAAGAGCTTAAAGATGAGATCTTAGAAGAAAGCTAGTTTGAGGAATAAGATTTAGAGCAAACCCTGAACGTGATAGTCAGGGAGGTTGCAATTAAGATATAAGGAACCCAGAATATACTAAAGTGGAAAATGAGGAGTTTAAATTAAAAGATGACCCTAATTATGGGGAGTAGGAAGAAATATTTAGACTCAGAAAATAGAAGTCGAGCGAGGTCAGGAGACCCGAGACGGTACTCCTATACAGAAATTCATGGACCTATCTAAACAGAACTTATACTTTATTCCCAACCACCACCTTGAGGGAAACAAGGTAGTGGGAAATTCTTTCAGGACCTCTAAGTCGCTAAGCTCTCAGAGTTCCAAGGAACAAGTTGGCCCAGTCGAGGCAAGAGCCTGGCTAAAGGAAATATAGGAATCATTTGAGATTCTAAATGATGGACGAACCACAAAAGACTGTTTTTGTCACTTACCCTCCTAAGAGAGAGACCACCCGCTGGTGAAAGGCCAAGGAAGGCACGGAGCAAGAGATTATAATAAACTGATTTAAGTTCAGTCAATTGTTTTCAGGAAAGTTCTTCCCAAGGTTATGGAGATATTGTAAAAGCTTTAGAGCCAGAGCAAAGGCAGACGAGTATGACGAATTATGAATCTAAGTTGTAAAAGTTATCATGATTCGTTCTGAGGGCACGAATCTAAAATGACGAGATATTTGAAATCAATGCTTATGTTGTGTTGGTTCATGAAATAATGATAAGAGAAAGGAAAAAAAAGGAATTGAAGTGGAAAGGAATATAAAGGCAATAGAGTTTGAGGAATGATAAGGGAGTTGGGTATGAGGAAACCCTAAAGACTCGTAGCAATTGAAATAGAGAAGTATGTAATCTTCAGGATGAGGGTGATTCACCATGAGTTAAAAATTGATGGTTGAAGGCATAAGAGATACATATATTTTATTGCCTGTAAGTTGGGAGGATCCGAGGAAACCTTGAGATAGTTCGAAGGATGAATAATAAAATGCGGATAGACTGAGGAGACAAGGAAGTACGAAATTAGGAAAAGTGGATGAAGGAAGTGACCTTCAAGAAAGTGAAGTGTAAGACCGGGGGCATGATACCCAGAAAGGGAGACGCCGGGTATGAAAGATATCCCAACATTGAGATGACTGTTGAGATAAACAACAAAAGAAAATAAGGATTTACTAAGAAGAAGTTCACATTGAACACGACCAATATCTTCTAGAACATCCCTATTATCATTACTAAATCAGGCAGAAAAACGGATAACCGTTGTTATCTTTTGGAGGCCATATTGGTTGACCTCATTTTGAATAAGGATATTATTGTGAAATTTGGTATAGACTATCGAGATGGGAATGATTAAATAAGATAATCTATCAAGGATATATGACTTGATTTATCCATGGAAGGATGCATGTACTTTTTCTAAAGGTGGAATTAAGGATAGAACATCGGTAACTTAAAATGAATCCTAGGGGAATGCATACAGGTTGGCATTTCACCCTTAATAGGGATAGTATGAGTTTTGGCAGTATGAATTGGAAATGATTAAGGTAATAACAACCTTTAAGGATCAGTGGAGAAATTTTTCAGAAGTATATAGACAATGGTTCTAGTAGTAGTAAATGGTATTTTGATATGCCCTGTATCTAGGGAATATAGGAGGAACGATTGAAGGATAACCTTAGAGGTTTTATAAGGAGAAAGGTAATATTCAAAATTCTCAAGAATAGAAATGTTGATAAAGGAAATATGACGTAATTATAATGATGCCAAGTGGGGCACGTGTTAAACCACGAGAAAGTATGGATCAAACCAGTAAAGGTCAAAATTGTTCAGGGCAATTAGGACCTAAGATAAAAGATGTTCTAAGTACGATCGAGAGTTAGTCGCGACAGTGATTAACCTCTAAAGACTGAGGCAATAACTTATGGAAAAATGGTGATATTTTTTTTTACTCATCAGATTTTAAGGAAAACATCTTCACATAAGCAGTGATTGAAATGAGGTAGAAAATTTATTTGGAGATGGTTAAAATGACATTGACTATAAGGAAATTTTACTATCAGGAAAGGCCAAAGAGGTGGCCGACACTTTAAAGGTAAGAGGATAATTATAGGCGCTTGTGCCAAAGGAATACAGTGATGATGGTTAAAGCTGTGAATGTTGTATTATGGTTTAGAAGATTGACATTCCTTCTGATGACTGTGCAATACCCAACCGTAATAGTAGTTGGTAAAGGTTTAATTCGTGTAATCGCCATTAGCGGACTATCTATCTTAGAAGGTCCTATCTTGAGAATAAGCCAGGACCATATTTCAAAAAGGACCAAACAAACCTTTGAGTTAAGTCTTCTATTGAAGGCATATGATTAAGAATGGTATTAACCTGCTATCGGTGCTTTAATTGAAACTCTTCTGCAATTTTATATGCTTCATGTCATGAATATACATCAGAATTTGGAGTGTTCTTCATGAATTATGATTGGTGGTTATGTTAACTCCTTAGAAGTATTCTATACGACATGTATGGACTCCGTATGGTTAGATATTAAGATTTCATGGAAAGTGAATGATGACAGTAGGTCAGTGGTGGACCATAGTAAGGCAGCAATGATTCTGTGAGTAATGAGCTGATTACAACCATGAGAGTTGTATTGGAATGGATGTTGAGATTAAGTACCACTAATCGGGTCGTGGTAGTGTATAAATTATCATTGATAGACTAATTAAGTAGAGTATCTACCTATTGAATATTTATTCCTTCTTATCAATAGATAATTGTATTACTATACGAGGAAGGTTGCGATGCAAGCATATAATTCTAGTAATGATGATGTCTAGAATGAGATCCCAGATTCGATTTTCGATGTCGAGGGAGTTTCAAAGGTGATTGTGTATAAGCTCGAGGAAGAGCATGGGTCCCTAGAATGATGGACAGAATAGCAAAAAAAAAAAAAAATTTAAGCATGCAAAATGCGATGCGATAATACTTGATGTTAATATAAATACATATATGTTTTGTTCTCCTATGACAAACCTCTATAGTTCAGAGGTAGATTCCAAGCCAGATATTTTATGGCAATAATTTTTTTTTTTACGAATATACAATTCTCTTCAGTTCGTTCTTTTCTCTTCTTTTAATTTCTTATAAACTGAGAAGAACAACCCTTCCAGAAGGGGAGGTATTGCCGAATGACTATCTATCTATGTGATAGAAGCCTAGTAGGATACCACATGTTGTTTAATTGCTTGTCAAGTACTAAAGGCTGGCCACCTTCTGTACTAACTATGCAATGTAACAAGTGTTCATGATCATAGTGATCTCTCAATAAATTCTTTTACTTCTATACGATGGATCAAGCTTCCAAAGATAGAAGCAGCTGAAAAAGGAGTAGTAAAGTTGTGGTAGTATTCGGAATGGAAACACATTCGTGATACTAAGGGTGACGTGGTTATTAAAAGGTTATAGAACGCTAACGAGTAGAAGTATAACCAGTATAATATTAGGAACGGAAGGTAGTAGCGATTACGAACTGGAAAAGAATGGGTATTGAGAAGCAAAAGCTCTAATGCTAAAAGTTATAATGAGAGTCTGTGCAATAGATTTGAAAGAAATTGGAATGATCACTTAGCACGAATTGAGTTTTCTTATGATGATGGATGATATGGCAGTGTTGGAATATCGCCTTACGAGGCCCTATATAGAAAGAGATGCTGATCTCCCTTGTATCAGAATGAAGTTGCAGAGTGCTAGATGTTCGGACCAGCAGTGGTCCAAGGGACCAAGGATATAATAGATCTAATCAGAGGACGGCTGGTAGTAGCCCAGGATGGACATAAGAAGTATGTTGAATTGACAACGAAAGGACAAGGAGTATGAAGTAGGGGACCTAGTATTGTGAAAGGTATCCCCTTGGAAAGCCTTGGAAAGGATTGATGAGGTTCGGAAAGAAAGCAAAGCTAAGCCCACGAATTGTTGGACCCTTGGATATATTAAGACGTATTGGGAAGATAGCATATGAGCTAGCCCTAACCCCGAACATGTAGCTGGTCGTAACGTGTTTCACGTATCAATATTAAGGAAGTGTAATTCAGATGCCAGATAAATAGGGGCATATGAGCGCATAGACATGCAACCCGACGTAACCTATATGGAGCAACCAGGAAGGGTTATAGAGTGAAAAGGAACAAGTGCTTAGGAGAAGGATTATCAAACTAGGCAGAGTTTGGTGGTGGGACCACAATGTGGGAAAATTTACTCGAGAGTTAGAAAGTGCAATGCTAAGAGAGTATCCCTATTCATTTTCTATCTGATTCCGGGACGGAATCCTTTTAAGGAGGGGAGACTGTAATAACCCCAATTTTTGGAAATTTTTGAAACCCTTATGAATAGTGTTTTTGCTAAATGGGAAAACTTTTCATGCCACACTATGTAGGGGTTCTGGTATGGATATTTTGAGATTTTATTAGTACTTTATATGGGATATAAGTGTATGTAAAGATCGTCAGAATCCAAATTCCGAACACTTTGATTTTCCCGGAAATCCACTAGATACGGAAAGAATTGAGTATAGGGTAACAGGATAAAAAGGATTTAAATTAAAGGATTATAAGAGAGGATCATAAAAGGAATATGATATATTGAGAAAGGTTAAGGGAACCTAAGTAATAAGATCCCGGGTATGATCCCTCAAACGATAAACGAAAATGAAAGTTAAGCGAACCGTATAACAGATCAGCGGTCATTAGGCAAACAATTAGGAAGTTAATCAAAGAGATTAGTGGGGATGATGTCACCCAACCAATGAGAATAGGACAAGGAGGGAAAGATGACATCATAGCATGATACAAGCATGACATGGGAAGGAAGGAGGTGTGGTTGAATGAGAACCACACAAAGTCCAAGGTTAAATAGGTAATTAACTAAAACAAAAACAAAACCAACCAAGCAAGCCAAATAATTCGTTCTTCATCAAAATAAAAAGGAACCAAGGCATTATTTCTTCATTTGCTCTCGGCTTTTTCACTTTTTAAAGGCAAGAATTTTCAAAATCCAAGATCCAAGCTTCCTAAATTGGTGAATTAATTCCCTAATCATCCTTATGCATAGTTATGGCTATATCATGAGTTTAAGCCTTCAATTCTTTCTCAATCTTCTTCAATAAATCAATGAAGGAGATAATGAATAGTGTTTTCAAGGTTTTAACTTGAATTTTTTCTTGTTTTCCTTTAAGATCCAAGCATCCATAAGACTTCTCAAAGCTTCTTAAGGCTTCCTAGCTACTCACACCACTTCAAGGAAGGTATATCATCTCCAAACCCTAGCTTTAATTTGTATACTAGGTTGATTTTGGTTGTTAGGGTAAAGAGTAGCTTGAAGCATGTTTGTTTAAGAGTTTGGGTTGGAATGGTGGTGATTGAATTCTTAAAATCTAAAGATTGGTTAAAGAATGTAGTATAGTTTAAATTCAAGTTTTACGAGTACGTAAATGGATTATAATGAATTGGTTTGGGGCTGTTATAATGTATTTTGGATGGAGTTTGGATTGGATTGTGAATTGGGGTTGAATTGTGGTTGTTTTGAGTTGGTTTAAATTTGGGAAATCGCGTAAACATAGTCGTCGTATTGTCCGATTTACTTTAGACTGCTTTTGTTCATAACATTAGGACCCGAGAACCCCCTGCTAGATGTTGACCATTGCCATGTTTAGATAGCTCATGTTACGAGCTTCGTTTTGATATGTAGTTCGTTTGATTCCGATGTACGGTTTAGGAGAAACGACCGTTTTAAGTAACGGCGTTTCGCGAACGAAACTTTTCCCCTCGCCTTACTTTGAAACATAGGTTAAAGACCAAAAAGGGTTAATTAATGTATGAAACAATTATGGTAAGAGTGTTAGGCAGTTGGTAAGACACTCGCGAAGGAATCGCCTTAAAACTCGTAATGGTTAAATTATTAAAAATGGTGGAGCCGAGGGTACTCGATTGACTTAAGAGAATCAGTAAGCGCAAAATGAGCGTCAGAATCTAAGTTGGTTAGAGTATAGATTTACAAGTGACTTTGGTTTAATTCCAACTTACTTGTTGTTTATAGGTTACCAGACTCGTCCCGAGTCATTCGTAACCCCCAGTCGCTCAGGCAAGTTTTCTACCCGTTATACTGTCGTTGTGATGTATATTTGTATATGCATTATCTTGCGATAGATGCATGTTGGTTAATTAGCAAATGTTGCGATATATTGAAGCATGCTGATATGGTATATATATGCATGCCTGTTTCGTATTCTTGCCATATATATCTGTTGGTTCAGTTGATAATACCTATGCTAGAGGATAGCGGTAATTTACATATACCCTTAGTATAGGGACCCAAAGGTGAAAACGTTTTCTAAAACCGGGAGTCGAGGATCCC
The DNA here is from genome assembly GCF_009905375.1 of Apium graveolens. Lineage (NCBI taxonomy): Eukaryota > Viridiplantae > Streptophyta > Magnoliopsida > Apiales > Apiaceae > Apium > Apium graveolens. The sequence goes on from NC_133657.1 coordinate 59,822,284, forward strand.
GAGTAGATTTTATATATTTATATATTTATATATATATGGTTATAGTTTTCACAACTATTAATCGAATAAAGTTTATTCGATAACTTTATATTATTTAATGACTATTACTTGAATATTCATCCGAGGACTTATGACTCCTTTTATTTTATTAATTGAAGATTATTTCGAATATTCATTCGAGGGCTTATGACTCAGTTATATTATTTAATGAATATTATTTGAATATTCATTTGAGGATGTATGACTCCTTTATTTTATTTAATGAATATTATTTATAATATTCATTCGAGGTATTATGACTCCGCTTATTACTGAAATATATTCTTTATTTTATTAAAGAATAAGGTGTCAATAATCAAACTTATTTTCGATTATTCAAATAAGATATTACTTTCGTATAAGTATATCTTTGATTATTTGCTATTCATTCAAGTATAAGTTTTCCAACTTCTACCTCAATTATTCTTATGGGCATATTATTTAAATAATAATATTCAGATATTTTTTCATATCGGGACTGATTTATTTTAATAAATCAGTATTACTCCAAACATTCTTAAAAAAAAATGTTTTCGAGTCTTCAAAATGAATTTAAAAGATAGAGCGGATCCCAAAACTTGTTTTCTAATTCAAGATCTTCCATTTTAAGGGGACTAGAATAATCGCTCAAAAATCTAAGGGATCCGGCTCTGTGATGTATTTTATATTCGCAACAAGGTTGCTGTTTTGATGAATGAATTGATTACTTGCTCAATGTCCGGGAAGTAAGCCCATCTAATTGAGTCGGCATAAGCGACAGGCCGGGGTACGGTCTATCAAAGTGTAAGTGGCTGGGTGGCAGTCCATCAATGCGTAAGAGGCCGGGTGGCGGTCCAGCACAAGGTCCTTATGTGGCCAGGGTGATGACCGGTGGGGGATTCATCCATCTACTAGTAGAAAAGGTTACTTATTGGTATCTTTGCCTGATCAGCAAGATATCAGGTTTATGCCAAAAATTTCTTTTCTTTCCAAATTCATTGGATATTGCAACTCTGTTCATACTTTACATGACAGAGGTTTTCAGGAAATGTATGAGAGATATATATAGGTGTATATATATATCGGGACTTAATGAAGTATCTCGTAACTTCATTTCATTCAATAATATTTCAAAGATTGAATCTATTCAAGTATTATCTTGTAGTCTCATCTATGGGATGAACTTTTAAAACTAATTATAACTTGAACGGTGGTAGTTCAAGTAGTATTTGGAAAAGATATAAGTATATTGGAGTATCTTGTAACTTCATCTTTTAAACTTATATCTAGTAAATGATTATCTTATGCATGTCAAAGATTTTCAGAAAAACGTTGAGACAAGGTTAGATATATGAAATCACCTTGCAACGATATTTTTATACAGTTATACACTGGAACTCTGTGTGTATTATGCATGGAAGAGGACTTCCAATATTTTGATAAGTATATATGTATATATATATACTGAATATTTTGCGACTTCATCGCATTAAGATATCAACTTGGTTCATTTCTTCTTAACCAAGACTTTCTTGAGTACTATGAGAATGCTCATATATTGTAAATTATTATACATATTATTTCGGTGGGCTTGTTGCTCACCCTTGCTTTCTTCTTTCATCACACAACATCAGATAGATAAGATGAACATGACCAAGCTCCCAATTTGCAAGCGGATAGGAAATGTTCCACAGCTTTCGGGAAGCGTTGAGGCCGCTGTAGCTGAGGTAGAAATTACCAATAGGCTAGGCTTTCAACTTTTGATGTACCAGATTATGTATATTTATGAATTGTAATAATGGCAAAGAAATGTAAATTTATTCAGAAACCTTTTTAAGGTGTATTGGCATATAATGGTGGAATAAAACGACTTGTGATTATTTTTGGATATTCATCTCTGAGACTATAACTTGTGGTGTGTGTGTGTTTATTGTGGGGTCACAGTACAGAGTAGTTGATAATTTATTAACATTGGGTGTTATTAAGGGAAATTGAACTCGTGACAACCCGGATCCCCGACCCCGGATTTGGGGGTGTTACAGAGTATCCGTTGAAGTGGAAACTGATGATATCAACGGATAACTGTTGTTAAGCTTATCCGTCGAAGAACAACCACTTGTCAACGGATGATAGATATCTGTTGAAGAAGGAAAAGATGTAGATATTGAAAGTGACATAATTGTTGAATCTGTGTGAATTGATTTTAAGTGAGGTGACACAGATTCTTCAACTAAGTCTGAAAGAATTGGCTGATGATCCAACAAATCATCTAAAAGATGATGATCACCAGGATTTGAGTGGGGCTCCTCTCTGAGTTTTAAAGAGGGAGAATCAGGAATTGATGTGAATATCATATCCACATCCAAAGATGATGATGGAGAATTTGGTGATTGATGTGTGTCTATTATGAGAGAATGGGGCTGTGACTCCACATTTGCTGGAGCCACATCAAGCTGAATTTGAGAAGGCAAAGATATAGGTGGATGTATATGTGCAGTGTGTGCCCCCTGTGTTGAAACTAGGGTTTTAGCCTTCTTTCTTCTTGAAAAGGCTTTGATAGGTGAATGTGTGGCTTCAGTGTCCCTCCCTCTTTTGTTCTGTGTCCTTGATTGGGAACTATTTTCAATAGCTGCATCCTTTTGGGAGGATGCAACTAGGGATGTGTTTGACTCCTTTTGAACCACCACAGTCTTTTGAGAAACTGTGGCTTGGCTGGCTAGGGTACCACTCACCTCTCCCACCTTATCCTGAGGGGTTTCTTGATGTTCACCCCTCCCCTCACCACTCACACCCTGTTCACTCCCTTCAGGGTTTATGGTAGTTGTTACAACTGTTGTCTTTTGAGAAACAACAGAGGTGGTTTTCTTTGACTTGTGTTTTGGAATTTTAGGTTTGGTGGCTTTGGTAGGAATCTGTTGGGACAAAGACACAGATTCCATTGCCATACTAGAAGGCAAAGAAACAATGGGGTTAGAAGAGGTAGGAGTTGCAGAAGTATTTACCTCACTTACCTGAGGTGCATTCATTATTGGTAAATATACCAATGGCACCTGGCTGTTGAGGTTAATTCTCAAAAGGTCTGCAAGGACCCTTTTCTCTTGTGCCCAGCATTTGAGTTTATTGCTCTCATTAGTTATGACCAAACCTTCAGCAACATGGTTAGCCAATAACATAAAGAATCTAGCATAGTAGATGTTATGAGGTCTATTAGCTTTGTTATCTAACCTGGAACCTAATTCTAGCATGACATAGTTGCTAAAATTAAAGTACCTATCAGAAACTAGCATATAGAGCATATTAACAAGAGATGAAGTTATGGCATCAAAATTGCTAATCTTCCCAGAGAAAACCTTGATAAAGGCATCTCCAAGAAAACTCCATTCTTTCCTAAGGCCCTTTCTTCTAATGCTCCCTAAACTAGCAAAATCAAAAGAATAGCCTATGGAATCTAACATAGCAGATACAACATTATCAGTGTATGGTGTCATGGCATTATTCTCAGGTAGCTTAAAGCAAGACTGTATATCATCACAGTTAATACAGTAATCCTTACCTTTGAGAGAGAAAGTAATGGTCATATCTGTGGAGTTGAACTCTGCAGTTGTCCAAATCTCCTCAATTACCTCACAATAGATAGTTGGGGCTTCCAGCATTGCATAGCTTAGTTTGCAGTTCTTGATAAAGTCCATCATCTTGTGATAATCTGAGTGGGCTTCATTCTTTTCCACCAAGGCTACGAAATTGTTCTTTTCATAAACAAAGCCAGACTGAGACATAATCTTGACTACTAGTGCCATTGTTATGAGTAGAGGTTGCAGAGAAAAGATTGAGAGTTTTGGGAGAGAAAGAGAGTAAAAATTGCAAGAAAGCGTAAAGTGAAATAAGAATTCAATGGGCTTTTATACTTTCTCGAATTAAAACGTAAATAGAATGATTAAATAATACTTTTAAGTAAATTACAACCGTTTGAGAATAAAGAAAACTGTAGAAATTCGGAAAACTGCCTTTAATACAAATACATACAACTGTGTATATATGTATCAACGGTTAAGTAAACGAATCAACGGCTGTGACTCACTTAAATTAACTGATATGACACTTCAACGGATGAGGTAAATAGTTATCCGTTGAAGATTAACACTGTTTTTATCCGTTGAAGGATAAAATTATCAAAAATGTATTTGTCTTTCAACGGATAATGAACATCCGTTGATAGAACAATTTTGGCTTTCAACGGATAGGGAATATCCATTGATAGAATAAACTTTACTTAAAGCCAACTTTGTTCTTGCCATAAATTCATTTCAGGCTTCAAAGCAGATTATAATGAGGAAATGAATTTATGAATAATTAAGCATACCTAGCTCACTTACTAATCTTGTGAATGTTGATTCATCAAGTGGCTTGGTAAATATGTCTGCAATCTGCTTTTCCCCTGGAACAAAATGAAGTTCCACTGTACCTTTCATCACATGTTCCCTTATGAAGTGGTATTTGATGTCAATATGCTTGGTTCTTGAGTGCTGCACTGGATTTTCAGTAATGGAAATGGCACTTGTGTTGTCACAGAATATAGGAATTTTGTCAACAGTTAGTCCATAGTCAAATAGTTGATTCCTCATCCACAGTATCTCTGCAAAGCAACTACCAGCAGTAATGTACTCAGCTTCAGCTGTTGATGTTGAAACAGAATTTTATTTCTTGCTGAACCATGACACAAGCTTATTCCCTAGAAATTGACAGGTGCCAGTTGTGCTTTTCCTGTCTATTTTGCAACCTGCATAATCTGCATCTGAGTAGCCAATTAGATCAAAACCAGACTCTCTAGGGTACCAAATTCCTAGATTTGGAGTCCCTTTGAGATATCTGAAAATCCTTTAAATAGCCACTAAGTGAGACTCTTTAGGGTCAGCTTGAAATTTAGCACAGAGACATGTAGAAAACATTATATCAGGTCTACTAGTAGTTAAATATAAAAGTGAGCCAACTGTAATAACCCCCAAAATTTTCAACTTTTTGTAACCCTTGTGAATAGTGTTTTAGCTGTATGAGAAAACTTTTCATGCCACACTATGTAGGGGTTCTATTATGGATATTCTGAGATTTTATTAGTACTCTATATGGTATATGAGTGTATGTAAAGATCGCCAGAATCCAATTCCGAACACTTTGGTTTTTCCCGGAAATACACTAGATACGGAAAGAATTGAGTATAAGGTAACAGGATAAAAATGATTTAAATTAAAGGATTTTAATAGAGGATCATAAAAAGGAATATAATGTATTGAGAAAGGTTAAGGGAACCTAAGTAATAAGATCCCGGGTATGATCCTTCAAACGATAAACGAAAACGAAAGTTAAGCGAACCGTATAACAGATCAGCGGTCATTAGGCAAACAATTAGGAAGTTAATCAAAGGGATTAGAGAGAGTGATGTCACCCAACCAATGAGAAGAGGACAAGGAGGGAAAGATGACATCATAACATGACATAGGCATGACATGGGAAGGAAGGAGATGTGGTGGATTTTTAACCACACAAAATCAAGGGCAAATAGGTAATTAACTAAAACAAACACAAAACCAATCAACCAAGCCAAATAATTCATTCTTCATCAAAATCAAAAAAGAAACCAAGGCATTGTTCTTCATTGCTCTCGGCTTTTTGACATTTTAAAGGCAAGAAATTTTAAAATCAAAGATCCAAGCTTCCTAAATTGGTGAGTTAATTCCCTAATCATCCTTATGCATAGTTAAGGCTATATCATGAGTTTAAGCCATCAATTCTTTCTCAATCTTCTTCATTAAATCAATGAAGAAGACAATGAATAGTGTTTTCAAGTTTTTAACTTGAAATTTTTCTTGTTTTCCTTTAAGATCCAAGCATCCCTAAGACTTCTCAAAGCTTCTTAAGGCTTCCTAGCTCCTCCCACCACTTCAAGGAAGGTATATCATCTCCAAACCCTAGATTCCTATGTTTAATAAGATGATTTTGATTATTATGGTGATATTGTAGCTTAATGTTTGTGGTTTAGAGTTTGGGTTGAAGTGGTATTGAAATGGAATGGTAAATCTTGTTGTTTTGATTAAAAGAACTTAAGTATAGTTAAAGTTAAGCTTAGGCATAAGTATAAATGTTGGAATTGAATTGATTGGGGCTGTTATGATGTGATAAGGATGGATGTTGGTTGTGTGTTTGATTTGAGGTTGAATTGTGGTTGGTTATGAATGGTTGAAAATTGGGAAATCGCGTAAACATAGCCGTCGTAACGTCCGATTTTCTTTAGACTTTTTTTGTGCATAACATTAGGACCCGAGAACCCCCTGCTAGATTATGACCATTTCCATGTCTAGATAGCTCGTGTTACGAGCTTCGTTTTGATATGTAGTTCGTTCGATTCCGATGCACGGTTTAGGAGAAACGACCGTTTCAAGTAACGGCATTTCGCGAACGAAACTTTTCCCCTCGCCTTACTTTGAAATATAAGTTAAAGACCAAAAAGGGTTAATTAATGTATGAAACATTTATGGTAACTGTGTTAGGAAGTTGGTAAGACACTCGCGAAGCAATCGCCTTAAAACTCGTAAAGGTTAATTTATTAAAAATGGTGGAGCCGAGGGTACCCGAGGGACTTAGGAGAATCAGTAAGCGCAAAACAAGTGTTAGAGTCTAAGTTAGTTAAAGTATAGATTTACAAGTGACTTTGGTTTAATTCCAACTTACTTGTTGTTTATAGGTTACCAGACTCGTCCCGAGCCTTTTATCACCCCAAGTCGCTCAGGCAAGTTTTCTACCCGTTATACTGTTGTTGTGATGTAAATATATGTATATGCATTATATTGTGATAAGTGCATGATTGTAATTAGCAAATGTTGCGAGATATTGAAGCATGTTGATATGGTATATATATGCATGCCTGTTTCGTATTCTTGCCATATATATCTGTTGGTTCAATTGATAATATCTATGCTAGAGGATAGCGGTAATTTGCATATACCCTTATTATAGGGACCCAAAAGATGAAAACACTTTCTAAAACCGGGAGTCGTGGATCCCGAGTAGATTTTGTATATATGTATATATATATTTATATATATATATATATGGTTATAGTTTTTAAAACTATTAATCGAATAAGGGTTATTCGATAACCTTATATTATTTATTGAATATTATTTCGAATATTATTCGAGGGCTTATGACTCCTTTATATTATTATTGAATATTACTTGGATATTCATTCGAGGATGTATGACTCCTTTATTTTATGAATATTAAATAATAATATTCATTCGAGGTATTACGACTCCGCTTATTACTAAAATATATTTTTTATTTTATTAAAGAATAAGGTGTCAATAATCAAACTTATTTTCGATTATTCAAATAAAGATAGTACTTTTATATAAGTATATCTTTGGTTATTTAATATCCATTTCAAGTATAAGTTTTAATACTTCTACTTCGATTATGTTTATAACGATTATCTTTATGATAATATTATTTAAATAATAATATTCAGATATTTTCTAATATATTGGGGCTGATTTACTTCATTAAATTAGCATTACTCCAAACATTCTTTAAAGTGTTTTCGAGTCTTCAAAATGATTTTTAAAAGTGAGAGCGGATCCCAAAACTCATTTTTATATTTAAGATCTTCCTTTAAAAAGGGGATTTAAATACTCGCTCAAAACCGGAGGGATCCGACTCTATGGTGTATTTTATATTCGCAACTAGGTTGCAGTTTTGGTAAATGAATTGATTACTTACCCAACGTTCGGGAAGTAAGTCCATCTATCGAGTCGGCATAAGCAACATGGGCTCAGTGGGCGTCCATGATAGTGTAAGTGGCTCAGTGGGAGTCCATCAAATGCAAAAGTGGTTGAGTGGCAGTCCAGCATAAGGTCCTATTGTGGCCAGGGTGATGACCAGTGGGGAATTCGTCCATCTACTAGTAGAAAAGGTTACTTATTGGTATCTTTGCCTGATCAACAAGATACCTGGTTTATGCCAAAATTCTTTTCCTTTCCAAATTTATTGGATATTGCAATTCTGTTCATACTTTACATGACAGAGGTTCTCAGGAAATGTATAAAGAAGATGTGTATGTGGATATATATATATATATCAGAACTTAGTGAAGTATATCATAACTTCATTTCCTTTAATAATATTTCAAAGATTTAATCTATTCAAATCTTGTCTGGTAGTCTCATCTATGTGATGAACTGTTGAAAGCTCATTATACTTTGAACAGTGGTAGTTCAAGTAGCTTTATAAATGATATAAGTGTAGTGAAGTATCTGGTAACTTCATCCCTTGTTTTTACTTATATCTAGTAAGTAATTATCTTACACATGATAAAAGATTCTAGTAAGTATCCATTTAGATACTTATATTATTGTTATCACTATATATTATCTTGCGAGCTGTAAGGCTCACTCTTGCTTTATTTCTTCATCACACAACAACAGTTAGGAAAGATGGCCAGACTCCAGCAGACCCAGTGCAAGCGCGTGGGAAGCGTCCCGCATCTTCCCGATGAGGTTGTGGCTGCTATAGCTGCAGAGGTAGATCTATTGGCAGATCAGGCATTCTATTTTTGAGAATCAATTATGTATAATTATAACTTGTGGCAAATAATGGCAATTAACTGTAAATTTATCAAGTAATCATTTTGGGTTGTAATAACTTTTAAATTGTGGATTCAAAGACTTGTACTTATTTCAATTTCATCTCTGAGACTATAACGGGTTGTGGTGTGTGTTAGTCTGGGGTCACCGCATAAGGTTATTTATTATTAATTAAGTGAAGTGATATTGTGGAAAGAAAGACCGTGACGACCCGGATCCCCGACCCCGGATCTGGGGGTGTTACAGAAATGGTATCAGAGCCAAGCGTTATAAACCTCAGAGATGATGCGACGATATAATAATAAACTCACAAAGATAATAAGAACTCTTGCCAAGTTCATGGTCGGACTACTTAAAGTAGTGCTGACAGTTAAAACCCTTACGGGAACCCTTATAAGTATCATGATAGTAACTTAGCTCGTTTAATGTGTAGGCGCCTGAGATAGAGGACTCTGAGATGTTCGAGCGTGAGCATGATGAGGCACTCCTAGATGTTGAGGATCAGGAGGAGCCTGAGATGGAGGAGGATGAGGAGGACCCCTCAGAGGAGTCAGAGATGGAGGTCATTGCTATTTCAGATGAGGAGGACCCCTCAGAGGAGTCAGAGACAGAGGTTATTGCTATTCCAGATGAGGAGGACCCGGATGAGGTCCCAGTAGCTGAGGAGCGTGATGGACCTATGGTAGTGTATGCTGGTACCCCTTTACCCATACTTCCGGTGGTCAGAGCCCCTACCCCTCCACCACTATCTTGGATTCCCTATGATGACAGCTCAGAGACCCATACTTTCGAGCCTAGGCAGACCGAGAAGGCACCCTCAGCGGCTCCGGATTCACCACCTCTTGACCCTGCCCACAAGCAGTCTTCGTTAGCTCATGGATATGTTCAGGATGTTCTGAGGACCTGAGTGGTTGTTGCCGAGGCCCGACTGGATAGGCCAGGAGGGAGTTGGATGCGGAGAGGGCGGGTAGGCGTACCCGAGCTTATGAGACTAGGGCTTCTATACCCCGATCCTTGAGGAGGGAGCTTACGGGGATAGAGCTCACGTCCCGAGCGAGACTCAGATCGCTCCAGGGGGACAGGCATGGTAGGATCTCCAGGCTGCAGGCCGACTATATTTTCCGTCGTGCGATGGAAAGGGTATGGGAGCTGACCCGCTCCGGTGTGTGATTCAGGATTGACGATGGAATAGTCTAGTTGTCTACTTAGCCGAGGCCTTAGTAAGAGCCAATTTTTCGGGATAGTTGACTTGTATATAGCATCCCTTTTTCTGACTAGACAGATAGACTCTTGTGTATCACTTTTGGGACAGATGGCTGTAGCACTGTTGTACTTTTGACCAGATCAAACTATGTATTTCTCGCATTATGTATATATTTGTTTCCTTTCGGTTCAGTTCCATAGTGACGGGATCACTGTTTTTATCATTATTATTACTGCACTTCGTATTAGAACTGTCATAAAATAATAGAATTGCGATATACGTTCTCCCCATTATGAAGCTGTGCAAGGCACAATGTTGTATATGATTGTGACCTAACGTTGAATTTCCCAATAAATTTTTTTATTATCAGAATCATGCCGCCAAGAAAGATTGGAACTAGGGCGAACCCTGGATCTGAGGACCAGGGAAGCCATAACCAGGATGATAGGAACCAGGAACACAGTGAAGAGGAAGATGAGGATTATGTGGAACAGGATGACTCCCTGTATGAAGAGGAAGAGGAAACATATGATGTTGAGGGATTTGAGATAGAGGCTGAAGAAGGAGAAACTGAGGTTGAGCAACCAGTACCAAACCCAGGCATGGATCCCATGGGCCAGTTCATGCAACTCCTAAGGCAGAATTTGGAACGTCAACCCAACCCACCCCCTCAAGAAAATAACAATACTGTGGCAAACTCTTTCAGGGCTTTTAAGTCCCTTAAGCCCCCTGAGTTCCACGGATCAGCCGACCCAGTTGAGGTAAGGGCATGGTTAAAGGAAATGGAGAAATCCTTTGAGATTTTGAGTACCGATGAGGCACAGAAGACTGTATTTGCTACCTACCTTCTGAAAGGAGAAGCTAACTACTGGTGGGAGGCCAAGAAAAACATGGAGACAGATGCTATTATAACCTGGGAGAGATTTAGTCAGTTGTTTCTGGGAAAGTATTTCCCGAGGTTTATGGAAAACCAGATGGAGCTCAAGTTCTTGGAGCTAAAGCAGAATAACTTGTCTGTAGCAGAGTATGAAGCGAAATTTACTGAGTTATCAAGGTTTGTGCCGGAGTTTCTGAGCACCGAGGAAAAGAAAGCTAGGAGGTTTCAGCAGGGACTGAAACCGTGGATTCAGAATAGGGTGGCAATCCTTGAGCTTACGGACTATGCCACTCTGGTGCAAAAGGCAACGATTGTAAAGTCGGAAGTGAACAGATGCAGAAGGAAAGAGAGAAGAAAGGAATAAAGAGGAAAAGTATAAGCATGGGTGGAGGTTCCGCAGGAAGGAGCTTCCCAACTAGATTTAATCGAGGAGCAGTGTCCTTACCAGGAAAGAACACTGGGTTTAAGTGGCCAATGAGTGTAAGTGTGAGCCAGGGCGGCCAGAAGTCAAGAATGTCCTATCCCAACCAGTCTCGACCCCCATTGCCAGCCTGTAATATATGTGGAAGGAATCACACTGGGGAGTGTAAAGGAAAGCCAGTAACCTGCTTTAAGTGCGGTCGGGAAGGTCACTATTCAACTAAATGCCCATCATCAACCCCTGCCGTCATTCCAACCACCACTTGTCATCAGTGTGGATTCCCATGTCATTGGAAGAGGGAATGCCCAATGAACAAACCAGCAGCTTCGGGAGCAAGCAGAGCTGCTTCTAATAAGCCACCTACTGCAAGGACTTTCAACATGACAGTCCAGGATGCTATGAAAGATTCAGATGTGATAGCAGGTACCCTTTCTCTAAATTCAGTCAGTGCAAACGTTTTATTTGATTCGGGAGCAACTAAATCTTTTATATCAAAGGACTTTGCGCGTAAGTTAAGACTTAAGGCTGAACCCTTGATAGAACCCTTGCAAGTAGAAATAGCCAATCATGAAATTATTCCTGTTAACCAGATTCACCCCGCCTGTGAGATAGGCATAGGGGAGCAATCTTTTAGTGTTGATCTAATTCCTTTTAAATTAGGGGAGTTTGATGTAATTTTGGGAATGGACTAGCTATCTAGCAATGATGCTCAGATAGACTGTAAAGGGAAGAAAGTTAAGCTAAATATCCCAGGGAAGAAAGAAGTTATATTTAGAGGAAAGAGGCAGACGCAGAGATTTTTGACCATGGCCCAGGCCAAAAGGATGCTACGAAAAGGAAATGAGGCCTACCTAGCCTATGTGGTGGACACGCAGAAGGAGGTGCCCAACTTACAAGATATTCCAGTAGTCAACGAATTTGAAGATGTATTCCCACAAGACCTTCCAGGATTACCACCCGGTAGAGTGATTAAATTTGCTATTGAGTTGGCCCCAGGGACGGCGCCAGTTTCAAAAGCACCTTACCGGTTAGCCCCGTTAGAAATGAAAGAATTAGCTATCCAATTGCAGGAACTCTTGGATAAGGGTATGATAAGACCCAGTGTGTCTCCATGGGGAGCACCAGTTTTATTTGTTAAGAAGAAAGATGGGAGCATGAGGCTGTGCATCGACTATCGAGAGTTGAACAAGCTAACCATAAAGAACAGGTACCCATTACCTAGAATAGACGATCTGTTCGACCAGCTAAAGGATGCTGTTTATTTTTCCAAGATCGACCTGAGAACTGGATATCACCAACTAAAGATTAAACCCGAAGATATTTCCAAGACAGCGTTCCGTACCAGATATGGGCATTATGAGTTCTTGGTAATGTCCTTTGGATTAACCAACGCCCCAGCGACTTTCATGGATTTAATGAATAGAGTATTTAAGAAGTACTTGGACAAATGTGTGATAGTTTTTATCGATGATATTTTGATCTACTCAAGGACTGAGACAGAACATGCAGAGCATTTGAGGATAGATCTAGGAATACTCAGAGAGGAGCAGTTGTATGCCAAATTCTCGAAGTGTGAGTTCTGGCGGAATGAAGTACAATTTTTAGGACATGTGATCAATAAAGAAGGAGTATTGGTCGACCCCTCCAAGATAGAGGCGGTCTCAAATTGGGAAAGGCCAAAAACACCCACAGAGGTAAGGAGTTTCATAGGATTGGCCGGCTACTATCGTAGATTTGTACAGGACTTTGCGAAGATCGCAGCCCCTTTGACCCGACTTACTCGTAAGACAGAGAAGTTTGAATGGACGGAGAAATGCGAGAACAGTTTTCAGGAATTAAAGAAAAGATTGATAACGGCTCCGGTGTTGGCATTGCCGGATGGAAAAGGAGATTTTGTGATATATAGTGACGCGTCGCACAAAGGATTAGGATGTGTGCTTATGCAGCATGGTAAAGTGATTGCGTATGCGTCGAGACAATTGAAGGAATACGAGGTTAGATATCCTACTCATGACCTTGAGCTCGCGGCAATAGTATTTGCCTTAAAAATTTGGAGGCACTACTTGTATGGAGAGAAGTGCGAGATTTTCACAGACCATAAAAGCCTCAAGTATATATTTACGCAGAAAGAGCTCAACATGCGCCAGAGGAGATGGTTAGAACTAATCAAGGACTATGATTGTGAGATTCTCTATCATCCAGGGAAAGCCAATGTGGTGGCTGATGCCCTTAGTAGAAAGGAAAGACTCAGAATGATAAAAACTTCGGAAGAATTGATAAGGGATTTTGAGAGAATGGAAATAGAAGTAAAGGTAACCGGAACCGGAACTGAAAAGCTTTTTGAGATCTCAATGCAGCCAGAGTTATTGGAAAAGATCAGATTGTGCCAAGAGAAAATAATGAATGAAGGCAGAGAGTCAATGACTGGAGAGGAGATCCATACTGAGAAAGATGATAAAGGGATAATGAGGTACTCCTACCGGATTTGGGTTCCAAATGTTCAAGAGCTTAAAGATGAGATTTTGGATGAAAGCCATAGTTCAAGGTATTCCATTCACCCGGGAAGTACCAAGATGTATAGGGATTTGAAGGAATATTACTGGTGGCCCAACATGAAGAGGGACGTAGCAGAATGGGTAAACAAATGTTTGACTTGCCAAAGGGTAAAAGCAGAGCACCAGAGACCCAGTGGACTCTTACGACCCCTGGAGATTCCCGAATGGAAATGGGAACAGATAGCGATGGATTTTGTTGTAGGCTTGCCAAGGACGAAAGCCAATCACGACGCCATTTGGGTAATTATAGACCGACTGACAAAGTCAGCTCATTTCATTCCTATCAATGAGAGATACACAGTCGATAGACTAGTGGACATTTACCTTAAGGAAATAGTAATGCGACATGGAGTCCCAGCGTCCATTGTCTCAGACCGAGACCCCAGGTTCAACTCCAGATTTTGGAGGAGCTTTCAGGAATGTGTGGGGACCAAGTTAAATATGAGTACCGCGTACCATCCCCAGACGGATGGGCAGAGTGAAAGGACCATCCAGGCACTAGAGGATATGTTGAGAGTCTGTGCAATAGACTTTAAAGGGAGTTGGGATGATCACTTGCCGTTGATCGAGTTTTCTTATAACAATAGCTTTCATGCTAGCATCGAAATGCCGCCTTATGAGGCCCTGTACGGAAGAAGGTGTCGATCTCCCTTATACTGGGATGAAGTAGGAGAGCAGAAGATGCTCGGACCCGAAGTGGTCCAAAGGACCAAAGACATAGTGGATCTTATCAGAGGACGGCTTGTAGCAGCCCAAGACAGGCAGAAGAAATATGCAGACCTAGCCCGAAAGGACACGGAATATGAAGTCGGGGACTTAGTACTGCTAAAGGTATCCCCTTGGAAGGGATTAATGAGGTTCGGAAGGAAAGGAAAACTAAGCCCAAGATATATTGGACCTTTTGAGATATTAAGACGGATTGGAAAGTTAGCTTACGAGCTAGCCTTACCCCCTAACTTGCAACAAGTTCATAATGTGTTCCATGTGTCAATGCTAAAGAAGTACCATCGAGATGCCAGACATATAGTGGAGTACGAGCAGGTGGATATGCAGCCAGATCTAACTTACGTGGAGAAGCCAGTAAGGATTATAGATAAGAAGGAGCAGGTGCTTCGGAACAAAGTGATCAAGCTAGTCAGAGTACTATGGCAGAATCATAATGTGGAAGAATCAACTTGGGAACTAGAGAGCACAATGCTAGAAGAGTACCCCCATTTGTTTTCTGTTTGATTCCGGGGCGGAATCCTTTTAAGGAGGGGAGACTGTAATAACCCCCAAAATTTTCAACTTTTTGTAACCCTTGTGAATAGTGTTTTAGCTGAATGAGAAAACTTTTCATGCCACACTATGTAGGGGTTCTATTATGGATATTCTGAGATTTTATTAGTACTCTATATGGTATATGAGTGTATGTAAAGATCGCCAGAATCCAATTCCGAACACTTTGGTTTTTCCCGGAAATACACTAGATACAGAAAGAATTGAGTATAAGGTAACAGGATAAAAAGGATTTAAATTAAAGGATTTTAATAGAGGATCATAAAAAGGAATATAATGTATTGAGAAAGGTTAAGGGAACCTAAGTAATAAGATCCCGGGTATGATCCTTCAAACGATAAACGAAAACGAAAGTTAAGCGAACCGTATAACAGATCAGCGGTCATTAGGCAAACAATTAGGAAGTTAATCAAAGGGATTAGAGAGAGTGATGTCACCCAACCAATGAGAAGAGGACAAGGAGGGAAAGATGACATCATAACATGACATAGGCATGACATGGGAAGGAGATGTGGTGGATTTTTAACCACACAAAATCAAGGGCAAATAGGTAATTAACTAAAACAAACACAAAACCAATCAACCAAGCCAAATAATTCATTCTTCATCAAAATCAAAAAAGAAACCAAGGCATTGTTCTTCATTGCTCTCGGCTTTTTGACATTTTAAAGGCAAGAAATTTCAAAATCAAAGATCCAAGCTTCCTAAATTGGTGAGTTAATTCCCTAATCATCCTTATGCATAGTTAGGGCTATATCATGAGTTTAAGCCATCAATTCTTTCTCAATCTTCTTCATTAAATCAATGAAGAAGATAATGAATAGTGTTTTCAAGTTTTTAACTTGAAATTTTTCTTGTTTTCCTTTAAGATCCAAGCATCCCTAAGCCTTCTCAAAGCTTCTTAAGGCTTCCTAGCTCCTCCCACCACTTCAAGGAAGGTATATCATCTCCAAACCCTAGATTCCTATGTTTAATAAGATGATTTTGATTATTATGGTGATATTGTAGCTTAATGTTTGTGGTTTAGAGTTTAGGTTGAAGTGGTATTGAAATGGAATGGTAAATCTTGTTGTTTTGATTAAAAGAACTTAAGTATAGTTAAAGTTAAGCTTAGGCATAAGTATAAATGTTGGAATTGAATTGATTGGGGCTGTTTTGATGTGATAAGGATGGATGTTGGTTGTGTGTTTGATTTGAGGTTGAATTGTGGTTGGTTTTGAATGGTTTAAAATTGGGAAATCGCGTAAACATAGTCGTCGTAACGTCCGATTTTCTTTAGACTGTTTTTGTGCATAACATTAGGACCCGAGAACCCCCTGCTAGATTATGACCATTTATATGTCTAGATAGCTCGTGTTACGAGCTTCGTTTTGATATGTAGTTCGTTCAATTCCGATGCACGGTTTAGGAGAAATGACCGTTTCAAGTAACGGCGTTTCGCGAACGAAACTTTTCCCCTCGCCTTATTTTGAAACATAGGTTAAAGACCAAAATGGGTTAATTAATGTATGAAACATTTATGGTAAGTGTGTTAGGCAGTTGGTAAGACACTCGCGAAGGAATCGCCTTAAAACTCGTAAAGGTTAATTTATTAAAAATGGTGGAGCCGAGGGTACCCGAGTGACTTAAGAGAATCAGTAAGCGCAAAACAAGCGTTAGAGTCTAAGTTAGTTAAAGTTTAGATTTACAAGTGACTTTGGTTTAATTCCAACTTACTTGTTGTTTATAGGTTACCAGACTCGTCCCGAGCCTTTTATCACCCCAAGTCGCTCAGGCATGTTTTCTACCCGTTATACTGTTGTTGTGATGTAAATATATGTATATGCATTATCTTGTGATAAGTGCATGATTGTAATTAGCAAATGTTGCGAGATATTGAAGCATGCTGATATGGTATATATATGCATGCCTGTTTCATATTCTTTCCATATATATCTGTTGGTTCAATTGATAATACCTATGCTAGAGGATAGCGGTAATTTGCATATACCCTTATTATAGGGACCCTAAAGATGAAAACACTTTCTAAAACCGGGAGTCGAGGATCCCGAGTAGATTTTGTATATATGTATATATATATATATTTATATATATGGTTATAGTTTTCAAAACTATTAATCGAATAAGGGTTATTCGATAACTTTATATTATTTATTGAATATTATTTCGAATATTATTCGAGGGCTTATGACTCCTTTATATTATTATTGAATATTACTTAGATATTAATTCGAGGATGTATGACTCCTTTATTTTATGAATATTAAATAATAATATTCATTCGAGGTATTACGACTCCGCTTATTACTGAAATATATTCTTTATTTTATTAAAGAATAAGGTGTCAATAATCAAACTTATTTTCGATTATTCAAATAAAGATAGTACTTTTATATAAGTATATATTTGGTTATTTAATATCCATTTCAAGTATAAGTTTTAATACTTCTACTTCGATTATTTTTATAAGGATTATCTTTATGAGAATATTATTTAAATAATAATATTCAGATATTTTCTAATATATTGGGGCTGATTTACTTCATTACATCAGCATTACTCCAAACACTCTTTAAAGTGTTTTCGGGTCTTCAAAATGATTTTTAAAAGTTAGAGCGGATCCCAAAACTCATTTTTATATTTAAGATCTTCCTTTAAAAAGGGGATTTAAATACTCGCTCAAAACTGGAGGGATCCGGCTCTATGGTGTATTTTATATTCGCAACAAGGTTGCAGTTTTGGTAAATGAATTGATTACTTACCCAACGTTCGGGAAGTAAGTCCATCTATCGAGTCGGCATAAGCAACATGGGCTCAGTGGGCGTCCATGATAGTGTAAGTGGCTCAGTGGGAGTCCATCAAATACAAAAGTGGCTGAGTGGCAGTCCAGTATAAGGTCCTATTGTGGCCAGGGTGATGACCAGTGGGGAATTCGTCCATCTACTAGTAGAAAAGGTTACTTATTGGTATCTTTGCCTGATCAGCAAGATACCTGGTTTATGCCAAAATTCTTTTCCTTTCCAAATTTATTGGATATTGCAATTCTGTTCATACTTTACATGACAGAGGTTCTCAGGAAATGTATGAAGAAGATGTGTATGTGGATATATATATATATATATATATATATATATATCAGAACTTAGTAAAGTATATCATAACTTCATTTCCTTTAATAATATTTCAAAGATTTAATCTATTCAAATCTTGTCTGGTAGTCTCATCTATGTGATGAACTGTTGAAAGCTCATTATACTTTGAACAGTGGTAGTTCAAGTAGCTTTATAAATGATATAAGTGTAGTGAAGTATCTGGTAACTTCATCCCTTGTTTTTACTTATATCTAGTAAGTAATTATCTTACACATGGTAAAAGATTCTAGTAAGTATCCATTTAGATACTTATATTATTGTTATCACTATATATTATCTTGCGAGCTGTAAGGCTCACTCTTGCTTTATTTCTTCATCACACAACAACAGTTAGGAAAGATGGCCAGACTCCAGCAGACCCAGCGCAAGCGCGTGGGAAGCGTCCCGTGTCTTCCCGATGAGGTTGTGGCTGCTATAGCTGCAGAGGTAGATCTATTGGTAGATCAGGCATTCTATTTTTGAGAATCAATTATGTATAATTATAACTTGTGGCAGATAATGGCAATTAACTGTAAATTTATCAAGTAATCATTTTGGGTTGTAATAACTTTTAAATTGTGGATTCAAAGACTTGTACTTATTTCAATTTCATCTCTGAGACTATAACGGGTTGTGGTGTGTGTTAGTGTGGGGTCACCGCATAAGGTTATTTATTATTAATTAAGTGAAGTGATATTGTGGAAAGAAAGACCGTGATGACCCGGATCCCCGACCCCGGATCTGGGGGTGTTACACCAACCATGCCTCTATAACTTGAAATGTCTATAGACTTTTCAGCCTTGTTTAATTCAAGCTTGGTGGTAGTGGCCATGGGAGTTTTTGCAGATGAACAATCCATTAAGTCAAACTTCTTTAAAAGATCATAAATATATTTAGTTTGACTAATGAAAATTCCACCACTAACTTGTTTAACTTGTAAACCAAGAAAATAAGTTAGCTCTCCCATCATGCTCATTTCATATTTACTTTGCATTAACTTAGCAAAGTTTTTACAAAGCTTATCATCTATAGAACCAAATATAATATCATCTACATAAATTTGAACAAGTATTGTAGAGCCATTAACATTTCTAAAGAAAAGAGTTTTGTCAACAGTACCTCTTGTGAAGTGATTATCTAGAAGAAATTTTGACAGAGTCTCATACCAGGCTCTAGGTGCTTGCTTTAGTCCATAGAGTGCTTTCAACAGATAATACACATAGTCTGGAAAATTTGGATCTTCAAATCCTGGAGGTTGGCTTACATAAACTTCTTCCTCCAATTCCCCATTCAGAAATGCACTCTTGACATCCATTTGATAGACCTTGAAATTGGCATGGGCTGCATAGGCTAGAAAGATTCCGATGGCTTCAAGTCTTGCAACTGGAGCAAATGTCTCATCAAAATCTATTCACTCTTGTTGAGAATAGCCTTTAGCAACCAATCTGATTTTATTCCTTATGAAAATGCCATTTTCATCCATCTTGTTTATGAATACACATTTTGTGTCAATAGAACTCTTATTCTTTGGTTTGGGTACCGGCTTCCATATTTTGTTCCTTTCAAATTGGTTTAGCTCCTCTTGTATTGCTAAAATCCAATCTGGATCCAATAGAGCTTCTTTCACTCTCTTAGGTTCCTCCTGTGATAGAAAGCTACTATACAGACATTCATCTTGAGTAGCCCTTCTAGTTTGCACTTTAGATGTAGCATCACCAATGATCAGTTCAAAAGGGTGATTCTTGGTCCATTTCCTTTGAGGTGGTAGATTAGCTCTAGATGAGGTTGCCTCAGTATTGTCATGATGTGAGATAGAATGTTGATTGGTTGAAACTCCCCCTGAGTTACTGATCCTTTGAAAGGAATTGGGAGTTCTATCAACGGATGAAGTGAAATGATTATCCGTTGACAAACTATGATCAACGGATGCTTCATTATGAACTTCAACGGATGATGCACTTTGTCTTTCAACGGATGCTGCATTGCTTCTATCAACGGAAGCTGAATTATGACTTTCAATGGATGCAGCATTATGTGCATTATCCAAAGGCAGATTTTGAATTCTTTTCGAGGTGCCTTCTCCATCATTCTCATCTTCACTATCATCACAATATATCTCAATGTTGTCAAATTTGAGTCCTTCATGATGTCCCTCATCTGTTAGTCCATCAATCTTTTTATCATCAAACACAACATGCACAGATTCCATGACAATGTTGGTTCTTAGATTGTAGACTCTATATGATTTTCCAGCAGAATAACCAACAAATATTCATTCATCAGCCTTTGCATCAAACTTCCCTTTGTGATCAGGTTGATTCCTTAGAATGTAGCATTTGCAACCAAAGACATGCAAAAAGTTTAAAGTTGGTTTTATTCTCTTGAACAATTCATAGGGAGTCATGCCTTTTGCCTGATTAATTAGAGAAATATTCTGAGTGTAACATGCACAGTTAACAGCCTCAGCCCAAAAGTATGTTGGGAGTTTTGACTCTTCAAGCATTGTTCTTGCAGCTTCAATTAGTGATCTGTTCTTCCTTTCCACCACACCATTTTGTTGTGGAGTCCTTGGAGCTGAGAACTCATGCATGATCCCATTTTCTTCACAGAACAACTTCATGGTTGTATTCTTAAACTCAGTTCCATTATCACTCCTGATATTCCTTACTTTGAAATCTGGATGATTGTTGACTTGCTTGATATGATTGATAATGATTTCACTAGCTTCATCCTTTGATCCAAGGAAATAAGCCCATGAAAACTTTGAGAAATCATCTACAATCACTAGGCAATATCTTTTCCTTGAAATTGACAATACATTGACTGGTCCAAAAAGATCCATGTGTAGCAGTTATAATGGTTCATCAATTGTTGATTCAAGCTTCTTACTGAATGATGCTTTCTTTTGCTTTCCTTTCTGACAAGCATCACACAGTCCATCCCTTGTGAATTCCACTAGAGGGATTCCTCTAACTAAATCCTTTTTGACTAGATCATTCATTGTCTTCAAATTCAAATGGGACAGCTTCTTGTGCCATAGCCAACTTTCATCTGGACTTGCTTTGCTGAGAAGACAAGTAATTGATTCTGAATCTGTAGAGTTGAAGTCAACTAAGTACACATTCCCTTTTCTAACTCCAGTTAGAACCACTTTGTTGTCCTTGACAACACAGGCTTCAGAATTGAAGGAAACAGTATTCCCTCTGTCACATAGTTGACTGATGCTCAATAGATTGTGTTTGAGACCATCAACTAATGCAACTTCATCAATGATGACATTTTCTTTTGAAATCAAGCCATATCCCATAGTGAACCCTTTGTTGTCATCTCCGAAGGTTATGCTAGGGCCATCTCTCTCCTTGAACTCTGTGAGCAGGGTGAAATCTCCTGTCATGTGTCTTGAATAACCACTGTCCAAGTACCATAGATTCCTTCTTTTTCCCTGCACACAACAAAATCAATCAAGTTGATTTTGGTACCCAAGTTTCCTTGGGTCCAGCCTTGTTAGTCTTTTTCCTAGACTTCATTCCTCCTGCATCTTTTGACTTAGGTAACTTTAGGTCAACCTTGGTCTCAGATGTAGTTGGTTGAAGTGTAGGGTTAGTCACAGAATCATTTAGCACATTTGGTTGAATTTGATAAGGCATGGATTGTGCAAACATATTATTCCACATAGGCATGTTGTATGGCATCTGAGGCATACTGAATGTAGTAAAATAAGGATTATTAACATAAGGCATGTTTGCAAAATGTGCATGAGGATTCTGATGAGACATAACAGGCATAGCATGCAGAGGTGACATAGACATGTTAGACATGTAGGGAGTTAAAGGCATGGGAGCATTCTTAACAGATTTGCAGTTATCAGATAGATGATTAACACTTTTACAATGCACATAGTTTTTTCTAGGAGCATACTTATCAGGTGTGTAATTGTTGTGTTTGTTAATCCCTACCTTCCCATTTCTATTAGATTTTCTTTTAGTTTCCTTTTTATCCTCAACCAACTTAAGCCTATTTTTCAACTGATCTAAAGTCATGTGTCCTATATTCACATTACTGGCATCTTTGGATGTGCTAGCTCCTTCTTTGACAAAGTTCTTAAAAGTTGAACCAACCTTCTTATTGAGATTTTTCTTTTTAGAATCACTTGCCTGTTTTAATTGATGAGCCTTCAATGGATGCTCTTTTTCTTCCTTCAATGGATAACTTTCATCATCCGTTGATTCCATATCCATTGAGAATCCATCAATTAATTCTAACTCCTTTTTGTTTTTCTTCCAGGCATTCTCACAGAATGATTCAATTCCATGAACCTTGACAATCTAAGCACTAACATCCCTAGATATTTTCCAGGCCTTGATTACCTCTTGCTCACTTTCTAACTGTTTAGAAAGAATTTCTACTTTCTTAACAGCTTCTTCTAGTTCACTCTTAACAGTCAAGCATTTAATTTTAATCTTTTCAAGCTCAATTACCTGATCCTCTAACACAGCATTCCTATAACTTAAAAACACATTATTTTCTTTGATTCTTGTGTTTTCTTTAGCTAGTGATTTAAAGGAAACACGCAAATGATATAATTCATTGGATATATCATTTATGGCTTTATTGCATTCAATTTTAGAAAGCTGAGAGAGGTCAGTAGTAATTACCTGGTTGCTTGATGAACTAGTTTCATTTTCATCAGAATTAGCCATCAGGGCTAGGTTAACATATTCCATATCATCATCTTCATTGGTTCCATCTGCTGCCCAATCATCTTGAGTGAGAAAAGCTCTTTCCTTTTATTTGAGCAAATCAAAATACTTCTTTTTGTAATCAACTTGCTCAAATTTCTTCTTATCAGAGGTTGGCTTCCTGCACTCATTTGCAAAGTGTCCACTAATGCCACAGTTATAACATTTGAACTTAGATTTGTCCACCATATTTTTGTTGACCAAGTGAATTTTGTATTTTTCTTGAATTTCATCTTTGCAAACCTCCTGGACAGAAAAGCCAGATGTTCATCAACATCATCAGAGTCATCTTGACTGGAATTGTCTTCATCCTCAGCTACTTGCTCCTTTCCCTTGCTTGATTCTGCTTTGCTTGTGCCAATTTTGAGACTTGGCATTGTCTTTTCCTCATTCCTGGCTTCAATCTTCTCATTGTCAGCTATAAGTGTAATTGATCCTCCTTTTCTCTTTCCCTTTTCCAACAGCTCATCTTGCTCCATCTCAAGTTCATAAGTCTTCAAAATTCCATATAATCATTCAAGTGTGAAGTTCTTATAATCTTGAGAATTTCTTAGAGAAACAGTCATGGGCTTCCATTCCTTTGGTAGAGACCTCAGAAATTTTAAGTTGGAGTCCTTGACTTGGTACACTCTACCATACAGCTTCAATCCATTTAACAGTTTCTGAAATCTGTTGAAGGTATCATTTAATGATTCTCCTTCTTTAAAATGAAAATATTCATACTGTTGAATGAGAAGCTGCATTTTGTTCTCTCTGACCTGCTCAGTACCTTCACAGATGATTTGCACAGTATCCCAAACTTCCTTTGCAGTTTGGCTATTAATGACATTATCAAACATATCTTGATCTAAGCCATTAAACAGAATGTTCATGGCTTTCTTGTCCTTGCGAATCTCTTCAATATCTTCAATAGAGACCTCTAGAATGGATGAATAAGTACCTAATGCTGCTTTGGATAGTACGTCGGGTCGAGGAATGAGAACAAAAATTTCATCGACCAAACTTAAGGACTTTGTAATACATATAGTATTACAGAAGACTCCATCGAATGTTTCCTCTACTCCTGATTCTCCTTCGAGTACACATTTTTCGATAGCACATTATGTAAGTTGTAATAAATTTTATGTTAAACACCAAAATTTTCTTGCAGCTATTACTACAAGTGTGGAGCCACGGTCTTTTAAGGAGGCTGTGAAAGACATAGGGAGGTGTAGTGTTATACAAAAAGAAATTCAAGCTTTAGAAGATAATGGCACATATCTTCCTCCCGGTAAGAAAGCTCTTGGCAATAAATGGGTGTACAAAATTAAGTATAACTCAGATGGAACAGTTGAAAGATTGAAGGCTGGACTGGTTATTTTTGGGAATCATCGGGTGGAAGGTATTGATTATAATGAAATATTTACTCTGGTGGCAAAGATGGTCATTGTTCGGGTTTTCTTAGTCATTGTTATATCAAGAATTTGGGAATTACTTCAAATGGATGTCCAGAAAGCCTTTTTACGCGGCGATCTCGATGAGGAAGTTTATATAAAATTTCCACCTCGTTTTAAATCTTCAAATCCTTGTATGGTTTATTGTCTTCGTAAGTCAATATATGGGTTAGGACAGTCACCTCGTTGTTGGTGTGATAAACTTCTTGCAGCATTAAAGGAATATAGATTCATGCAATCTTATACTGATTATTCACTTTTTACGTATACAAAAAGTGGTGTGCAAAAAAATGTAATTGTCTATGTTGATGACTTGATTATTTCTGGAAGTGACTCCCATGCATTAAAGATGTTTAAAGATTATCTTTGCTCTTGTTTTCCCATGAAAGATCTTAGTCTTGTAAAAGTAGCTTCACATAGTGGTTTTGTGAAGATATTGTTAGTCCCTTAACAATATAACAAGAATTACTGAAGGGGGTTGAATGGAATTCTTGAAACTTTTTCTTGATTAAAAAAAAATATTCTAACTCAAATATATATATATATAAGTGTGAATTGATTAGCACAATGCGGAATAGTTATTTAAATGAATCAAAACACAAGTAATTAAAAACAAGAGTCTTTAAAAACTTTCTGGTGGATTTGAATGATTCCACCAGAGATATATAATATATATCGAGAGAACCTTGTGTGCAAAAAGCTCTCCGCTACTTACAAATATTGAACAACTAAGAATGCAGAGAAATGCTAAGAATTCTGCTTACAAATGTTTCTCTGCTTGTATCTCAGATAATTCCTTAGTTGCTACTTCTTGGTTTATATATCACCAAGATTACAAAGTAATGAGACATGATAATAAAACAAAAACTATCTAGTCTATTACAATGCTACTTCATTACTCTATTCCAGCATCTTTGAATATCTTCATAATAGCATGGAAATGGCAATGCTTCTTTGTTCTCTAAAACCCAGTTGAATAGGCTACCACATTCCATTTGCATCAACTCGACGCATGTGTCTGTATTGTCACTGTCAACAGATATTTGAATTCTTTATCCGTCGGGTTCATGATCATCCATCGAGTTATTGATCATCCATCGGGTTGTTGATCACCCATCGAATTCATTGTTGTTTATCCGTCGGGTAGCAATCAGGCACTTGACTTTATTTCACTTATGCAGAATTACAAGACATCATCTATGTACAATTAATCAGCCTATTCTGCATATCTAACTAAAGTCAACATGACTTAAGTACTACCACATATTCTAAACAATGTGTATTTTGAAATGTGCTACAGACTTATTGTTAGATATATTTGATAATGTCATGGCTAATATAATTTATGTTTAGATTTCAGATCTTACTTAACAGGACAAATCAGTACTTAACTGTTGATCAGTACTTATACTGAAAGTCGGGACTTAAGGATATCAGTACTTATATTATCAGGAGATAATCATCAGAAGTTAGATATCAGAACTTAAGTGCTGAAGGACAATCAGATAAGGACAGTAGCTGATTAAAGGAAAGAAGATCGAGATAAACATAAGAAGAGATATGCATGAAGAAGGAGTTCCGTGAAGAATGGAATACTTGGATGAAAAGATATCTGATTGATATATTTTAGGAAGCAGAATTATATTCCATATCAATTAGCGATTATCTTGTAACTGTGTAGTATATAAACACATACATAGGGTTTACACTATAAGTGTTATCATATTCGAGAAGATTATTAATTGTAACCCTAGCAGCTCTCGTGATATTTGTTCATCACTGAGAGGTAACAGTTCCACACTGTAACATAATTTATTGTTTCAATAAAGTTTGTTTTTTGTTACTTAATATCGATTTGATTGTATTATACACTGTATTCACCCCCCTCTACAGTGTGTGTGACCTAACAAGTGGTATCAGAGCTTATCTGTTAACACACATACAGTTAAAGATCCAAACACAATCATGTCGGACACAGAAACTCCAACTAAGCCTACCAAAACTGAGGAACCACCAAAGACACAAATTCAGAGTCGGTATGAGACCATCAGAGTTCCCATACTGAGACCATCTGAATATCCCATATGGAAGGTAAGGATGACCATGATCCTGAAAGCAACAGATCCAGAATACCTTGATAGAATCAAGGAAGGGCCTCACAAACCAACCAAGCTCGCTGTTGCAGTTGCAGGTGAAGCAGCAAAGACCGTACCAAAGGAGAAGAGTGATTATACTGCTGAAGATATAGCATCAATTGCTAAGGATGCTAAGGTACGACACTTACTGAATAGTGTCATTGATAATGTAATGTCAAACAGGGTAATCAACTGCAAGACTGCTAAGGAAATATGGGATGCTCTGGAAACAAGGTGTCAGGGAACTGACACAATTAAGAAGAACAGGAAGACAATACTCACTCAAGAGTATGAACATTTTGACTCAAGGACTAATGAGTCATTGAATGATTTATATGATAGATTTGTCAAACTTTTGAATGATTTGTCATTGGTTGATAAAGAGTATGATCTTGAAGATTCAAACCTTAAATTCCTGTTAGCTCTTCCTGAATGCTGGGATTTGAAGGCAACGACAATAAGAGACAACTACAATCTTGATGAAACAACTCTTGATGAAATCTATGGAATGCTCAAGACTCATGAGCTTGAGATGGAACAAAGAAGCAAGTGGAAAGGAGGAAAGTCAAGGACAGTTGCTTTTAAGGCTGAAGAAGAATCCCCCCAAGCAGCTTCCTCAAGGAAAGACAAGGGTAAAGCTCTTGTCATAAAGTCTGAAACTGAGTCATCAAGTTCTGAAAGTGATGATGACTCAGATTCTGAAAGCTTGCCTGAGACTGATGCTGATGAGGAGATGATGAAGCTGTGTGCTCTTATGGTGAAAGGAATCACAAAGATTGCATACAGGAAGTTCAGGAAGGGAAAGAAGTTTTCCAGGAAAGGCATAAGCTCTGACAAGAAGAATTTCAGAAGATCTGAAAGCAGAGGAGGAAAGTCTGACAGAGGAGATTATACCAATGTTAAATGCTATAACTGTGGTGAGAAAGGCCACATATCTCCTGATTGTAAGAAGACAAAGGGTGACAAAGGCAAGGCTCTTGTCACAAAGCAGAAATGTTGGACAGACACCTCAGAATCTGAAAGTGAGGAGAAGTATGCATTGATGGCAAATGCTGATAAAGAAAGTGCTGAGAGCAGTTCTGAAGCTGCTGAAACAAAGGTACCTCAGACTACTTATGCTTTTCATACTGATGATATTAATGAGTTGAGAAGATATCTTAAAACCATGTTTGTTAGTTATAGAGATCAAACTTTAACATGTGAAAGATTAACTTCTGAAAATCTTGCTTTTAAGAAAAGAAATGATTTCTTAGAAAAAGAGTTAGTCATGTTCCATCAAACTCAGAAGGATAGAGATGATGCTTTTTATGTTAGGGATGAAGTACTAAAAATGAATGAATCTCTAAAAACTGAGTTAGAAAAGGAAAGAGAGATTATCAGGACTTGGACTAACTCTGGCAAAACAACTCAAAATTTGCTAAGTAGTGGAAACTGGAAAGAAGGCTTAGGTTATGGAGAAGATAAGAATGATAAAGGAACTGAAGAGATTAAGCCTGTTATTAAGCAAAAGCCAAAGTTAAAACCTGTTAAGTTTGTAACTGTAAAGTCTGAAAATGAGAAATCAGAAGTTAAAGAGGAATCAACTTCTGACAAACTAAAACAGGAAAAGACAGCTGAAGTGAACATAGGCTTAATGACAAAGAAGCAGCTTAAGCATAAGTTGAAAGATGTCAAGAATGCAAACAAGGTAAAATCACCTAGGAAAAATAGGAATGGAAAGGAAGGTGTGAATAAAAGCAATGATTATAAACCTGTTCCTGATGCTCCTAGGAAAATATGTCATAACTGTGGAAGTTCTAACCATCTGGCTTTTTTTTGCAGGAAGAATAAGAATATTAACTCCTTACCTTCAAAATCAGGAGTTAAGAGTCAGTCTGTTAGATGCAAACCACAAAATCCTTGTTTTCATTGTGGTAGTTTATGGCATTCCATTTATACTTGTAAGGAATATCATAGTTTGTACTATGATTATTATCAAATAAAACCTTCTTTGAAGAAAGTTTCCATTGTTCCTTCTAGTGTAAATTCTGATTCAAAGTCTGATAGTGTAAGTTCTGATAAGAAAATTGTTAACATAAACTCTGATGCTAAATCCGCTGCAAATGTTAACAAACTTAATAGGGCCAAAGGATCCAAGCAAGTTTGGGTCCTTAAAATTAATAATTAGTGGTCTTTGTGATTGCAGGGCAACAGGAAAAATATTCTAGTTCTGGATAGTGGATGTTCAGGACATATGACTGGAAATAAGGCCCTGCTATCAGACTTTGTGGAGAAAGCTGGCCCAAGTGTTTCTTATGGAGATGGCAACATTGGAAAAACATTGGGATATGGCAATATCAATCTTGGAAATGTCATAATTATAGAAGTAGCTCTGGTCTCAGGACTTAAACACAATCTGCTGAGTATAAGTCAAATCTGTGACAGAGGTTATCATGTTGATTTCTTTGAAGAACACTGTGAAATTATGAGTAAATCTAAAGGCAAAGTTGTTCTGAAAGGATACAGGCGTGGTAACATTTATGAAGCTAAGCTTTCAACAAGTACTGATGGTTCTGAAATCTGTCTGATGAGTAGAGCATCAATTGAAGAAAGATGGAATTGGCACAAGAAACTCTCTCATTTAAATTTCAACAATATAAATGAACTGGTCAAGAAAAATCTTGTGAGAGGACTGCCAAAGTCAGTATTTGCTCCTGATGGCCTTTGTGATTCCTGTCAGAAGGCCAAACAAAGAAAATCTTCATTCAAGAGCAAGACTGAATCATCAATTCTTGATCCTTATCATCTACTACATGTTGATCTATTTGGTCCAGTAAATGTCATGTCTATTGCAAAGAAGAAATATGCATTGGTCATAGTGGATGAGTTCACCAGATACACATGGGTGTATTTTTTGCACACAAAAAGTGAAACTGCATCTATCTTGATTGATCATGTCAAACATTTGGATAAATTGGTCAAAGATTCTGTGAAAATTTTAAGGAGTGATAATGGCACTGAGTTCAAGAATTTGATAATGGAAGAGTTCTGCAAAAACCATGGAATAAAGCAGGAATTTTCTGCTCCTGGAACTCCACAGCAAAATGGAGTTGTTGAAAGGAAGAATAGAACTCTCATTGAAGCTGCACGAACAATGCTTGAAGAAGCAAAGCTTCCAACCTATTTCTGGGCTGAAGCTGTGCAGACTGCTTGTTTTACTCAAAATGCAACACTCATTAACAAGCATGGAAAAACACCATATGAGATGGTGAAGAAAAAGAAGCCAAATCTGAAATACTTTCATGTATTTGGATGCAAGTGTTTTGTTCTCAAGACTCATCCTGAACAGCTATCCAAGTTTGATCTAAAAGCTGATAAAGGAATCTTTGTTGGATATCCACTTTCCACAAAAGCCTTCAGAGTCTATAATTTGAGAACAAAAGTGGTCATGGAATCTATCAATGTCTCTTTTGATGACAAGAAGATTACTGGTCTTGAAGATTTCATTGACCATGATCAGCTGAGATTTGGAAATGAAGACTTAAATTCTGATACTGAAAATCCTAACAGTCTAAGTCCTGATACTGTAAACTCTGATGGATTAAACTCTGATGTTATTGAAACTGTGGTGACTACGTCAAAGGAAGATGCACCTATGCAGGGGGAGCATACTCAAGATCCTACCATATCTCAAGAAACATCAGAACATACATCTGGCTCTTCAAGTTCAGATTCGTCAAGTTCTGATAAGCCAAGTTCTGATAGTGCTGAAAATCTAAATACTGAAGAATCCAACTCAGAGAGCATAGTTTCATGGGGAGTATCAGATAATGAAAATGAAGACAACATGGATCATGGGGGAGCATCCAGTTCTAGAGAAAACCTTCCATCTGCAAGGAAGTGGACAAAATCACATACACCTGATTTGATAATTGGAAATCCTGATGCAGGTGTCACAACTAGAACAGGTACTTCAAATGAATGTCTCTATAATTCTTTTCTCTCTCAGACTGAGCCAAAGAAAGTGAAAGAAGCTCTTCAAGATGCTGATTGGGTGCAAGCAATGCAGGAAGAGTTAAATGAATTTGAAAGAAACAAAGTCTGGACCCTAGTGCCAAGACCAAAGAATAGATCTGTTGTTGGTACAAAGTGGGTATTCAGAAACAAAACTGACAGTGATGGCATAATTACAAGGAATAAGGCAAGGCTGGTTGCAAAAGGATATTCTCAACAAGAGGGAATTGATTATGATGAAACATTTGCACCAGTAGCTAGGTTAGAAGCCATAAGGATATTTTTGGCTTATGCTGCTTACAAAAAGTTTACTGTCTTTCAAATGGATGTGAAAAGTGCTTTTCTCAATGGAGAATTGGAGGAGGAGGTATATGTTGAACAACCTCCAGGCTTTGTAGATTCCAAACATCCAGATTATGTCTACAGGCTTGATAAAGCACTTTATGGACTTAAGCAAGCTCCTAGAGCATGGTATGAGACTTTAGCTCAGTTTCTTCTGGAAAGTGGATTCAAAGAGGAACAATAGACAAAACACTGTTCTACCTCAACCATGGAAAGGACTTACTTCTGGTCCAGATTTATGTTGATGATATCATTTTTGGGTCTACAAATGACAAACTTTGCAAGAAGTTTGCCAAACTAATGCAGTCAAGATATCAGATGAGTATGATGGGGGAACTTAGCTATTTTCTGGGCCTTCAAGTCAAGCAGAATGAAGAAGGCACTTTTATTTGTCAAACCAAGTACACCAGAAACTTGCTGAAGAAATTTAGAATGCAAGATTGTTCAAGTGCATCCACTCCCATGGCCACTGCAACAAAACTGGATAAGGATACTGGTAAATCAGTAGATATTACTGACTACAGAGGTATGATTGGCTCTCTACTCTATCTAACTGCTAGTAGGCCTGATATCATGTATGCTACCTGTCTTTGTGCAAGATTTCAAGCAGATCCAAGAGAACCTCACTTAACAGCTGTGAAAAGAATCTTTAAGTATCTTAAAGGAACAGCTGATCTGGGATTGTGGTATCCTAGAGAATCAGATTTTAAACTAATAGGTTACTCAGATGCAGATTTTGCAGGTTGAAGCAACATACTAATTCCTTAGTTGCTACTTCTTGGTTTATATATCACCAAGATTACAAAGTAATGAGACATGATAATAAAACAAAAACTATCTAGTCTATTACAATGCTACTTCATTACTCTATTCCAGCATCTTTGAATATCTTCATAATAGCATGGAAATGGCAATGCTTCTTTGTTCTCTAAAACCCAGTTGAATAGGCTACCACATTCCATTTGCATCAACTCGACGCATGTGTCTGTATTGTCACTGTCAACAGATATTTGAATTCTTTATTCGTCGGGTTCATGATCATCCATCGAGTTATTGATCATCCATCGGGTTGTTGATCACCCATCGAATTCATTGTTGTTTATCCGTCGGGTAGCAATCAGGCACTTGACTTCATTTCACTTATGCAGAATTACAAGACATCATCTATGTACAATTAATCAGCCTATTCTGCATATCTAACTAAAGTCAACATGACTTAAGTACTACCACATATTCTAAACAATGTGTATTTTGAAATGTGCTACAGACTTATTGTTAGATATATTTGATAATGTCATGGCTAATATAATTTATGTTTAGATTTCAGATCTTACTTAACAGGACAAATCAGTACTTAACTGTTGATCAGTACTTATACTGGAAGTCAGGACTTAAGGATATCAGTACTTATATTATCAGGAGATAATCATCAGAAGTTAGATATCAGAACTTAAGTGCTGAAGGACGATCAGATAAGGACAGTAGCTGATTAAAGGAAAGAAGATCGAG
This sequence comes from Apium graveolens, assembly GCF_009905375.1. NCBI lineage: Eukaryota > Viridiplantae > Streptophyta > Magnoliopsida > Apiales > Apiaceae > Apium > Apium graveolens. The sequence goes on from NC_133657.1 coordinate 59,854,555, forward strand.
ATAAACGTAAGAAGAGATATGCATGAAGAAGGAGTTCCGTGAAGAATGGAATACTTGGATGAAAAGATATCTGATTGATATATTTTAGGAAGAAGAATTATATTCCATATCAATTAGTGATTATCTTGTAACTGTGTAGTATAAAAACACAGACATAGGGTTTACACTATAAGTGTTATCATATTGGAGAAGATTATTAATTATAACCCTAGCAGCTCTCGTGATATTTGTTTATCACTGAGAGGTAACAGTTCCACACTGTAACATAATTTATTGTTTCAATAAAGTTTGTTTTCTGTTACTTAATATCGATTTGATTGTATTATACACTGTATTCACCCCCCTCTACAGTGTGTGTGACCTAACACTTATTGTTACATAAGCTACTCACTCGATGGATAATAAGTCTTCATCCGTCGGGACTATATTGAGTCATCCGTCGGGACTATAAATCTTATCCGTCGAGTGCTACATAATTTCACTAAGTAAAATCTACCAAGGTGTTTTTTTCATGAAATCATCAAGTACACAATATATACACAACAATCTCCACCAATTTATGTCTACTGGAATTGTAGCCATAAATTAAGAGACACTTGATGATAACAAAACACCTTAAAAATACAACTTTTAAAAAAAAGTAGATACTACTGAAAAGTACTTCAAATTAACAAAATGTACAAAGTTTTGCTCACAGTCATTTTCAAGATGCTCCTCTAGCCTGAGCAGATTTATTTAGTTCCTTTAAGGTCTGGATCTCTTTCCAAGCTTTCTGCTATTTTCCTCAATCTGATTTTGGAGCTGCCTGTGGAATTCCAGTTAATCAGATTCTGAGAGATTTAACTTTCCTTGTATTTCCAAAAGAGTCTCATTGCTGGAGATGCTCAATTGGTCTTCTAATCTGAAAAATCTTCTCACTCCTTTGTCATCCATGAACTCCATCAGCCAGTAGGGCCTTAGATGCACTCTTCTCCCTGTGTAAGGGATGATTAGAGTCTTTGGGAGTGTATCTTTAGCTCTAATACTCCTTAGCTCTTCAATCTTCTTCAGTACCAATCTTCTTGCAGTAATATTGAACCTAAAGTTCTTCTTGAAGGATGAATAAACTTTAATTTGTACAACTTGGCTTTCTTGAAGGATCATGTGAAGTGGCCATTGAATCTCCTTTCCTCCTTTGTACTTGAACACTAACCTTTCAGGTAGGTTTCTGTATGCATCAATTCCTCTCACTTCATCTAGTTCATCTAGATAGAGGTTTAGATCAGAAAATTCTTTGATGTCACACAAGTACATGTAATCTCCCTTATTGACTTTAGATTGAGCTTTGACTACTGATTTGGATTTGAGAGGTGACAACTTCACTTTCTTGACTGCTCTTGACTTTGTTCTCTTTGGCTTGTTAAGGATTGGCAAATAGAAGTCAGGAATTGGTATGTTCTCCCATTCTACTGGTTCATCCTTAGGCACTATAGGTTCACCATGGATGTTCCTGTAAGGATCCACCACTTTGATATCTTCAAATACCACAGAGGATTTTGATGCTTGAGTTGTAGTTGGAGTGGATTCCTTGGGAAACTGATTCTCCAATTCCTTATCAACAATGTCCAGTTTCCTTTTAGTTCTTTTAGCCAATTCCTTGATTCTTGGAGATTTCTTCTGTTGTTCAACTTGCTTCTTTGATTCAATAACTTCAGATGGCTGAGAAGGAATTTGTTGTGATGAATTTACAGCATGTAGCTTGGCTAAGATAGCAATTTTTTTTCTTTTGTTTAGTCTTTTTAGCATCCAGAGTAACTTGCTTCTTTCCTGCTTCAATCTAGCCTTTTCTTCTCTCTTTGCTTGAGCAAATTGAGGATGTCCGGCCACTACACAAATTTCTTTCCCATTCCTGAAAATTTTAGCAATTCTTCTTTTAGAAGCTGAATCAGCTGGATCTTTGTAGAAAGAAATTGAATTTGACAGAAGCTTCTTTTCATCAGGCTTAGGTGTCTCATACACAGTATCCAAAGGGTTCTTCAATGATGATTTTGAGTAGTTTACCCTTTGTTTCAGAATTATCTCAGCCTTTGGAGATTTGATGCAGGATGACTGTCCTCTTTCCAGATAGTTCATGCTCATCTCATTCACACTAATTTGCTTGACTTGAGAGTGATGGATGGCTGACTTAACTGGCTCCTTGACAAGTTCAAACTTCTTTTGTATATCCTCATCAATTTTCTCCCAGTTGACTAAACTCAACTTCTCCTTATCTGCTGCTCTTAAGTTGGTTGCTACTGCATTGATCAGATCTATACTGTCTCTAACTGGTGGCTTTGAGATAGTAATTGAAGGCACAATTACTTTACTGATTTGAATCTGAAGCCTCTCCCCTTCACTTGGTCCTTTCTCCCCTTTTTATTTTCATCAAGTTGAGAAGAGGAGGAGGTTTGAGCAGCCACCAATTTTTGAAGTAAATCTGTCTATTGGGCTTGATGAAGATGAATGGCTGTTAAAGATGCTTCCATGGCTGACATTCTTGTGTCCAGGGCATCTATCTTGGTTGCAAGATCAGAATTTTTCCATAATTGCCTCTTGATGTCAAGCATTGTAGCTTCTGGAAGTTTAGAATCCATCTTGTATGAAATGGCCTTCTTCATCTCCTCAATATCACCCTTCATGGTGTTTACATCCCTAACATATTGGAAGCCTTGGATTTATTGAAGTTGCAGGGAGGCTAGATGTGCCTGAAGGAGCTTCTTGGAGTTGGCATTAGTAGTGGTTTGAAGAGGAATGTTTGTCTGATTGATTAGCTGGATCAGGGTTGTCTTCAAGTAGTGCTTATCACAGTGCTTTGAAAATGCCCATGATGACATACCTGATCTTGAACTTGAGCCTACTTCCCCCCCTATGTCCATTGTCTCATCTTCACTATCCCCACTCCCATCACCAAAGAAATCAGCTAAACCACCAGTCTCATAGTCCACATCACTAGCTGTAGAAGGAAAAGCTGTGATGGCATCCTTAGCTCTCATCATAGACTATGTGGTATACACCAAATTCAGCATCCTTTATGCGTTGTCATTGCCCTGTTCAGCTAGAAGTTGATAAGCTGGAACAGGGTGAGTAAATGCCTCAGCATCAAGGGAGGTGGAATCTATAACAGCTTTAGGATGCTGAGATAGTCCCTCCCTGTCTGTATCCTGGACATTCATTAACTCACTAGCAATGACATCCATCCTTATAGCTCCAGTACCTGCATTTCTCTCGTTTTCTCTCTTTTGTTGCATCAGGGTCTCACCCTGGCTCCCCACCCTCACACCCTCACCTTCACCTACTAAGGTGGGACTCCTCTCACTTTCTTTTGTCAATCTTGAAGAAATGGATTGCATAGTTTCACTCATTACCTCTCCTTTTTCCTGGGAGCAACCCATACTCTCACTCAAAACACTCTTCTCTCTCAATCCTAAGAGTGACTATACAACTACTAAATCTTCTGCACTTGAAATAAATGAAGTTTGAAGCTGTGCAGAGATACTCGACGGATGAGTGATATCCATCGGGTGAGTGGTTTTGCTATCCGACGGATGACTGCTATTAAGCTTATCCGTCGGGATACAATCACTACTCGACGGATGAGAAATATCCATCGAGAGAGTAGAAATGAATGAACTGGGAAAAGAAACTATTGTTGACTCTGTGTTGATTGAAGATATTTTGGGCACATATGATACAACAGTTCCTGAAAGAATTGGCAAGTGAGCCAACAAATCATCTAAAAGATGATGCTCACTTGCACTAGATTTTGGCTTCCCCAACAGAGTTAAAGAAGGGGAATCAGGAATTGATGTGTTTATCATATCCACATCCAGAGAATTTGTTGGTGAGTTTGGTGTTTGAGGTGCTTCTATTACTAGAGATTTTGGCTGTGACTCCACATTTATTGGAGCCACATCAAACTGAATTTGTGAAGGTGCAGTGACTGTGTCTTTAGCACCAGTTTGCACAGTGTGTGTACCCTGTGCATCCCCGAGGGTTTTAAATTTCTTCTTTCTGGCATAAGTTTGGGGTGAGCTTGTGTCCCTAACCCTCTTGGCCTGTGCTCTTGGTTGAGAGTTTTGTTCAATAACTACATCCTTTTGGGAGGATGCAGCTAAAAATGAGCTTTTATCCTTTTTAAGAACTGCAGTTTGTTGGGAAACTGCAGTGTGGCTAGGCTGGGATCTACTCAACTCTCCATCCTTATCCTTAGGGTTTCTTTTATATTCACCCCTTCCCTCACCTATCTTGCCCTCCTTCACACCCCCCTCTTTGGTTTTAGTGGATTTTGCAACTGGCATCGTTTGAGAGATACCAGAGGGGGCTTTCTTAGATTTGGATTTTGAAATAATTGCAGGTTTGGTGGCTTGGGTAGGCAACTGTTGGGTCATTGACACAGTTGCCATTGCCACACTAGAACTCAAAGAAATTAGTGAGGTTGGAATAGTGGTAGGGATAGATGAACTTACCTCACTTACTTGAGGTGCTTGCATTACAGGAAAATATAACAATGGCACATCCTTGTGATGATTGGCCCTGTTCAAATCTGCAATGAGCCTTCTCTCTTGAACTCAATAATCTGATTTGTTGTTTGGGTTCTCAAGCACAATCTCTTCACAGAGGTGGTTAGCTAACATCATAAAGAATCTAGCATAGTACACATTCTTACCTCTTTTACTTAACTCTCCTAATTTAAAACCTAACTCAAACAAAACAAGGTCACTGAAATTATAGAATTTATCTGTAACTAGCATGTAGAGCATGTTAAGCATTGAGATATTGACTGAATCAAAATTACTGACTTTACCTGAAAAGACCTTTGTCACAACATCACACATAAAACTCCATTCTTTCCTAAGACCCATTCTCCTAATGTCACTTAACTTAGAAGTAGAAAGAGCATAGTTCATGAAACTAAGCATATTGATTATATTAGTGCTAGTGTGTGGAGAGGTCACAGAGTTATCTGGAATCTTGAAACATGCTTTTATAACATCACTATTAATACAGAATTCTTTAACATTAATGGTGAGTGTGATTGTCTTATTTATTGAGTTGTAGGTAGCAGTGGTCCACATCTCTTCAACAACTTCACAGAAAATTGTGGGTGATTCCAGCATGGTATAGCTGAGCTTGCAATTCTTCACAAAGTCCATCATCTTGTGATAATCACCAGATTGCCGAATACCCTTGTTTACTAATGCAGTGAAATTGTTCTTCTCATAAATGAACCCAGTTTGAGACATAATCTTTACAATAGGTGCCATTGTTAGAGAATAAGAGCTTGAAGAGAAAGAGAGTAAGTGCTTTGAGAGAGAATGAAATTTGAGCAGTTGAATTGAGAATGATAAAAGAAAAGCGATTGAAATGAAATAAGCTTTTATACTATCTCAAAAATAACTGTTAAAAATAATAAACTAAAATAAAGTAACCAATAGAAATTGCCTAAAATAGCCGTTTAAAAATAAACTGTAAAAATTCCTCCCATTATCCGTCGTGTAATGCTTACAAACTGTAAGTATACTCGATGGATAATGTTCAGAAAATTAACGGCTGAGATTAAGACAATTCGACGGATGAGGATAAACTGTTATCCGTCGAGTCATAAAATATTCCCGAAAAATAATTGATTTTTATTAGCAAATTGTATACCGACGGATGATCAAATTCGATGGATAAAGATCATCCGTCAGGATGTAAATTTTGTCTTAGCTAAAATTTCATCCTAGCCTGAAAAATCAATTAAATTTATGGCTGCATTTTAACTTGCAAATTATCTAATAAAGATTTAGAAATAATTAAGCATACCTAACTCACTTACCAACCTTGAAAAGGTGGATTCATCCAGTGGCTTGGTAAAGATATCTACAAGCTGTTTCTCACTTGGAACAAAATGTAGTTCCACGGTACCATTCATTACATGTTCCCTTATGAAGTGGTACTTGATATCTATGTGCTTTGTCCTTGAATATTGTACTGGATTTTCAGTGATGACAATTGCAATTGTGTTATCACAGAAAATAGGAATCCTTTCAACTTGCAAACCATAGTCTAGCAATTGATTTTTCATCCATAAAATTTGTGCACAGCTGCTGCCAGCAATAATATATTCACTTCAGCTGTAGAAGTAGAAACTGAATTTTGCTTTTTACTGAACCAGGACACAAGCTTGTTTCCTAGAAATTGACAGGTTCCTGTTGTACTTTTTCTATGAATTCTACAACCTGCATAATCTGCATCTGAATAACCAATTAGATTAAAACCAGAATCTCTAGGGTACCAAATGCCAAGTTTTGGTGTTCCCTTGAGATATCTAAAAATTCTCTTAATAGCTATTAAGTGAGATTCTCTAGGATCAGCCTGAAATCTAGCACATACACATATAGCAAATATTATATCTGGCCTACTAGCTGTTAAGTACAAAAGTGAGCCAACCATACCCCTATAACTTGAAATATCCACAGACTTTTCAGTAGTGTTTAATTCAAGCTTAGTTGCAGTGGCCATGGGAGTTTTTGCAGATGTGCAATCCATTAGATCAAACTTCTTTAAAAGGTCAAAAATTTATTTAGTTTGACTAATAAATATTCCATCACTAACTTGCTTAACTTGTAAACCAAGAAAGTAAGTTAGTTCTCCCATCATACTCATTTCATACTTACTTTGCATCAATTTGGCAAACTTTTTGCAAAGTTTCTCATCTGTAGAGCCAAAAATAATATCATCTACATAAATTTGAACAAGTATACTAGAGCCATTGACATTTCTGAAAAATAAAGTTTTATCTACAGTACCTCTTGTGAAGTGATTTTCCAAAAGGAACTTTGGTAAAGTGTCATATCAGGCTCTAGGTTCTTGCTTTAGTCCATAAAGTGCTTTCAAAAGATAATAGACATGTTCTGGAAAATTTGGATCTTCAAAACCAGGAGGTTGACTGACATAGACTTCCTCCTCCAAATCTCCATTCAGAAAGGCACTTTTGACATCCATTTGATAGAACTTGAAATTGGCATGAGCTGCATAGGCTAAGAAAATTCTGATGGCTTCAAGTCTTGCAACAGGAGCAAATGTTTCATCAAAATCTATTCCTTCTTGTTGACAATAGCCCTTAGCAACCAATCTAGCTTTGTTCTTGACTACTATGCCATTTTCATCCATCTTGTTTCTGAATACCCATTTGGTGTCTATTGGATTCTTTCCTTTAGGCTTGGGTACCAGCTTCCATACATTATTCCTCTCAAATTGGTTTAGCTCCTCCTGCATAGCTAAAATCCAATCAGGATCCAACAAAGCTTCTTCTACCTTCTTTGGTTCTTCCTTGGAAAGAAAGCTGTTGTATAGACATTCTTCTTGAGTTGCTCTCCTTGTTTGAACTCTAGAAGATACATCACCAATTATGAGCTCAAAGGGGTGATCTTTTGTCCATTTTCTTTGTTGAGATAGATTAGCTCTAGATGAAGAGGCCTCATTGTTATCTTGATGTGTGATTGAGTTTTAATTATTAGAAACTCCCCCTGAGTTTGTGGATCTTTGATTTGAGAAAGGGGAACTTTCTATAGGTGATCTATCTTGATTTCCAGCTTCTCTTGATAACCCGACGGATGGTGAGTTTTGAGTACCGACGAATGAAGCTAGTTATCTCCCGACGGATAACACAGATTGCCTCCCGACGGATGAAGCATTATGCAACTCGATAGATGTTGAGTTTTGTGCTTCATTTATAGTAGATTTTTCTGCATTATCCTTAGATACTGTTTCTTGAACCCTTTCATCATCACTGTCATCACTAACCATCTCCACATTGTCGAATTTAAGGCTCTCATGGTAATCTCCATCTTGCAGTCCTTCAGTCTTTTTATCATCAAACACAACATGTATTGATTCCACAACAATGTTGGTTCTTAGATTGTAGACTCTATATTCTTTACCAACAGCATATCCAACAAAAATTCCTTCATCTGCTTTAGCATCAAACTTCCCATTTTGATCAGTTTGATTTCTCAGAATATAGCATTTGCAGCCAAAGACATGAAGAAAATTTAGAGTTGGCTTCTTGTTCTTGAACAATTGATAGGGAGTCATGCATCTTGCTTGATTAACCAGAGAAATATTCTGAGTGTAGCATGCAATATTAACAGCTTCAGCCCAGAAATATGTTGGCAGTTTAGATTCTTCAAGCATTGTCCTTGCAGCTTCAATAAGTGATCTGTTCTTCCTTTCCACAACTCCATTCTGTTGTGGAGTTCTTGCTGCTGAAAACTCATGCAGAATCCCATTTTCCTCACAAAATGCTCTCATGACAGAATTCTTGAACTCAGTTCCATTGTCACTCCTGATTCTTCTAACCTTGACATCAGGATGATTATTGACTTGCCTTATGTGATTGATGATGATTTCACTAGCCTCATCTTTAGACTTTAGGAAATATGTCCAAGAGAACTTTGAGAAATCATCTACAATTACTAGGCAAAATCTTTTCTTTGAGATAGACAACACATTGACTGGTCCAAACAAATCCATGTGTAGCAGTTGCAAAGGTTCTTCAATTGTTGAATCAAGTTTCTTCCTGAATGATGCTTTAATCTGCTTCCCTTTTTGGCAGGCATCATACAATCCATCCTTAGAAATCTCCACTAGAGGAATGCCTCTAACCAGTTCTTTCTTTACTAGCCCATACATGGTCTTGAAGTTTAAATGGGATAGCTTCTTGTGCCATAGCCAACTTTCATCCTGACTTGCTTTACTGAGAAGACAAGTAGCAGATTCTGCATTAGATGAGTTGAAATCAGCTAGGTACACATTTCCTTTTCTCACACCGGTGAGAACCACTTTGTTGATTCTTTTATTAGTCACAACACAGGCTTCTGAGTTGAAGGTTACTGAGTTGCCTTTATCACAAACTGGCTGATACTCAACAAATTGTGTTTGAGAGCATCCACTAAGGCAATCTCCTCAATGATGACATTGTCCTTTGAAATCAAGTCATATCCCACAGTATAACCCTTGCTCTCATCTCCAAAAGTAATACTTGGGCCAGCTCTCTCCTTAAACTCTGTTGGGGAAGCCGACGAATGAGGATTTTCATCAATCGACAGATAACACTTTTTGTTATCCGGTGGATGATCCTCATCATCCGTCGAGTCTACATCTGTTAGCACTCCATCCACCAAATTTGGTTTTAGTTTCTTTTTGTTCTTTTTCCATGCTGCATCACAGAAAGACTCAATTCCTTGAACTTTGGTGATTTGAGCATGGACATCCCTAGATGTTTTCCATGCCTTAATCACCTCCTGTTCACGCTCGAGTTGCTTCTTCAAAATTTCTTCTTTCTTCAAGGACTCAGTTAATTCCACCTTGGCAATCTTACACTCAATTCTTAACTTTTAAAAATCAATGAACTGAGACTCAAGCACATTATTTCTCTCACTCAAAAACAAATTGTTTTCTTTGATTTTAGCATTTTCTTTAGTAAGAGACTTAAGTGTAACACGCAAGTGATATAACTCTGTAGACATGTCATTTATAGCATCATTACACTCAGCTTTAGATAAATGTGCAAGGTTTGTAGTAATTACCTGATTGCTTGAAGAACTTGTTTCTGTTTCATCAGACTTGGCCATTAGTGTAACACCCCCAAATCCGGGGTCGAGGATCCGGGTTGTCACGAGTTCCATTTCCCTTAATAACACCCAATCTTAATAAATAATCGATTACTCTGTACTGCGACCCCACAATGAACACACACACCACAAGTTATAGTCTCAGAGATGAATATCAAAAAATAATCACAAGTCGTTTTATTCCACAATTATATGCCAATACACCTTAAAAGGGTTTCTGAATAAATATACATTTCTTTGCCATTATTACAATTCATAAATATACATAAATCTGGTATATCAAAAGTTGGAGCCTAGCCTATTGGTAGTTCCTACCTCAGCTACAGCGATATCAATGCCTATAAAAAACTGCGGAACGTTTCCTATCCGCTTGCGAATTGGGAGCTTGGTCCTGTTCATCTTTTCTATCTGTTGTTGTGTGATGAAAGAAGAAAGCAAGGGTGAGCAGCAAGCCCACCAAAATAATATGTATAATGATTAACAATATATGAGCCTTCTCATAGTACTCATGAAAGTCTTGGTCAAAAGAAATGAACCAAGTTTGATATCTTAATGCGATGAAGTCGCAAAATATTCAGAATATATACATATATACTTTTCAAAATCTTGGAAGTCCTCTTCCATGTATAATATACACAGAGTTCCAGTTTATAACTGTATAAAAATATCGTTGCAAGGTGATCTCATATGTCTAACCTTGTCTCAACATTTTTCTGAAAATCTTTGTCATGCATAAGATAATCATTTACTAGATATAAGTTTAAAAGATGAAGTTACAAGATACTCCAACATACTTATATCTTTTCCAAATACTACTTGAACTACCACCGTTCAAGTTATAATTAGTTTCAAAAGTTCATCACGTAGATGAGACTACAAGACCAGATTTGAATAGATTAAATCTTTTAAATATCATCAAAATAAAATGAAGTTACGAGATACTTCATTTGATGCAAACATCATTTTGAAAACTTGACCCTGCCAACACTCAACAATCGCCCAATCATAACCTTTCTATCGAAGTGCTCTGGGTAGTGTTGCAGAAATATCCAATTGGATGATGAACTCATTACGGGAGTTTGCCGCGCCAGGAAGACCACTTACGATGATCAGTCGTAGTAGTGCAACCCCACCATTTTCTACATGTAGAGGAGAACCTGTCGGATTTACTTGTCAACCGAACACTGAACTCCTAAGGAATGGACCGCCTTAGCGGAACTTCCAGGCCATTTGGGCCAATATAATAAGGCTGGGCCGGCGCCACTCAACCACTTACGCCACTCCTAGTTCAGATGAAATCCATGACTCTGAAACGTAAAGCTCGTTCCCCCTTTCCCCAAGTAGAAACTTGTTGATACGGCTCCACCAAGAAGTCGTATCTAGTTGGAAAGGAGAACTCACCGATATTTCCCAGGCGATGCCTGTTAATGGATTAACTTGTTCCAAGAATTTTACTTCCCGAGTGTTGGGTAAGTAATCAATTCATTTAACAAAACAACAACCTTGTTGCGAATATAAAACACACCACAGAGCCGGATCCCTCAGGTTTTGAGCGAGTATTTAAATCCCCTTCGAAAGGAGGATCTTAAATATAAAAATGAGTTTTGGGATCCGCTCTAACTTTTAAAAATCATTTTGAAGACTCGCAAAACATTTATAAGAATGTTTGGAGTGATGCTGATTTAACAAAATAAATCAGTCCCAATATATTAGAAAATATCTGAATATTATTATTTAAATAATATTTCCATAAAGAATAATCTTTATAAAAATAATTGAAGTAGAAGTTTTGAAACTTATACTTGAAATGAATATTAAATATCCAAAGATATACCTATACGAAATTACTATTTTTATTTGAATAATCAAAAGTGAGTTTGATTATCGACACCTTATTCTTTAATAAAATAAAGAATATATCTCAGCAAATAATCGGAGTCATAGATCCTCAAATGAATATTCAAATAATATTCAATAAATAAAATAAGCTGAGTCATAAGCCCTCGAATGAATATTCTAAATAATATTCAATAAATAAATAAGCTGAGTCATAAGCCCTCGAATGAATATTCGAAATAATATTCAATAAATAAATATAAAGGAGTCATAAGTCCTTGAATGAATATTATAAATAATATTTATTAAATAAAATAAAGGAGTCATACATCCTCAAATGAATATCCAAGTAATATTCAATAAATAATATAAAGGAGTCATAAGTCCTCGAATGAATATTCAAGATAATATTCATTAATAAAATCAAGTTATCGAATAAACCTTATTCGATTAATAGTTTTGAAAACTATAACCATATATATATATAAATATATATATATATAATCTACTCGGGATCCTCGACTCCCGGTTTTAGAAAATGTTTTCACCTTTGGGTCCCTATACTAAGGGTATATGCAAATTACCGCTATTCTCTAGCATAGGTATTATCAACTGAACCAACAGATATATTTGGCAAAAATACGAAACAGGCATGCATATATATACCATATCAGCATGCTTCAATATATCGCAAAATTTGCTAATTAACCAACATGCATCTATCACAAGATAATGCATATACATATATACATCACAACAACAGTATAACGGGTAGAAAACTTGCCTGAGCGACTGGGGGTTACGAATGGCTCGGGACGAGTCTGGTAACCTATAAACAACAAGTAAGTTGGAATTAAACCAAAGTCACTTGTAAATCTATACTCTAACCAACTCAGACTCTAACGCTCGTTTTGCGCTTACTGATTCTCTTAAGTCACTCGAGTACCCTCGGCTCCACCATTTTTTAATAATTTAACCATTACGAGTTTTAAGGCGATTCCTCCGCGAGTGTCTTACCAAATTCCTATTACACCTTACATAAATGTTTCATACTTCAATTAGTCATTTAAGGTCTTTAACCTATGTTTCAAAGTAAGGCGAGGGGTAAGGGTTCGTTCGCGAAACGTCGTTACTTAAAATGGCAGTTTCTCCTAAACCGTTCATCGGAATCAAACGAACCACATATCAAAACGAAGCTCGTAACATGAACTATCTAAACATGGCAATGGTCAAAACCTAGCCGGGAGTTCTCGGGTCCTAATGGTATGAACAAAAGCACTCTAAAGTAAATCGGACATTACGACGGCTATGTTTACGCGATTTCCCAAATTTTTACTATTCCAAATCATATCAATCCAACTACCAATCAACAACAACTCAAGATACACATCAATGCTACTGATTTCAGTCATAATAATCTCAAGAATCTCAATCCAATCATATATTATAACATCTCCAAATTCAACTAAACTACTTAACAATTAAGCTCGAATCATGCTTATCATTCAAATTACTACTCATCCATCCAAACCATCTCCAAACTTCAACATTCAAACTTATTACTAAAGGGTGTGAAGATTTATACCTTCCTTAGGAGGTGTTAATTTGCTAGGAAGCCTTAGGGAGCCTCTTACAAGCTTGATCTTTCCAAAGAAATCAAGAACACAAAGTTAGGCTTTGAAGTTTCTAAAAGTCCGATTTAAAGAACTGTAAAAATGAGGGTCTTACGTTGCTTATTTGGAAGAGACTTGTGAACAAGAGTTGTAGGACATCTCAATACCTTTCCAACGAGCTATAGAACACAACATTTGAGTGAGTATTGAAGGAGATATGGCAGTTTGAAGTTGCTGGGTTTGTTTTAGCCGAGGTTTTTCTTCTTGAAATGGGAAAGTCAACTTCTAATTTTTGTGTTTTATGATATTTGCTTGGTTGCTTCTCCTTTTTGGCCTTGGAAAATGTTTTAGCTTTTTACCATGGTAAATTTTACATGGCCCAAAATCAACCAACAAAACAAAACCCCTTGTCATGCTTATGTCATCTTGCACATGTCATAATGCTTCCACTTGTCCACACCTTGTTGGTTTGATGACATCATCATCCCTAACCTCCTTGATTAACTCCTAATTGCTTGCCTAATGACCGCTGATCTGTTATACGGTTCGCTTAACTTTCATTTTCATTTATCGTTTGAGGGATCATACCCGGGATCTTATTACTTAGGTTTCTTTAACCTTTCTCAATACATTATATTCCTTTCATGATCCTCTCTTATAATCCTTGAATTTAAATCCTTTTTATTCTGTTACCTTATACTCAATTCTTTCTGTATCTGGTAGATTTTCGGGAAAAATCAAAGTGTTCGGAATTGGATTCTGACGATCTTTACATACACTTATATACCATATAGAGTACTAATAAAATCTCAGAATATCCATAACAGAACCCCTACATAGTGTGGCATGAAAAGTTTTCTCATTCAGCAAAAACACTATTCATAAGGGTTTCAAAAATTTCCAAAAATTGGGGTTATTACAGTCTCCCCTCCTTAAAAGGATTCCGTCCCGGAATCAAATAGAAAATGAATACGGATACTCTCTTAGCATTGCACTTTCTAACTCTCGAGTAAATTTTCCCACATTGTGGTTCTACCATCAAACTCTGACTAGTTTGATAACCCTTTTCCTAAGCATTTGTTCCTTTTTCAATCTATAACCCTTCCTGGTTGCTCCATATAGGTTACGTCGGGTTGCATGTCTATGCGCTCATATGCCCTTATTTATCTGGCATCCGAATTACAATTTCTTAACATTGATACGTGGAACACGTTATGACTTGCTACATGTTCTGGGGTAAGGCTAGCTCATATGCTAACTTCCCAATACTTCTTAATATATCCAAGGGTCCGACAAATTGTGGACTTAGCTTTCCTTTCTTTCCGAATCTCATCAATCCTTTCCAAGGGTTTCCAAGGAGATACATTTAACAACACTAGGTCCCCTACTTCCTATTCTTTGTCCTTTCGTGTCAAATCAACATACTTCTTATGTCCATCTTGGGCTACTACCAGCCGTCCTCTGATTAAATTTATTAAATCCTTGGTCCTTTGGACCACTGCTGGTCCGAGCATCTTGCGCTCTACAACTTCATCCTAACATAAGGGAGATCGACGTTGTCTTCCCTCAAGGATCTCATAAGACGACATCTCGATACCTGACATACGATCTATTGTCGTAAGAAAACTCAATCTGTGTTAAGTGATTATTCCAATTTCTTTCAAGTCTATTGCACAAACTCTCATTATAGCTTTTAGCATTAGAGCTTTTGCTTCTCAATACCCATTCTTTTCCAGTTCGTAATCGCTACTACCTTCCGTTCCTAATATTATACTGGTTATACCTTTGCTCGTTAGCGTTCTATAACCTTTTAGTAACCACGTCAACCTTAGTATCACGAATGTGTTTCCATTCCGAATACCACCATAACTTTACTACTCCTTTTTCAGCTGTTTCTATTTTTGAAAGCTTGATCCATCATATAGAAGTAAAAGAATTCATTGAGAGATCACTATGATCATGAACACTTGTTACATTACATAGTTAGTACAGAAGGTGGCCAGCCTTTAGTACTTGACAAGCAATTAAACAATAGTTGGTATCCTACTCGGCTTCTATCACACAGATAGATAGTCATTCGGCAATACCTCCCCTTCTGGAAGGGTTGTTCTTCTCAGTTTATATGAAATGAAAAGAAGAGAAAAGAACGAATTGAAGAGAATTGTAAATATATATAAAAATATACTGCCACAAAATATCTGGCTTGGAATCTACCTCTGAACTATAGAGGTTTGTCATAGGAGAACAAAACATATATGTATTTATATCAACATCAAGTATTATAGCATCGTATTTCACATGCCTAAATATTTTCGCTATCCCGTCCATCATTCTATGGACCCATGCTCTTCCTCGAGCTTATACACAATCACCTTTGAAACTCCCTCGACATCGAAAATCGAATCTGGGATCTCATTCTATATATCACCGTTACTAGGATTCTATGCTTGCACCGCAACCTTCCTCCTATAGTAATACAACTCTCTATTGATAAGAGGGAATAAATATTCAATAGGTAGATACTCTACTTAATTAGTCTATCAATGATAACTTATACACTACCACGACCCGATTAGTGGTACTCAATCTCAACATCCATTCCAATACAACTCTCACGGTTGTAATCAGCTCATTACTCGCAGAATCATTGCTGCATTACTATGGTCCACCACTGACCTACTGTAGTCATTCATTTTCCATGAAGTCTTAATAGCTAACCATACGGAGTCCATACATCTCGTATCTAATTCTTCTAAGGAGGTAACATGATCACCGTTCATGATTCATGAAGAACACTCCTGAACTTGACGTACTTTCATGACATGAAGTAGATAAAATTGCAGAAGAGTTTCAGTCAAAGCAACGATAGCAGGTTAATACCATTCTTACTCGTATGCCTTAAATAGAAGACTTAACTCAAGGGTTCGTCTAGTCCTTTTTGAAACATGGTCCTGGTTTATCTCAAGATAGTATCTCCTGAGATAGATAGCCCGCTCATGGCGATTACACGAATTAAACCTTTACAAACTACTATTACGGTTGGGTATTGTACAGTCATCAGAAGGAATGTCAATCTTCCAAACCATAATACAACCTTCATAGCTTTAACCATCATCACTGTATTCCTTTGGCACAAGCGCCTATAATTATCCTCTTACCTTTAAAGTGTCGGCCACCTCTTTGTCCTTTCCTGATAGTAAAATTTCCTTACAGTCAATGTCATTTTAACCACCTCCAAATAAATTTTCTACCTCATTTCAATCACAGCTTATGTGAAGATGTTTTCCTTAAAATCTGATGAGTAAATGAAAAATATCACCATTTTTCCATAAGTTATTGCCTCAGTCTTTAGAGGTTAATCACTGTCACGACTGACTCTCAATCATAATTAGAACATCTTTTTATCTCAAGTCCTAATTGCCCTGAACAACTTCGACCATTACTGGTTCGATCCATACCTTCTCGTGGTTTAACACGTGCCCCACTTGGCATCATTATAATTACGTCATATTTCCTTTATCAACATTTCTATTCTTGAGAATTTTGAATATTACCTTTCTCCTTGTAAAACCTCTAAGGTTATCCTTGAATCGTTCCTCCTGTATTCCCTAGATACAGGGCATATCAAAATACCATATACTAGAATCATTGTCTATATACTTTTGAAAAAATTTCTCCACTGATTCTTTAAAGGTTGTTGTTACCTTAATCCTTTCCAATTCATACTGTCAAAACTCATACTATCCCTATTAAGGGTGAAATGCCAACCTTTATGCATTCCCCTAGGATTCATTTTAAGTTACCGATGTTCTATCCTTAATTCCACCTTTAAAAGGTACATGCATCCTTCCATGGATAAATCAAGTCATATATCCCTGATAAGGGTGTCTTATTCAATCATTCCCACCTCGATAGTATATGCCGAATTTCACAATAACATTTGCATTCAAAATGAGGTCAATCAATATGGACTCCAAAAGATAACAACGGTTTTCCGCTTTTATTGCCTAGATTGGGTAACGATAACAAGGATGTTTTGGAAGATATTGGTCGTGTTCAACGTGAACCTCTTCTTAATAATTCCTTATTTACTTTTGTTGTTTATCTCAACAGTCACCTCAATGTTGGGATATCTTTCATACATGGCGTCTCCCTTTCTGGGTATCAAGCCACCGGTCTTACACTTCACATTCTTGAAGGTCACTTCCTTCATCCATTTTTTTCCTAATTTCTTACTTTCTTGTCTCCTCAATCTATCTGTGTCTCAATATTTATCCTTCGAACTATCTCAAGGTTTCCTCAAATCCTCCCAACTTACAGGGGATAAAATATATGTATCTCTTATTCCTTCAACCATCAATTTAACTCATGGTGAATCACCCTCATCCTGACGATTACATACTTTTCTATTTCTATTTCTACGAGTCTTTAGGGTTTCCTCATACCCAACTCCTTTATCATTCCTCACACTCTACTGCCTTTATATTCCTTTCCACTTCAGTTTCTTTTTATTTTCCTTTCTCTTATCATTATTTCATGAACTAACACAACATAAGTATTGATTTCAAACATCCCGTCATTCTGGATTCGTGTCCTCAGAACGAATCTTGACAACTTTTACAACTTAGATTCATGATTCATCATACTCGTCTGCCTTTGTTCTGGCTCTAAAGCTTTTACACTATCTCCATAACCTTGGGAAGTACTTTCCTGAAAACAATTGACTGAACTTAAATCAGTTTATTCTAACCTCTGGCTCCGTGCCTTCCTTGGCCTTTCACCAGCGGGTGGTCTCTCTCTTAGGAGGGTTAGTGACAGAAACAGTCTTTTATGATTCGTCAATCATTTAGAATCTTAATTGATTCCTCTATTTCCTTTAGCCAGGCTTTTGCCTCGACTGGGTCAGCTTGTTCCTTGGAACTCTGAGAGCTTAGCGACTTAAAGGTCCTGAAAGAATTTCCCACTACATTACTTCCTCAAGGTGGTGGTTGGGAATAAAGTATAAGTTCTGTTTAGACAGGTCCATGAATTTCCGTATAGGAACACCGTCTCGGGTCTCCTTATCTCGCTCGACTTCTGTTTTCTTAGTCTAAATGTCCCCTCCTCCTCCCCATAATCGGGATCATCCTTCATGTTTTAAATCCTCATTTTCCACTCCATTATGTTATGGGTTCCTTCTATCTTGATGGCGACCTCCCTGACTATCACGTTCAGGGCTTGCTCTAAATCTTATTCCTCAAACTAGCTTTCATCTAAGATTTCATCTTTAAGCTCTTGAACATTTGGAACTCAAATTCTGTAGGAATACCTCATTATTCCCTTATCATTTTTCTCGATATTAATCTTTTATCTAATTGTTGGCTCTCTGCCTTCATTCATCACTTTTTCTGGCACAATATGTTCTTTTTCCGATAATTCGGACTGTATTGTAATCTCAAACAGCTTTTCGGTACCGGCTCCGGTTACCTTCACTTCTATTTCCATTTTTTTCAAAATCTCTTATAAATTCTCCCAAAGACATTATCATCTTGAGTCTCTCCTTTTTACTAAGGGTATCAGCCACCACATTGGCTTTCCCCGAATGATAAAGAATCTCCCACTCATAATTCTTGATTAGCTCTAACCGCCTCCTCTGGCGTATGTTGAGCTCTTTCTACGGGAAAATGTACTAGAGTACTTATGGCTTAGGTAAATCTCGCACTTCTCTCCATACAAGTAGTGCCTCCAATATTTAGGGCAAAACTATTGCCACGAGCCCAAGCTCATGGGTGGGGATATCGAATTTTATATTCCCTTAATTGTCTTGACGCGTACGCAATTACCTTGTTGTGCTGTATAAGAAGCACCCTAATTCCTTATGCGAAGCGTCACTACAAATCACAAAATCTCCTTTCCCATCCGGCAATGCCAACAAGGGAGCCGTCACCAACCTTTGTTTCAGTTCTTGAAAGTTGTTCTCGCATTTCTCTGTCCATTCAAACTTCTCAGTCTTACGAGTAAGCCGCGTTAAAGGGCTACTATCTTTAGAAACTTGAACGAACCTCCGGTAGTGACCGACCAATCCTACCTCTGGTAGTCGACCTAACCATGGTCATCAATTCATCAGTGGTCCTTTATTCATTCTTGTCAGGATCCTCCACGGGATTCTTCTCAGCAACAATCCCTTCTAAGACAACATCCTCAACCGCTACATCCTCAATATGAACATCATCCGGTCCCGCGTTAGGACGCTCTATCAGATCCATAATCTGATCTCCAATAAGTAATAAAACATCATCGCGTTGTTGCTCCTCAACCTCAGGGTTCGGAGTCCCACTACCATATACGATAACGAACTACGCTTCTATCACGATATTTATAAGGGTTCCCATAAGGGTTTTAACTGTCAGTACTACGTTAGGTAGTCCGACTATGAACTTGGCAAGAGTTCTTATTATCTTAGTGAACTTATTATCTTAACGTCACATCATCTCTGAGGTTTATAACGCTTAGCTCTGATACCACTTCTGTAACACCCCCAAATCCGGGGTCGGGGATCCGGGTTGTCACGAGTTCCATTTCCCTTAATAACACCCAATCTTAATAAATAATCGATTACTCTGTACTGCGACCCTACAATAAACACACACACCACAAGTTATAGTCTCAGAGATGAATATCAAAAAATAATCACAAGTCATTTTATTCCACAATTATATGCCAATACACCTTAAAAGGGTTTCTGAATAAATTTATATTTCTTTGCCATTATTACAATTCATAAATATACATAAATCTGGTACATCAAAAGTTGGAGCCTAGCCTATTGGTAGTTCCTACCTCAGCTACAGCAACATCAATGCCTATAGAAAACTGCGGAACGTTTCCTATCCGCTCGCGAATTGGGAGCTTGGTCCTGTTCATCTTTTCTATCTGTTGTTGTGTGATGAAAGAAGAAAGCAAGGGTGAGCAGAAAGCCCACCAAAATAATATGTATAATGATTAACAATATATGAGCCTTCTCATAGTACTCATGAAAGTCTTGGTCAAAAGAAATGAACCAAGTTTGATATCTTAATGCGATGAAGTCGCAAAATATTCAGTATATATACATATATACTTTTCAAAATCTTGGAAGTCCTCTTCCATGCATAATATACACAGAGTTCCAGTTTATAACTGTATAAAAATATCGTTGCAAGGTGATCTCATATGTCTAACCTTGTCTCAACGTTTTTCTGAAAATCTTTGTCATGCATAAGATAATCATTTACTAGATATAAGTTTAAAAGATGAAGTTACAAGATACTCCAACATACTTATATCTTTTCCAAATACTACTTGAACTACCACCGTTCAAGTTATAATTAGTTTCAAAAGTTCATCACGTAGATGAGACTACAAGACCAGATTTGAATAGATTAAATCTTTTAAATATCATCAAAATAAAATGAAGTTACGAGATACTTCATTTGATGCAAACATCATTTTGAAAACTTGACCCTGCCAACACTCAACAATCGCCCAATCATAACCTTTCTATCGAAGTGCTCTGGGTAGTGTTGCAGAAATATCCAATTGGATGATGAACTCATTACGGGAGTTTGCCGCGCCAGGAAGACCACTTACGATGATCAGTCGTAGTAGTGCAACCCCACCATTTTCTACATGTAGAGGAGAACCTGTCGGATTTACTTGTCAACCGAACACTGAACTCCTAAGGAATGGACCGCCTTAGCGGAACTTCCAGGCCATTTGGGCCAATATAATAAGGCTGGGCCGGCGCCACTCGACCACTTACGCCACTCCTAGTTCAGATGAAATCCATGACTCTGAAACGTAAAGCTCGTTCCCCCTTTCCCCAAGTAGAAACTTGTTGATACGGCTCCACCAAGAAGTCGTATCTAGTTGGAAAGGAGAACTCACCGATATTTCCCAGGCGATGCCTGTTAATGGATTAACTTGTTCCAAGAATTTTACTTCCCGAGTGTTGGGTAAGTAATCAATTCATTTAACAAAACAGCAACCTTGTTACGAATATAAAACACACCACAGAGCCGGATCCCTCAGGTTTTGAGCGAGTATTTAAATCCCCTTCGAAAGGAGGATCTTAAATATAAAAATGAGTTTTGGAATCCGCTCTAACTTTTAAAAATCATTTTGAAGACTCGCAAAACATTTATAAGAATGTTTGGAGTGATGCTGATTTAACAAAATAAATCAGTCCCAATATATTAGAAAATATCTGAATATTATTATTTAAATAATATTTCCATAAAGAATAATCTTTATAAAAATAATTGAAGTAGAAGTTTTGAAACTTATACTTGAAATGAATATTAAATATTCAAAGATATACCTATACGAAAGTACTATCTTTATTTGAATAATCAAAAGTGAGTTTGATTATCGACACCTTATTCTTTAATAAAATAAATAATATATCTCAGCAAATAATCGGAGTCATAGATCCTCAAATGAATATTCAAATAATATTCAATAAATAAAATAAGCTGAGTCATAAGCCCTCGAATGAATATTCTAAATAATATTCAATAAATAAATAAGCTGAGTCATAAGCCCTCGAATGAATATTCGAAATAATATTCAATAAATAAATATAAAGGAGTCATAAGTCCTCGAATGAATATTATAAATAATATTTATTAAATAAAATAAAGGAGTCATACATCCTCAAATGAATATCCAAGTAATATTCAATAAATAATATAAAGGAGTCATAACTCCTCGAATGAATATTCAAGATAATATTCATTAATAAAATCAAGTTATCGAATAAACCTTATTCGATTAATAGTTTTGAAAACTATAACCATATATATATATAAATATATATATATATATAATCTACTCGGGATCCTCGACTCCCGGTTTTAGAAAATGTTTTCACCTTTGGGTCCCTATACTAAGGGTATATGCAAATTACCGCTATTCTCTAGCATAGGTATTATCAACTGAACCAACAGATATATTTGGCAAGAATACGAAACAGGAATGCATATATATACCATATCAGCATGCTTCAATATATCGCAAAATTTGCTAATTAACCAACATGCATCTATCACAAGATAATGCATATACATATATACATCACAACAACAGTATAACGGGTAGAAAACTTGCCTGAGCGACTGGGGGTTACGAATGGCTCGGGACGAGTCTGGTAACCTATAAACAACAAGTAAGTTGGAATTAAACCAAAGTCACTTGTAAATCTATACTCTAACCGACTCAGACTCTAACGCTCATTTTGCGCTTACTGATTCTCTTAAGTCACTCGAGTACCCTCGGCTCCACCATGTTTTAATAATTTAACCATTACGAGTTTTAAGGCGATTCCTCCGCGAGTGTCTTACCAACTTCCTATTACACCTTACATAAATGTTTCATACTTCAATTAGTCATTTAAGGTCTTTAACCTATGTTTCAAAGTAAGGAGAGGGGTAAGGGTTCGTTCGCGAAATGTCGTTACTTAAAACGGCAGTTTCTCCTAAACCGTTCATCGGAATCAAACGAACCACATATCAAAACGAAGCTCGTAACATGAACTATCTAAACATGGCAATGGTCAAAACCTAGCAGGGAGTTCTCGGGTCCTAATGTTATGAACAAAAGCAGTCTAAAGTAAATCGGACATTACGACGGCTATGTTTACGCGATTTCCCAAATTTTTACCATTCCAAATCATATCAATCCAACTACCAATCAACAACAACTCAAGATACACATCAATGCTACTGATTTCAGTCATAATAATCTCAAGAATCTCAATCCAATCATATATTATAACATCTCCAAATTCAACTAAACTACTTAACAATTAAGCTCGAATCATGCTTATCATTCAAATTACTACTCATCCATCCAAACCATCTCCAAACTTCAACATTCAAACTTATTATTAAAGGGTGTGAAGATTTATACCTTCCTTGGGAGGTGTTAATTTGCTAGGAAGCCTTAGGGAGCCTCTTACAAGCTTGATCTTTCCAAAGAAATCAAGAACACAAAGTTAGGCTTTGAAGTTTCTAAAGTCCGATTTAAAGAACTGTAAAAATGAGGGTCTTACGTTGCTTATTTGGAAGAGACTTGTGAACAAGAGTTGTAGGACATCTCAATACCTTTCCAACGAGCTATAGAACACAACATTTGAGTGAGTATTGAAGGATATATGGCAGTTTGAAGTTGCTGGGTTTGTTTTAGCCGAGAGCTTTCTTCTTGAAATGGGAAAGTCAACTTCTAATTTTTGTGTTTTATGATATTTGCTTGGTTGCTTCTCCTTTTTGGCCTTAGAAAATGTTTTAGCTTTTTACCATTGTAAATTTTACATGGCCCAAAATCAACCAACAAAACAAAACCCCTTGTCATGCTTATGTCATCTTGCACATGTCATAATGCTTCCACTTGTCCACACCTTGTTGGTTTGATGACATCATCATCCCTAACCTCCTTGATTAACTCCTAATTGCTTGCCTAATGACCGCTGATCTGTTATACGGTTCGCTTAACTTTCATTTTCATTTATCGTTTGAGGGATCATACTCGGGATCTTATTACTTAGGTTTCTTTAACCTTTCTCAATACATTATATTCCTTTCATGATCCTCTCTTATAATCCTTAAATTTAAATCCTTTTTATTCTGTTACCTTATACTCAATTCTTTCTGTATCTGGTAGATTTTCGGGAAAAATCAAAGTGTTCGGAATTGGATTCTGACGATCTTTACATACACTTATATACCATATAGAGTACTAATAAAATCTCAGAACATCCATAACAGAACCCCTACATAGTGTGGCATGAAAAGTTTTCTCATTCAGCAAAAACACTATTCATAAGAGTTTCAAAAATTTCCAAAAATTGGGGTTATTACAATTAGGGCTAGATTGACATAGCTGACATCTTCATCCAGACCATCTGCTGCACAGTCATTTTCTTGTGTTATGAAAGCCCTTTCCTTTTGTTTGAGCAGCTCAAAGTATTTTTGCTTATAGTCCACGGGCTCAAACTTTTTCTTACTGGAATCTGACTTCCTGCACTCACTGGAAAAGTGCCCTGCCAAGCCACATTTGAAACATTTGAATTTTGATTTATCCACCATGTTTCTATTTGGCTTGGCTGCTCCAAAGTTCTTTTTGAACTTGAGCTTGGCAAATCTTCTGGAAATAAATGCTAAATGTTCATCAATGTCTTCCATGTCATCTTGGCTCAAAGAATCTTCACTTTCTACTGCAAGCCCCTTGCCTTTGCTTTCACAGACCCTTGAAGTTGACTCAAAAGCTTCCATCTTCACTTCCTTCTCTTTCTCTAACTCAGCAACTAGTGTAATGGACCCTCCTTTCTTCTTTCCTCTCTCCATCCTCTCATCTTGCTCTATTTCAAGCTCATATGTTTTCAGGATGCCATACAGTCTCTCCAAAGTAAACTCCTTATAATCTTATGAGTTTCCCAATGAGACTGTCATTGGTTTCCATTCATTTGGAAGAGATCTAAGGAATTTCAGATTGGAGTCTTTTGTCTGATAGACCCTTCCATGCAACTTTAGAGCATTTAGTAGTTTTTGGAACCTATTAAAAATGTCAGTGAGAGATTCACTTTCTTCATTATGAAAATGCTCATATTGCTGAATCAGGAGCTGCATCTTGTTTTCTCTAACTTGCTCAGTGCCATCACAGATGATCTGTATTGTATCCCAAACACCCTTGGCAGTTTTGCAGTTGATAATGTTGTCAAACATATCTCCATCAACTCCATTAAACAGGATATTCAAGGCCTTTTTATCCTTCATGACTTGTTCAATGTCAGGATCAGACCATTCATGCCTTGGCTTGGGGACTGATGGCTCGTTTCCTGTTGCAGCTCTCATTGGAACATGAGGGCCTCTTTCTATGTAGTCAACATAGGACTCATCTTGAGAAAGCAAATGAAGATGCATCTTTACCTTCAAATGATGGTAATTATCTTTATCCAGAAAAGGGATCTTGACTCCAACATCCATCTTGTTCATCTTGCTGTATTGTTTTGATCTTTAAACTCTTTGTAAGTTAAGAGCTTGCTCTGATACCAATTGTTAGTCCCTTAACAATATAACAAGAATTACAGAAGGGGGGTTGAATGGAATTCTTGAAACTTTTTCTAGATTAAAAAAAAATATTCTAACTCAAATATATATATAAGTGTGAATTGATTAGCACAATGCGGAATAGTTATTTAAATGAATCAAAACACAAGTAATTAAAAATAAGAGTCTTTAAAAACTTTCTGGTGGATTTGAATGATTCCACCAGAGATATATAATATATATCGAGAGAATCCTGTGTGCAAAAAGCTCACAGCTGCTTACAAATATTGAACAACTAAGAATGCAGAGAGATGCTAAGAATTCTGCTTACAAATGTTTCTTTGCTTGTATCTCAGATAATTCCTTAGTTGCTACTTCTTGGTTTATATATCACCAAGATTACAAAGTAATGAGACAGGATAATAAAACAAAAAATATCTAGTCTATTATAATACTACTTCATTACTCTATTCCAGCATCTTTGAATATCTTCATAATAGCATGGAAATGGCAATGCTTCTTTGTTCTTGAAAACTCAGTTGAATAGGCTACTACATTCCATTTGCATCCACTCGACATATGTGACTGTGTTGTCACTCTTAACAGAAATTTGAATTCTTTATCCGTCGGGTTCATGATCATCCGTCGAGTTATTGATCATTCGTCGGGTTGTTGATCATCCGTCGAATTCATTGTTGTTTATCCGTCGGGTAGCAATCAGGCACTTGACTTCATTTCACTTATGCAGAATTACAAGACATCATCTATGTAAAATTAGTCAGCCTATTCTGCATATCTAACTAAAGTCAACATAACTTAAGTACTACTACAGATTCTAAACAATGTGTATGCAGAAATGTGCTACAGACTTATTGTTACATAAGCTACTCACTCGATGGATAATAAGTCATCATCCGTCGGGACTATATTGAGTCATCCGTCGGGAGTATAAATCTTATCCGTCGAGTGCTACATAATTTCACTAAGTAAAATCTACCATGGTGTTTTGTTCATGAAATCATCAAGTACACAACATATACACAACAGATATCTGCTAGTTGTTGATCTGTTGGAACAAAATGCAATTCCACTGTATTTTCCATCACATGTTCCCTTATGAAATGGTACCTAATAGTGATGTGCTTTGTCATTGAGTGTTGAACTGGATTACCTGTCATAGCAATAGCACTTTGATTATCACAGTAAATAGGTGTAAGGCATATGTCATAGCCTATTTGTATATTCGAGGATTTAACTCAACTCAAATAAGAATGTAATAAGTAAATAGTGGATCTACCGTCAAAGAGATCTCGCAAAGTAATATCTGTCAAAGGATTCAGAAACAAGGTTCATCTACAGACTTGAGGAATTAATTCACTGGAAGAAGCTCAAGAAATTGATGAAGCCTCAGTGATACAAATCAAGATTGTGGATTTAATCAAGTAACAGAGATCTCGTCAAGGTATCAGAGAATTACAAGGATTTAATCTGAAGAAAATCAAGTTGTCAAAGTCAAGACATGAAGAAACATCACGGAAGTTAGTCACTCATGAACCAGACAGTACATCGAATGTCAACATTGAAGTGGTGGAATTGATTCATAATTTTCAGTGATTTTCAGAAGATTTGTAGAAAGAATGGTTGCTGCTCAAGATTAGTATTAATTCTCTATTAATTAATTAAGTCATATAATTTCATTAAGAAAATAAATTAAATCTGCAAAGATTAATTTATTGATTAATTGAATTAATTGATTAATTAATTCTGAATTAATATTAAGGATTTTCAGAATTTAAATTGGATTAAAATCTATTTAAATTCAACAAGACAAATCTGATTGAACTAATATGACAATCGGTATGACAATCAATAGTCATACCGAAAGTCATGCTAGTACAAATAATTGTCTTGCCAAAAGTTATACTGGAAGAGGATTGTCTTGCTAGTTCAATCAGATAGTCTTGCTAGTTCATTTGATAGTCATACCGAAAGTCATACTAGCTCAACTGATTGTCTCACCGAAAGTCTTGCTAGTTCAAAAGGATTGTCATGCCAGCTCTATTCTATTCGATTGATTACTTAAAGACAGAAGCATCCATTCAACAAAAAACATCCAGAACACCGAAGTTAAGAACAAAGCAGAAAAGAAAAACAAGCAGTAATATTTCATCTTTTCATCTGCATATTTCAAGATCATATTTCTAGTTTTTATTGTTAAATCCAAACCACTAGAAATCTTTATCTTGCTTTTGTGTAACAATCTAGCGGATCAAAATCCCTAGAACTTAATCTCAAATTGCGTTTAGCATTTGAATCTTTTTATTGCAAAAATAGAAAAAGTTCATGTCGAATTTATTCTAGATTTGTGATAATTAATTTGAGATTAATTCCTTGTAATCGATACAGTTGTTGTAACACCTTTCAAGTTTAATATTATTCTTATTTAACTTGAATTTTGTTTCACATTTTTATTCCGCATTTAATTCGATTATTCGGTACTGTTTGTATTCAACCCCCGTTCTACAAACATATTGGGACCTAACAATTGGTATCAGAGCCTTCTGATTAACGAACAAATCAAGATCCTAGACTTTTGTGATTTTTCAACTCCTTGAATTTTTATTTATTCAAAAATTCATAATGACTTCACAAAAAGTTGGAACCGTTAAAATTCCACTATTTGATAAAGAAAATTATATCATGTGGAAGAAGAAGATGCTATTATTTTTACAAGTGGCAAATCCCAAATATCTGAACTTGTTAAAGAAGGGTCTAAAAACTCCGATGGTTATTGAACCAGAGGTGATAGTAGATGATGTTGTGATTACCAAAGCTAGAACCTATCCAAAAGAGCCTGAAGATTTTACTCCTACTGAGAAGGAAGAAGCCTCCTTGGATGCCAGCCTTCAATTAATATTAATTGATTCCCTTGATCCCTTGATGAACAGACATGTGATGAACTGTAATAATTCCAAAGACATGTGGGAAACTATTGAGGTGATTAATGAAGGCACAGAGGAAGTTAGGGAGAACAAGTTGGAGATCCTAACCTCTGAGTATGAACATTTTAAATCAAATCCAGGAGAAGGAATTACTGAAGTGTTTGAGAGGTACAATGCGTTGATCAACAACCTGAACATAAATGGAAAATTTTATTTAATCAGGGAGGTCAACAAAAAGTTCCTTTTAACACTGCCAACTCATCTTGAACATAGAATCACTGCCATTAGAGAAGCTAGAGATCTGAGTGAGATTTCTTTGGATAGACTCTATGGTATGTTAAAAACCTATGAGTTGGAGCAGATTCAGCAAAAGGAAGTCTACGGGAAAGATATAATGGTTAGCACATCTACTGCTCTTGTAGCTGAAGGTCAACAACAACAACAATCTCAACAGTTGGAGAGAATGGTACAGTTTTCCAAGGCTGAGGAAAATGTGTTAGTAGCAGAATATGATCCTCCTACTACAAATCAATCAAGTGATGATTTTTATTCCTTGGAAGAGCTGGAGCAATTGGAAGATGAGTCAATGGCCCAAATTGTCAAAAGATTCTCCAATGTCAGATTCAAGAGGAATCCCAAGCTTAAGTACAAGTCCAACGACAACAAATTCCCGAAAGGTGGATCTTCATCCTCTAACACCAGCAGTGGTGGATACAAAACAGGGTTGGTTGATCAGAGCACCATCAGATGCTATAACTGCAATGAGTTGGGACACTTTGCCACAGAATGTAGGAAGCCAAAGCAAGTAAGGAAGAACTCTTGTGATTCAAATCAGAAGAGTAACTCTGAAAGGGCTTATCTGGCAAAGGGAAGAAGCTGGGATGATACTGATAGTGAAGATGAAGAAGAAGGGAATCTTGCTCTTACGGCTATTGTTGGAAAAGCTTCATCGTCAAGAAAAGAGGTAAAATATACTGATGCTGAATTGGTTTATCATCTAGGAGGTAACTTAGATAATGCACGTCGTGATAATGAACTGTTAAGTTTACAGATCAAAGACCTTGAGAAAGAGGTCAATAAATTAAGACTTGTGTATATTAATCAAGACAAATTAAAAGAACAAGTATCTTTTCTAGAGAATAGAGTTGACTGTTATAGAAAACTCGAAACTATTCTCAAAGACAAGATCACCGGTCTTGAGACTAAGGTTAGAGCCTACTTCAATTCTTGTTCGAAGGCTAAAGAGTTCTACAGTAAGCAATCTGTTAATCAAACATCTGGAATAGGTTATGATTACAATGTTGCTATTGGAGAATTAGGCATAAACTCCCCTCCTCGTGTCTGTGCTAAAGGGAGGGAAGTACCACATGTGCTTAAGGGTGTTGATGAACCCCTCTACAAGCCATCAATTGCTGAACCATTTGATGCGACCTCTTCTGTTATTCAAGAAGAAATACGTGCTGAGGATCATGCTAATGAGAAGATTGTTTCCAAGTCAAGTGAGTCGAAAGTTCCAGTCAAAGTTGTGAAAGCAACTAAGACTAACTCAGACACACATGAGTTGGATAACAAAAATGCCATGTCTACCATGCATAAATTGCCTGCTATTAATCACTCTCATAAAGCATGTAGTGTTGCTAATTGTATGTCTTATGCTTTTAAATTGATGTATGCTTATTTTAATGGTAAACATGTTTCTAGTGATAAGACTACTCCTCGTCAGCATGTGAATAATAGAAAGCCTGATAGGTCTAAGACTGCTAGTCCTTCTAAGGCTAGAAAGGAGACATTTGAGCCTAAGCCTAAACAGAAATTTGTTAAGGCTGTTTACAAGGTCAAATGTTCAGTCAGTGAGAAAGTTGAGACAATTAAAATTAAGAATGTTGTTTTGCCTGACAAAGGACAGTTCTACAAGTATGCCGGACCCAACCAAGCTTGGGTTCCGAAGAAGGTCTAATCCATTTGTAGTGCAGGGCATTAAACAGGTGAAACCGGGAGTGTGGATTCTTGACATTGGATCATCAAGACATACGACCGGAGATAGAGCCCT
The DNA here is from genome assembly GCF_009905375.1 of Apium graveolens. Taxonomy (NCBI): domain Eukaryota; kingdom Viridiplantae; phylum Streptophyta; class Magnoliopsida; order Apiales; family Apiaceae; genus Apium; species Apium graveolens. Next base: position 59,884,693 of record NC_133657.1, read on the forward strand.
GCTATCAAATGTGGATTGAGAAAGCTGCCCCCCTGGTTACCTTTGGAGATAACAACAAAGGTTTATCTGAGGGATATGGCTGTTTGCAAGCTGGATATGTTGTCAGTGAAATTTTGTATATTGTGCTAGGTTATTATCAGGAAGCAGTATCCAACATTTAGCACCAATGACGAGACTTGAGAATATTTTGACATATCAGGCACCTGATGCACATTACACTTGGAATTGGACTCTAGTAAGATGTGTACAAGTGTACTCCTGGTTGGTGAGTCAAAAGAGGAAGTCAATGCACCACAGTTCATGGACTTTGCAGCTGCAGATCTATTGAACTATGCAATCTCTTCTTCACAATCTCACTTCAGGTTGGTATGAACTAGTGTACTACTCAAGCAATCGTCAAGGACATGGTATGGCACTCTAACTGAAATTATAATTTAATATGAACTAGTAGAGTCATCATATTTATAACCATCTTATCACTAGGCACAATCATATTGTTTTATATGTGCAGTGATATATTGATAATGCTATCATTAAACTCAAACTTCTTTCTACATTAGTGATTTCTTATATCATGTAAAATATTTTGAAATCACTATTGTAAATCACTTTCTCTCTATTGCCATATGTTCTGTGATACAGGTTCAGTCTCCAATGACTTTCTTTCATTGACAGTCATGAGGTTGAAAACCCACAACATCTATCCCAGACTCCTTCAGACGACGGCATACATTCCTTCTTTAAGGGGGAGATAAAAGCTTAAGTAATAGTTTGGAGGATTCCTCAACTAAGGGGGAGAAACAGAAGGGAGGAAGAAAAAGATCCTACATGTACACTACACCACACCATTGTTGTTTGTAACTACGGATCCTATTGTACGGGAGAGGTGGTAAACACAAGGTGATTTTCTAGTAAGGGAAGAAGCTGTTTTCAAAAGGGGAGTACCATTAGTTTTTATCTGCGGATCCTATTGTACGGGAGAGGTGGTAAACGAAGGTGATCTTCTTTAATCAGTTGATTCTCATAGGGGGAGAAGCAAGACAGATATGCGCTTCTCAACAGGAAATGTGGTTGTACAAAAAGAAGATGAAACTACTTGAAGATATGTTCAGTCTAGAGGAACATCTATTTGGAATCTGGAAAAGGTTAAATGTTATCCAGAACTTTTCTGCTATTTACTTTGTATTTCTGTTTATATCTTTTTCTTATTTGTTAGTTGAGTTATCCTCTAGGTATTTGTGTGTTATTGTCTAACAAACAAATAGGGGGAGATTGTAAGGTATATGTCATAGTCTATTTGTATATTCGAGGATTTAACTCAAATTAAATAAGAATGTAATAAGTAAATAGTGGATCTACCGTCAAAGAGATCTCGCAAAATAACATATGTCAAAGGATTCAGAAACAAGGTTCATCTACAGACTTGAGGAATTAATTCACTGGAAGAAGCTCAAGAAATTGATGAAGCCTCAGTGATACAAATCAAGATTGTGGATTTAATCAAGTGACAGAGATCCCGTCAGGGTATCAGAGAATTACAAGGATTTAATCTGAAGAAAATCAAGTTGTCAAAGTCAAGACATGAAGAAACATCACGGAAGTTAGTCACTCATGAACCAGACAGTACATCGAGTGTCAACATTGAAGTGGTGGAATTGATTCATAATTTTCGGTGATTTTCAGAAGATTTGTAGAAAGAATGGTTGTTGCTCAAGATTAGTATTAATTCTCTATTAATTAATTAAGTCATATAATTTAATTAAGAAAATAAATTAAATCTGCAAAGATTAATTTATTGATTAATTGAATTAATTGATTAATTAATTCTGAATTAATATTAAGGATTTTCAGAATTTAAATTGTATTAAAATCTATTTAAATTCAACAAGACAAATTTGATTGAACTAATATGACAATCGGTATGACAATAAATAGTCATACTGAAAGTCATGCTAGTACAAATAATTGTCTTGCCGAAAGTTACACTGGAATAGGATTGTCTTGCTAGTTCAATTAGATAGTCTTGCTAGTTCATTTGATAGTCATACCGAAAGTCATACTAGCTCAACTGATTGTCTCACCGAAAGTCTTGCTAGTTCAAAAGGATTGTCATGCCAGCTCTATTCTATTCAGTTGATTACTTAAAGACAGAAACATCCATTCAACAAAAAACATCCAGAACACAGAAGTCAAGAACAAAGCAGAAAAGAAAAATAAGCAGCAATATTTCATCTTTTCATCTGCATATTTCAAGATCATATTTCTAGTTTTTATTGTTAAATCCAAACCACTAGAAATCTTTATCTTGCTTTTGTGTAACAATCTAGCGGATCAAAATCCCTAGAACTTAATCTCAAATTGCGTTTAGCATTTGAATCTTTTTATTGCAAAAATAGAAAAAGTTCATGTCGAATTTATTCTAGATTTGTGATAATTAATTTGAGATTAATTCCTTGTAATCGATACAGTTGTTGTAACACCTTTCAAGTTTAATAATATTCTTATTTAACTTGAATTTTGTTTCATATTTTTATTCCGCATTTAATTCGATTATTCGGTACTGTTTGTATTCAACCCCCCCTTCTACAAACATATTGGGACCTAACAATTGGTATCAGAGCCTTCTGATTAACGAACAAATCAAGATCCTAGACTTTTGTGATTTTTCAACTCCTTGAATTTTTATTTATTCAAAAATTCATAATGACTTCTAAAAAAGTTGGAACCGTTAAAATTCCATTATTTGATAAAGAAAATTATATCATGTGGAAGAAGAAGATGCTATTATTTTTACAAGTTGCAAATCCCAAATATCTGAACTTGTTAAAGAAGGGTCTAAAAACTCTGATGGTTATTGAACCAAAGGTGATAGTAGATGATGTTGTGATTACCAAAGCTAGAACCTATGCAAAAGAGCCTGAAGATTTTACTCCTGCTGAGAAGGAAGAAGCCTCCTTGGATGCCAGCCTTCAATTAATATTAATTGATTCCCTTGATCCCTTGATGAACAGACATGTGATGAACTGTAATAATTCCAAACACATGTGGGAAACTTTTGAGGTGATTAATGAAGGCACAGAGGAAGTTAGGGAGAACAAGTTGGAGATCCTAACCTCTGAGTATGAACATTTTAAATCAAATCCAGGAGAAGGAATTACTGAAGTGTTTGAGAGGTACAATGCGTTGATCAACAACCTGAACATAAATGGAAAATTTTATTCAATCAGGGAGGTCAACAAAAAGTTCCTTTTAACACTGCCAACTCATCTTGAACATAGAATCACTGCCATTAGAGAAGCTAGAGATCTGAGTGAGATTTCTTTGGATAGACTCTATGGTGTGTTAAAAACCTATGAGTTGGAGCAGATTCAGCAAAAGGAAGTCTACGGGAAAGATAGAATGGTTAGCATCAAGGTCAACAACAACAACAATCTCAATAGTTAGAGATAATGGTACAGTTTTCCAAGGCTGAGGAAAATGTGTTAGTAGCAGAATATGATCCTCCTACTACAAATCAATCAAGTGATGATTTTTATTCCTTGGAAGAGCTGGAGCAATTGGAAGATGAGTCAATGGCCCAAATTGTCAAAAGATTCTCCAATGTCAGATTCAAGAGGAATCCCAAGCTTAAGTACAAGTCCAACGACAACAAATTCCCGAAAGGTGGATCTTCATCCTCTAACACCAGCAGTGGTGGATACAAAACAGGGATGGTTGATCGGAGCACCATCAGATGCTATAACTGCAATGAGTTGGGACACTTTGCCACAGAATATAGGAAGCCAAAGCAAGTAAGGAAGAACTCTTGTGATTCAAATCAGAAGAGTAACTATGAAAGGGCTTATCTGGCAAAGGGAAGAAGCTGGGATGATACTGATAGTGAAGATGAAGAAGAAGGGAATCTTCCTCTTATGGCTATTGTTGGAAAAGCTTCATCGTCAAGAAAAGAGGTAAAATATACTGATGCTGAATTGGTTTATCATCTAGGAGGTAACTTAGATAATGCACGTCGTGATAATGAACTGTTAAGTTTACAGATCAAAGACCTTGAGAAAGAGGTCAATAAATTAAGACTTGTGCATATTAATCAAGACAAATTAAAAGAACAAATATCTTTTCTAAAGAATAGAGTTGACTGTTATAGAAAACTTGAAACTATTATCAAAGACAAGATCACCGATCTTGAGACTAAGGTTAGAGCCTACTTCAATTCTTGTTCGAAGGCTAAAGAGTTCTACAGTAAGCAATCTGTTAATCAAACATCTGGAATAGGTTATGATTACAATGTTGCTATTGGAGAATTAGGCATAAACTCCCCTCCTCGTGTCTGTGCTAAAGGGAGGGATGTACCACATGTGCTTAAGGGTGTTGATGAACCCCTCTATAAGCCATCAATTGTTGAACCATTTGATGCGACCTCTTCTGTTATTCAAGAAGAAATACGTGCTGAGGATCATGCTAATGAGAAGATTGTTTCTAAGTCAAGTGAGTCGAAAGTTCCAGTCAAAGTTGTGAAAGCAACTAAGACTAACTCAGACACACATGAGTTGGATAACAAAAATGCCATGTCTACCATGCATAAATTGCCTGCTATTAATCACTCTCATAAAGCATGTAGTGTTGCTAATTGTATGTCTTGTGCTTTTAAATTGATGTATGCTTATTTTAATGGTAAGCATGTTTCTAGTGATAAAACTACTCCTCGTCAGCATTTGAATAATAGAAAGCATGATAGGTCTAAGACTGCTAGTCATTCTAAGGCTAGAAAGGAGACATTTGAGCCTAAGCCTAAACAGAAATTTGTTAAGGCTGTTTACAAGGTCAAATGTTCAGTCAGTGAGAAAGTTGAGACAATTAAAATTAAAAATGTTGTTTTGCCTGACAAAGGACAGTTCTACAAGTATGCCGGACCCAACCAAGCTTGGGTTCCGAAGAAGGTCTAATCCATTTGTAGTGCAGGGCATTAAACAGGTGAAACCGGGAGTGTGGATTCTTGACAGTGGATCATCAAGACATATGACCGGAGATAGAGCCCTGCTATCAAATGTGGATTGAGAAAGCTGCCCCCCTGGTTACCTTTGGAGATAACAGCAAAGGTTTATCTGAGGGATATGGCTGTTTGCAAGCTGGATATGTTATCAGTGAAATTTTGTATATTGTGCTAGGTTATTATCAGGAAGCAGTATCTAACATTTAGCACCAATGACGAGACTTGAGAATATTACGACATATCAGGCACCTGATGCACATTACACTTGGAATTGGACTCTAGTAAGATGTGTACAAGTGTACTCCTGGTTGGTGAGTCAAAAGAGGAAGTCAATGCACCACAGTTCATGGACTTTGCAGCTGCAGATCTATTGAACTATGCAATCTCTTCTTCACAATCTCACTTCAGGTTGGTATGAACTAGTGTACTACTCAAGCAATCGTCAAGGACATGGTATGGCACTCTAACTGAAATTATAATTTAATATGAACTAGTAGAGTCATCATATTTATAACCATCTTATCACTAGGCACAATCATATTGTTTTATATGTGCAGTGATATATTGATAATGCTATCATTAAACTCAAACTTCTTTCTACATTAGTGATTTCTTATATCATGTAAAATATTTTGAAATCACTATTGTAAATCACTTTCTCTCTATTGCCATATGTTCTGTGATACAGGTTCAGTCTCCAATGACTTTCTTTCATTGACAGTCATGAGGTTGAAAACCCACAACATCTATCCCAGACTGTAAAGACAAACACAGAAACAGAACCAACCAACACTCTCTTATCACTAAATGTAGTATGAATGAGCGTGAGGGAGATAGTGCCTTAGTGCACCACATAAGGAAGGTTCTGTAGTCAACCCAGTAGCTCTGTCTCCTACATAGATGAGTAGTATTTTAACCGAGACAACTGCTAGCCCCCATAGATCTTCTCAAAAATATGTAATGGCTAAAAAGGCACAAAAACAGTTACTAGATTCATTCTCTCAACAGGGTGCGTCTATTGAATTTTGCCTGTCGGCCAAGGCATCCGATATAGTGTCACCACTTCAAACATAAACAATTCTTGATGCACAAGGAGAGGTTACACACACAAAGGATGAGTTGACGGAAACAAGAGTTTCGACCATTTTAAGGTCAGATTCGATTGTTTAAGGTTCGTTAATGGACCTATTGCCTTTACAGGTGTTAGGAGAGGATACTGATCCAAAAGCCATATGTCAGTGGTCAGTATCTACCTCCCCAGGCTTAAATCCCCTGGATGCATCTGCGGATAGTGGATCTGACATAGGTGCAGATCGGCAACTTATTGACAATGATTCAGATATTACCTGATGAGTCACAAGGACATGTCTTCACAAACATTAGAAGGGAACTTTGATCTTTATACTAAATTCGTTAGATCATTGTTTACCTTCCCAGAATTCAAATCTGGAACCCTAAAAGGGAAACTAGCAACTTGTAGATTATGACTCAGATTCATCTGACGAGTTTAACAAGGATGGGGATTTGCGAACTCCCATTGCACCACCTGTGACCTCCTTAAGGATGGCTAAGGTGATTTTCCTTGCAGGTACAGCTGAATGTTGGAGCTATGAGAGGAGTGATACACTTGTGAGAATGAGTGTAAACACAAGTGGAGAGAAGAGTGAAACACATGTGAGGTACACTAAAACATAATCACACACTCACAGTGAGGAAGAAAGAGAAACACTTGTTATTTCTTTTCCAACCAAGTGAAATATGAGAACTCCTTCAGACGACGGCATACATTCCTTCTTTAAGGGGGAGATAAAAGTTTAAGAAATAGTTTGGAGGATTCCTCAACTAAGGGGGAGAAACAGAAGGGAGGAAGAAAAAGATCCTACATGTACACTACACCACACCATTGTTGTTTGTAACTACGGATCCTATTGTACGGGAGAGGTGGTAAACACAAGGTGATTTTCTAGTAAGGGAAGAAGCTGTTTTCAAAAGGGGAGTACCATTAGTTTTTATCTGCGGATCCTATTGTACGGGAGAGGTGGTAAACGAAGGTGATCTTCTTTAATCAGTTGATTCTCATAGGGGGAGAAGCAAGACAGATATGCGCTTCTCAACAGGAAATGTGGTTGTACAAAAAGAAGATGAAACTACTTGAAGATATGTTCAGTCTAGAGGAACATCTATTTGGAATCTGGAAAAGGTTAAATGTTATCCATAACTTTTCTGCTATTTACTTTGTATTTCTATTTATATCTTTTTCTTATTTGTTAGTTGAGTTATCCTCTAGGTATTTGTGTGTTATTGTCTAACAAACAAATAGGGGGAGATTGTAAGGCATATGTCATAGCCTATTTGTATATTCGAGGATTTAACTCAACTCAAATAAGAATGTAATAAGTAAATAGTGGATCTACCGTCAAAGAGATCTCGCAAAATAACATCTGTCAAAGGATTCAGAAACAAGGTTCATCTACAGACTTGAGGAATTAATTCACTGGAAGAAGCTCAAGAAATTGATGAAGCCTCAGTGATACAAATCAAGATTGTGGATTTAATCAAGTGACAGAGATCCCGTCAGGGTATCACAGAATTACAAGGATTTAATCTGAAGAAAATCAAGTTATCAAAGTCAAGACATGAAGAAACGTCACGGAAGTTAGTCACTCATGAACCAGACAGTACATCGAGTGTCAACATTGAAGTGGTGGAATTGATTCATAATTTTCAGTGATTTTCAGAAGATTTGTAGAAAGAATGGTTGTTGCTCAAGATTAGTATTAATTCTCTATTAATTAATTAAGTCATATAATTTAATTAAGAAAATAAATTAAATCTGCAAAGATTAATTTATTGATTAATTGAATTAATTGATTAATTAATTCTGAATTAATATTAAGGATTTTCAGAATTTAAATTGTATTAAAATCTATTTAAATTCAACAAGACAAATCTGATTGAACTAATATGACAATCGGTATGACAATCAATAGTCATACCGAAAGTCATGCTAGTACAAATAATTGTCTTGCCGAAAGTTACACTGGAAGAGGATTGTCTTGCTAGTTCAATCAGATAGTCTTGCTAGTTCATTTGATAGTCATACCGAAAGTCATACTAGCTCAACTGATTGTCTCACCGAAAGTCTTGCTAGTTCAAAAGGATTGTCATGCCAGCTCTATTATATTCTGTTGATTACTTAAAGACAGAAGCAGCCATTCAACAAAAAACATCCAGAACACAGAAGTCAAGAACAAAGCAGAAAAGAAAAACAAGCAGCAATATTTCATCTTTTCATCTGCATATTTCAAGATCATATTTCTAGTTTTTATTGTTAAATCCAAACCACTAGAAATCTTTATCTTGCTTTTGTGTAACAATCTACCGGATCAAAATCCCTAGAACTTAATCTCAAATTGCGTTTAGCATTTGAATCTTTTTATTGCAAAAATAGAAAAAGTTCATGTCAAATTTATTCTAGATTTGTGATAATTAATTTGAGATTAATTCCTTGTAATCGATACAGTTGTTGTAACACCTTTCAAGTTTAATAATATTCTTATTTAACTTGAATTTTGTTTCACATTTTTATTCCGCATTTAATTTGATTATTCGGTACTGTTTGTATTCAACCCCCCTTCTACAAACACATTAGGACCTAACAATAGGGATTTTAGAAAATTATAACCCATAATCCAGTAACTGATTCTTCATCCAAAGAATATGTGCACAACAGCTTCCTACAGTAATATATTATGCTTCTGCAGTTGATGTACAAATTGATTTCTGTTTCTTGCTAAACCAAGAAACCAGTCTGCCTCCAAGAAATTGACAGCTTCCACTAGTGCTTTTCCTGTCTATTTTGCATCCTGCAAAATCTGCATCTGAGTAACTTATTATCTTAAAATATGATTCTGTAGGATACCACAATCCTAGATCAGTTGTACCCTTAAGGTACTTGAAAATTTTTTTCACAGCTATTAATTGAGGTTCTCTTGGATCAGCCTGAAATCTTGCACAAAGACAGGTAGCATATATGATATCAGGTCTACTTGCAGTTAAATAGAGTAATGAAGCAATCATACCTATGTAGTTAGTAATATCTACTGGTGAGCCAGTATCTTTATCTAACTTGGTTGTAGTGGCCATGGGAGTGGATGCAGTTAAACAATCTTGCATTCCAAATTTCTTCAGAAAATTTCTGGTGTACTTGGATTGACAAATAAAAGTACCTTCTTCATTTTGCTTGACTTGAAGGCCCAGAAAATAACTAAGTTCTCTCATCATACTCATTTGATATCTTGACTGCATTAGCTTTGCAAATCTCTCACAGAGTTTGGCATTTGTAGAACCAAATATGATATCATCAACATATATCTGTACCAAAAGTAAGTCCTTTCCATGGTTGAGGTAGAACAATGTTTTATCAATTGTACCTCTGTGAAATCCACTTTCCAGAAGAAATTGAGCTAAATTCTCATACCATGCTCTAGGAGCTTGCTTAAGGCCATAAAGTGCTTTGTCAAACCTGGAGACATGATTTGGAAATTTTGAATCTACAAAGCCTGGAGGTTGTTCAACATAGACCTCTTCTTCCAATTCTCCATTAAGAAACACATTTTTCATATCCATTTGAAAGACTTTAAACTTTTGTGAGTAGCATAAGCCAAAAAGATTCTTATGGCTTCTAATGTAGCAATTGGTGCAAATGTTTCATCATAATCAATACCCTCCTGTTGAGAGTAACCCTTAGCAACCAGTCTTGATTTGTTTCTTGTAATTATGCCATCACTGTCAGTTTTGTTTCTGAACACCCATTTTGTGCCAACTACTGATCTGTTCTTTGGTCTTGGCACTAAGGTCCAGACTTTATTTCTTTCAAATTCATTTAATTCTTCCTGCATTGTGTGTACCCAATCATCATCTTGAAGAGCTTCTTCCACTTTCTTTGGTTCATTCTGAGATAGAAAAGAATGATAGAGACATTCTTTTGATGTTGCAGTTCTAGTTTTGACACCTGCTTCAGGATCTCTAATAATTAAGTCAGGTGTATGTGATTTGGTCCACTTCCTTGCAGATTGAAGTTGACTTCTAGAACTAGATCCTCCCCCATGATCCATGTTATCTCCATCAGCATTTTTCGATGCTCCCCCTGTAGTTATGCTCTCTGAGACTTCAGAATTTGACTTGGATCCTTCAGGATTTGAAGTATCAGAGCTTCCAGAATTATCAGAATTTGGCTCATCAGATCTAGATGAATCAGAACTTAAAGAGCCAGTGACAGGTTGTGATACTTCTTGAGACTCTTGAGATGTGGTAGGATCTTCAGCTTGCTCCCCCTGGACAGGTGCATTTTCCTTTGGAGTTGTTACCACAGATTCAATGACATCAGTACTTACAGGATCAGAGTTTAAGTCATCAGAATTTACAAAATCAGAATTTAAGTCTTCATTTTTAAATCTCAGCTGATCTTGATCATTGAAATCTTCAAGTCCAGTAATCTTTTTATCATCAAAAGATACATAGATAAATTCCATGACAACCCTTGTTCTTAAATTGTAGGCTCTGAAGGCTTTTGTGGAAAGTGAATATCCAACAAAAATTCCTTCATCAGCTTTTAAATCAAATTTTGAGAGTTGTTCAGGATGAGTCTTAAGAACAAAACACTTACATCCAAATACATGAAAGTATTTCAGATTTGGCTTCTTTTTCTTCACCATCTCATATGGTGTTTTTCCATGCTTGTGTATGAGTGTTGCATTCTATGTAAAACAAGCAGTCTGCACAGCTTCAGCTCAGAAGTAGGTTGGTAGCTTTGCTTCATCAAGCATAGTTTGTGCAGCTTCAATGAGAGTCCTGTTCTTTCTTTCTACAACTCCATTTTACTGTGGAGTTCCAAGTACAGAAAATTCCTGTTTGATTCCATGCTCTTTGCAGAACTCTTCCATGATTGAATTCTTGAACTCAGTGCCATTATCACTTCTTATAATTTTAACAGAATCTTTGACCAACTTATCCAGCTGTCTGACATAATCAGTTAGAGTAGATGCAGTTTCATTCTTCTTGTGCAAGAAGTACACCCTAGTGTACCTTGTGAACTCATCCACTATAACCATAGCATATTTCTTCTTTACAATAGACATGACATTGACTGGACCAAATAGATCAACATGCAGTAGGTGATAAGGCTCAAGAATTGATGACTCGGTTTGCTCTTGAAAGAAGATTTTCTTTGTTTTGCCTTTTGACATGAATCACAAAGGCCATCAGGAGCAAATACTGATTTTGGCAGTCCTCTCACAAGATCTTTCTTTACAAGCTCATTTATGTTATTGAAGTTTAAATGAGAGAGTCTTTTGTGTCAATTCCAGCTTTCTTCAATTGATGCTCTACTTAACAGACAGATTGCAGAACCATCAGGACTTGTTGAAAGTCTGGCTTCATAAATGTTACCATGCCTGTAACCTTTCAGAACCACTTTGCCTATAGAATTGCTTACAACTTCAAAGTGTTCTTCAAAAAAATCCACATGATAACCTCTGTCACAGATTTGACTCACACTCAGCAGATTGTGTTTAAGTCTTAAGACAAGAGCTACTGTTTCAATGATGACATTCCCGAGATTAATATTGCCATATCCCAGAATTTTTCCCATGTTTCCATCTCCATAAGAAACTCCTGGGCCAACTTTCTCCACAAAGTCTGATAGCAAGGCTTTATTTCCAGTCATATGTCCTGAACATCCATTATCCAGTACTAGGATGTTTTTCCTGTTGCCCTGCAATCACAAAGACCACTAATGGTTAGTTTTAAGGACCTACACTTGCTTGGATCCTTTGGCCTTTTTAAGTTTGTTAGCATTTGCAGCGAATTTAATATCAGATTTTATGCTAACATGCTGTTTATCAGAATTTATATCAGACTTTACACTAGAAGGAATTAAAGCAACTTTCTTCAAAGAAGGTTTTATTTGATAATAATCATAGTATAAACTATGATATTCCTTACAAGTATAAATGGAATGCCATAAACTACCACAATGAAAACAAGGATTTTGTGGCTTAAACCTAACAGACTGACTCTTAACTCCTGACTTAGGAGGTAAAGAGTTTATATTCTTATTCTTCCTGCAAAAAGAAGCAAGATGGTTAGAGTTTCCACAGTTATAACATTTCTTTCTAGGAGTATTAGGAACAAGCATATAATTATTGCTTTTATTCACACCTTCCTTTCCATTCCTATTTTTCCTAGCTGTAATAACCCCAATTTTTGGAATTTTTGAAACCCTTATGAATAGTGATTTTGCTGATTATGCTGAATAGGAAAACTTTTCATGCCACACTATGTAGGGGTTCTGTTATTGATATTCTGAGATTTTATTAGTACTCTATATGGTATATAAGTGTATGTAAAGATCGTCAGAATCCAATTCCGAACACTTTGATTTTTCCCGGAAATCCACCAGATACAGAAAGAAGTGAGTACAAGGTAACAGGATAAATATGATTTAAATTCAAGGATTTTAAGAGGGGATCATAAAAAGGAATATAAAATATTGAGGAAGGTTTAGGGGAACCCAAGTGATAAGATCCCGGATATGATTCCTCAAACGATAAACGAGAACGAAAGTTAAGCGAACCGTATAACAGATCAGCGGTCATTAGGCAAGCAATTAGGAGTTAATCAAGGAGGTTAGGGATGATGATGTCATCAAACCAACAAGAAGAAGACAAGTGTAACAAGATGACCTAAGCTTGATGACCTAAGCTTGATGACCTAAGCATGACAAGTGGGAAGGATTGGTTGGTTGATTGTGAGCCACACATTTTTCACCATGGTAAAAATTTAATTTAATTCCAAGACAAAAGGAAGCAACCAACCAACAAATATCATAACACAAATACAAATTGAAAGTTGACTTTCCCATTTCAAGAAGAAAGCTCTCGGCTAAAACAAACCCAGCAACTTCAAACTGCCATATCTCCTTCAATACTCACTCAAATGTTGTGTTCTATAGCTCGTTGGAAAGGTATTGAGATGGCCTACAACTCTTGTTCACAAGTCTCTTCCAAATAAGTATGTTAAGACCCTCATTTTTACAGTTCTTTAAATCGGACTTTTAGAAACTTCTAAGCCTAACTTTGTGTTCTTGATTTCTTTGGAAAGATCAAGCATGTAGGAGGCTCCATAAGGCTTCCTAGTAACTTTCCACCCTCCAAGAAAGGTATAAATCTTCACACTTTTTAGTAATAAGTTTGAATGTTGAAGTTTGGAGATGGTTTGGATGGATGAGTAGTAATTTGAATGATAAGCATGATTCGAGCTTAATTGTTAAGTAGTTTAGTTGAATTTGGAGATGTTATAATATATGATTGGATTGAGATCCTTGAGCTTATTATGACTGAAATCAGTAGCATTGATGTGTATCTTGAGTTGTTGTTGATTGGTAGTTGGATTGATATGATTTGGAATGGTAAAAAATTTGGAAATCGCGTAAACATAGCCATCGTAATGTCCGATTTACTTTAGACTGCTTTTGTTCATAACATTAGGACCCGAGAACTCCCTGCTAGATTTTTACCATTGCCATTTTTAGATAGTTCATGTTACGAGCTTCGTTTTGATATGTGATTCGTTTGATTCCGATGTACGGTTTAGGAGAAACGGCCGTTTTAAGTAACGACGTTTCGCGAACGAAACATTACCCCTCCCCTTACTTTGAAACATAGGTTAAAGACCTTAAAGGACTAATTGGAGTATGAAACATTTATGTAAAGTGTAATAGGCAGTTGGTAAGACACTCGCGAAGTAATCGCCTTAAAACTCGTAATGGTTAATTTATTAAAAATGGTGGAGCCGAGGGTACTCGAGCGACTTAAGAAAATCAGTAAGCGCAAAGCGAGCATTAGAGTCTAATTTGGTTAAAGTATAGATTTACAAGTGACTTCGGTTTAATTCCAACTTATATGTTGTTTATAGGTTACCAGACTCGTCCCAAGCCATTTGTAACCCCCAGTCGCTCAGGCAAGTTTTCTACCCGTTATACTGTTGTTGTGATGTATATGTGTATATGCATGATCTTATGATAAATGCATATTTGTTATTAGCAAATTTTTGCGATATATTGTAGCATGTGATATGGTATATATGCATGCCTGTTTCGTATTCTTGATTTATATATCTGTTGGTTCAAATGCTTATTCGTTGCATAATACCTATGCTAGAGATAAGCGGTATTTGCGTATACCCTTAGTATAGGGGATCAAAAGGTGAACTTTTTCTAAAACCGGGAGGCGAGGCTCCCGAGTATAATATATATTTATATATATATATATATATATATTGATATAGTTTTTAAAACTATTAATCGAATAAGGTTTATTCGATAACTTTATTTTATTTAATGAATATTATTACGAATATTCATTCGAGGGCTTATGACTCCTTTATTTTATTTAATGAATATTATTACGAATATTCATTCGAGGGCTTATGACTTCTTTATTTTATTAAATGAATATTATTTTGAATATTCATTCGAGGGCTTATGACTTCTTTATTTTATTAAATGAATATTATTTTGAATATTCATTCGAGGACTTATGACTCCTTTTATTTTATTATTTGAATATTATTTGAATATTCATTCGAGGGCTTATGACTCTTTTATATTATTTATTGAATATTATTTCAATATTCATTCGAGGGCTTATGACTCAGTTTATATTATTTAATGAATATTATTTGAATATTCATTTGAGGATCTATGACTCCGATTATTTGCTGAGATATGTTCTTTATTTTATTAAAGAATAAGGTGTCGATAATCATACTTATCTTTGATTATTCAAATAAAGATAGTACTTTCGTATAAGTATATCTTTGGTTATTTAATACTCATTTCAAGTATAAGTTTTAAAACTTCTACTTCAATTATTTTTATAAAGATTATTCTTTATGGGAATATTATTTAAATAATAATATTCAGATATTTTCTAATATATTGGGACTGATTTATTTCATTAAATCAGCATTACTCCAAACACTCTTTAAAGTGTTTTCGAGTCTTCAAAATGATTTTTAAAAGTTAGAGCGGATCCCAAAACTCATTTTTATATTTAAGATCTTCCTTTTAAAGGGGATTTAAATACTCGTTCAAAACTTGAGGGATCCGGCTCAGTAGTGTATTTTACATTCGCAACGAGGTTGCTGTTTTGAGAAAACATCTTGATTACTTGCCCATCGTTCGGGAAGTAAGTTCATCTATTTGAGTCGGCATAAGCAACATGGGCTCAGTGGGCGTCCATGAAAGTGTAAGTGGCTCAGTGGGAGTCCATCAAATGCGTAAGTGGCTGAGTGGCAGTCCAGCATAAGGTCCTATTGCGGCCAGGGTGATGACCAGTGGGGAATTCGTCCATCTACTAGTAGAAAAGGTTACTTATTGGTATCTTTGCCTGATCAGCAAGATATCAGGTTTATGCCAAGGTTTTCTCCTTTCCAAATTCATTGGATATTGCAACTCTGTTTATAATTTTCATAACAGAGGTTTTCAAGGAGTGTATGAAATGTATATATATAGGTGTATATATATATCGGGATTTAATGAAGTATCTCGTAACTTCATTATTTATAATGATATTTAAAGATTGAATCTATTCAAATCTTATCTTGTAGTCTCATCTATGTGATGAACTTTTGAACTGATTATAACTTGAACGGTGGTAGTTCAAGTAATATTTGGAAAAGATATAAGTATATTGGCGTATCTTGTAACTTCATATTTTCAACTTATTTCTAGTTAATGATTATCTTATGCATATCAAAGATTTTCAGAAAAACGTTGAGACAAGGGTAGATATATGAGATCACCTTGCAACGATATTTTTATGCAGTTATAAACTGGAACTCTGTGTATATTATGCATGGAAGATGACTTCCAAGATTTTGAAAAGTATATATGTATATATACTGAATATTTTGCGACTTCATCGCATTAAGATATCAAACTTGGTTCATTTCTTTTGACCAAGACTTTCATGAGTACTATGAGAAGGCTCATATATTGTTAATCATTATACATATTATTTTGGTGGGCTTGCTGCTCACCCTTGCTTTCTTCTTTCATCACACAACAACAGATAGAAAAGATGAACAGGACCAAGCTCCCGATTCGCAAGCGGTTAGAAAACGTTCCGCAGTCTTCTGAAAGCGTTGATGCCGCCGTAGCTGAGGTAGGAGCTACCAATAGGCTAGGTTTTCAACTATTGATGAACTAGACTTATGTATAATATGAATTGTAATAATGGCAAGGAATATGTAAATTTATTCAGAACCTTTTTAAGGTGTAACGGTTTATAATTGTGGAATATAAGGACTTGTGTTATTTTTGAGTGTTCATCTCTGAGACTATAACTTGTGGTGTGTGTGTTTATTGTGGGGTCACAGTACAGAGTAGTTGATTATTTATTAAGATTGGGTGTTATTAAGGGAAATGGAACTCGTGACAACCCGGATCCCCGACCCCGGATTTGGGGGTGTTACACTAGCTACCTTTACCTTGTTGACATTTCTTATTTCTTTTAGCTTATGCTTAAGCTGCTTCTTTGTCATTAAGCCTATGTTGACTTCAGCTGGTTTATCCTGTTCTAATTTGTCAGAAGTTGACTTCTCCTTAACTTCTGTCACAGACTCTTTCATCTTTTCAGAATCAAACTTTACAGGTTTAGCTACAAACTTAACAGGATTTACCTTTGGTTTACCAGTTTGTTTAACAACAATTGGCTCAATTTGTTCAGTTCTCTTTTCACTTTTATCATCTCAATAACCTAAGCCCTCTTTCCAGTTTCCACTACTTAATAAATTCTGAGTTGTTCTGCCAGAGTTAATCCAAGTCCTGATAATCTCTTTTTCTTTTTCTAACTCGGTTTTTAAACATTTATTCAATTTTAGCAATTCATCTCTAACATAAAAAGCATCATCTCTTTCTTTCTGAGTTTGATGGAACATAACTAACTCTTTTTCTAAATAATCATTCCTTTTCTTAAAAGCAAGATTTTCAGAAGTTAATCTTTCACATGTTAAAGTTTGATCTCTGTAGCTAATAAACATGGTTTTAAGATATAATCTAAACTCAGTAATATCATCAGTATGAAAAGCATAAGTTGTTTGAGGTACCTTTAATTCAGAAGTTTCAGGGCTGCCATCAGCATTTGCCATTAAAGCATAATCCACCTCATCTTCAGAATCTGAAAAGTCTGTCCAGCTTTTCTTCTTTGTGACAAGTGTCTTGCCTTTGTCACTCTTTCCTTTCTTGCAGTCAGGAGATATGTGGTCTGTTTCACCACAATTGTAGCATTTGATATTTGAGTTGTCTCCTCTGTCAAACTTTGCACTTTTGCCTTCATACTTTCTGAACCCTTTCTTATCAGTACTTACACCTTTCCTGGAAAACTTCTTTCCCCTTCTGAATTTCCTGTAGGCTATCTTTGTGATACCCTTCACCATAAGAGCACACAATTTCATCATCTCTTCATCAGCATCTATTTCAGGTAAGCTTTCAGTTTCTGAATCATCATCATTAGAACTTGATGATTCTGAATCAGACTTTATGATGAGATCCTTTCCTTTTCCTTTCTTTGAGACAGCCACTTTAGGGGATTCCTCCTCAGCCTTAAGAGAAATTGTCCTTGACTTTCTCCCATATCTCTTGCTTCTTTGATCCATCTCAAGTTCATAAGTCTTGAGCATACCATAAATTTCATCAAGAGTAGTTTCATCAAGAGCATAGTTGTCTCTTATAGTAGTAGACTTCAAATCCCAACTTTCAGGAAGAGCTAAAAGGAATTTTAGATTTGAATCTTCAAGATCATATTCCTTTTCCACCAGTGACAGATCATTCAAGAGTTTGACAAACCTGTCATATAAGTCAGTTAATGAGTCATCAGCTTTTGAGTCAAAGTGCTCATACTCTTGAGTGAGTATAGTCCTCATGTTCTTCTTGATTACATCAGTTCCCTGGCATCTTGTCTCCAAATCATCCCATATCTCCTTTGCAGTCTTGCAATGAATTACCCTGTTTGACATGACATTATCAATGGCACTATGCAGCAAATGTCTTACCTTTGCATCCTTGGCAATGGATGAGATATCTTCAGCTATATACTCACTTTTATCCTTTGGTACGGTCTTTGCTGGCTGATCTGTAACTACAACAGAGAGCTTGGTTGGCTTATGTGGTCCTTCATTAATTCTGTCAAGGTAATCTGGATCTGTAGCTTCCAGAAACATAGCCATCTTCACTTTTCATATGGGATACTCAAAAGGTCTCAGTATGGGAACCCTAATAGTCTCTTATCGACTGTGGATTTGAGTCTTTTGAGTTTCTTCAGTTTTGGTGGGCTTGGTTGGATTTTCTGCTTCTTCAGACATGATTGTTTTGGATCTTTACTGTATGTGTGTTAACAGATTAGCTCTGATACCAATTGTTAGGTCACACAATACTGTAGAAGGGGGTTGAATATAGTGTTTAATACAATCAAATCGAATTCGAACAAAGTAACAGTAAACAGATATATTCAATATAATAAACTTTGTTACAATGGAACTGTTCTCTCTCAGTGATGAACAAATATCACGAGAGCTGCTAGGTTATAATGTATGATATTCTCGATAATGATAACACATATAGTGTAAACCTATATCTGTGTTTGTATAGTACACAGTTACAAGATAACTTCTAATTGATATGGAATATAATTATGTCTCCTAAAAAATATCAATCAGATATCTTATATAAGTCTTCTTATCTTCTAACTCTTTCCATGCATATCTTCTTTTGTATTAGTCTCGATCTTCTTTCCTGTAAATCAGCTTCCTTCCTTAACTGTTAGCTCTTTTGTACTTAAGTTCTGATATCCATCTTCTGATATTTATCTTCTGATAATTAAGTTTGATATCCTTAAGTTCTGACTTCAAGTAAGTACTGATTCCAGTAAGTACTGATATTTCCTATTTGTTAAGATCTGAAAACTAAACATGAAACATATTAGACATGACATCTCAAATATATCTAACAAAAAGTATCTCCTAAATCGAAGAATTCAAAAGTATGAAACTAGATCTTCTTCTCTTAGTCGTCTCGTGTGCTCTAGATCTTCGTATTGATCTCCCTGGATTCCTTGTTTTGAAAACGTCTTTCTTTCATTATATATAGGCTCCTGGCAGATCTGGATGCCTCAAATCTTCAAACCAGAATAGAATCAGGATTCTGCAAATATAACCCGGCGCGGCCGCCCCGCTTTGAGCGCGGGCGCGCTACCTTCAATTTTCAACTGGCGCGGCTGCCCCGCTTCCCGTGCGGGCGCACCGGCCTTCTAGTAAAAATGCTGAATTTTGTTGTTTTGCATCCTTTCTTCGTGCGATCTCCCGAAACTCTATTCCTGACCTCTTATTAGCATAAAAACATTATAAAACTCAAATCATCCTCCTGACTAGTGCCCTACAATGCAATTACAAAAACACATCAAAAACACCACATACTTGAGTCCAAAACATCCAATTTAAGCCAATATGAAGCGTTCCAAGTGGATATAAAATCCACTTATCACACCCCCAAACTTAAATCGATGCTTGTCCTCAAGCATAAACAGAGTCAACACTAAAAAAAATGCATGAATGCAACTACGTGAAAATTCAACGATCCCCTTCGGAATAACTATAACCAATTAATAAGCAAAAGTCGCTAAGAATGCAATTATTCGAAACAGAGTTCAACCAAATCCCATAAACCAACTTACAAGACTAAAAAGTGTGTGTGAGCGATGCTTAACAGATATACTCCCAACACTAGATCAATAATCATATCCTATTCTTTTATCAAAACAATCAAAAGTTTATAAATAGAATAAGCGTTAAACACATAATAATTCACAACACTTCAGTTTTACTAGAGTTATACAAGGATTCATGCTTTTATAGTGAACACATAAACACAAATGCTTAATTAGCAGTACAATGAATGAGGTCCCAAAAGATTTATACAATAATACCCATGTATCGAGCGTTAGGTTAGCGGATCCCAGACTATAAAAACCTCAGGTCGCTAGGCACAAAGTCCCCTAGAACTTAATAGCTCAAGTATTAAATAGCTCACTATTGGCCAATTCTGCATATACTAACCCAGTTTTTTTTTATTTTCTTCTTTTTTTTCTATTTTTCTTCCTTTTTTTTTCTTTTTTTTCAATGATTTCTGAATGAGTGTGTTTCGCTCCATCTCATTCAACCGTAGACTATTCATAAAAATATGAGTCGGCTACTAGCCATTTGACGCCTAGCCTTATTCACAATAAGTAATGCTATCAGAGTTTTCCCTAGTTCAAAAATTAGTGTTCCTATGTCATTACGGGAATATCACAAATTCTAAATGTAACCAAGTGATTAAATCTCAACAACAAATAAGTATGATCATGATCTAGTTCAAAAGCAATCTATAAGACTTGTGAAAAAACTTAATTTTGGGCATGCAAATCAAATCAATAAGACTCAATCATCCCTCTATTTGACATCACTACACTCAAATTAACATCAACAAATCAATCAGAAACAGCGCAGCCTAAGGGATCATGTTATATGCATGGAAATGAAACTACATGGAACATAATAACATGACAAATTATGCAAACAAAAACAACCTAAATAACAAATCATGCAAACATATGAATGAAACTATAAATAAATGATAAGTGGCATTTTATACCACTTAGAACGTCTTATAATGGCTTGAATTGATGTCTTAAAATCAAGTATTTTGTGTATTTGATGCATTTTTCTAGTGTTTGTGCATTTCAGGGTGTTCCTTGTGTTTGTGGGGAGATTTCATCAAGAATAAGCCTTAGTATATGTTTGGCATTGCAAGTGGGAAGATAGCAGCAGAATGCAACAGAGAACGAGAGCAAAATAATTAATTTTCCAGAAAGGTGTTGGGCGCCCGCTCAGCCTGGCTAGGCGGCCGCTCAGGAAGCTGGGCGCCCGCTCAGGGGCGCGAATTAAATTTCTGATTTTTAGATTTCTTGTTATGCTAGACTTCTGACTTCTTAGATGGCTGGGTTTTGTGGGGCTTCTATATAAGTAGTTTTCAGAGATGTTTCACGTGTGTTGAATCATGGTATTAATTGAGGAGCAAGGAGATAAGGAAGAAGACCGGTTTAGCACATCGCAACAAAGAGGAAGCATAGTTTTTTATGATTCTTTTATTCTTTGTAATAGTGGATGCTAGTTTTCTTTACTTTGAACCTATTTACTCTTGTGACGTACTTTGGTTTAATATAAGTAGTTTTATTAATTATACTCATGTGTTTTATTATCATGTTTTCATATGAACCCATGGTGACGATGAGTTAAATCATGGGCTAATCGTGATCATGGGGTCGTAACGGATTTGTTATGGAATTCTTTAGTTAGTTGTTTAATACCTTAGTGTGTGATGATTGTATTATATCTAGTATTGGTTTTGCTTATTCATCTTATGTGTGTCGCGAACATATAGGATAGGGTGTTAATCTCTTGTGAAGCGACGGTGGAGCTTGAGATTTAGAACTTGCCATCCTAGCATAGGTTTATGTATGTGTATGCATGATTAGTAGGTAACTCTAACCGTTTTACTTGCCCTGTGTAATCATAAGGAATAACTTGTGCTTAAATCGTTATGTTGTCAAATTCTGTAGACATATAGGGTCTCAACATAATTGATGACTATTGAACTTCTATCTTAATTGTGGATGTTTGGTAGAATGGTATTAGTACAACGAAAGTTGGCTTTTATTAGTTTAGTGTTGTTCGATTAATATCATCACCGTTACATGCTAAGGGTAATTACAATAACTATTGAAGGAAGTAGTAATGAAGTTATGATCTCATGTGTGTTTAATATTGTTAATTCAAGTGTCAATTAAGTGTTTAATTCTCATAGTTAATTCTAGTTAATAATTAGTTAATCAAAACTACGTGTTATTGTCTTAACATTGAGAAGTAATCATACATTGGTGAGTAAGTGTAATTGAACATAATTAGTCTGAGTCTCTGTGGGAATGAACTAGAAAATATTCTATATTACTAGCGAACGTGTATACTTGCGTATATTATTAGCGCGTGTTTTCCGCCCTAACAAGTTTTTGGTGCCACTTCCGGGGACTCGGCGTATTTGTTTAGTTTATGTACTTACCATCAGTGGTCATTAGGACTCATTGATTAAGACGTGTTACTTATCGTTTCCGGTTGTGTTTCAAGTACTTTAGCGAGCGTTTATGCAAACACGTTCTCGTACTCGCAAGAGGACTTTAGATATGGCTGAGGAGACAGACTCAGTTCTTGATATTCCGGAGAAGATAGATTTTAAAAATTCGGATAAAGAGAGTGAGCAGAAAGAACCAGTAATCATGGGTGATCGTATAGTTCCGGCAGATCCAGCTCTTATGGACTTTTCTCGACCTAAAATTGAAGACATTCAGTCAAGCATCCTTCATCCGGCTATTCAGGCTAACACTTTTGAAATCAAGTCGGGCACTATTCACATGGTGCAGAATTCTATTTCTTTCAGAGGTGCTGCAACTGAAGACCCCAACATGCACATCAGGAATTTTGTCAGGATCTGTAATACTTTCAAATATAATGGTGTGACTGATGAGGCTATCAAGCTGAGGCTTTTCCCATTCTCTCTGAGGGATAAAGCTAAGGACTGGTTACATTCTGAACCAGCTGGGTCCATCACTACTTGGCAAGATCTTGCGCAAAAGTTTCTGGTAAAGTTCTATCTAATGGCGAAGACTGCAGCTATGAGGAGTGCTCTTACTCAGTTTACGCATCAACCAACAGAATCTATGTGCGAATCTTGGGAGTGCTACAAGGAGATGTTGAGAGAGTGTCCACATCAGGGTATGCCTGACTGGATGGTGATCACTGGTTTCTATAATGGTTTGGGGGCCCAATCTCGGCCCATGCTCGATGCAGCAGCTGGAGGCGCTTTGTGGGCCAAAAGCTATACTGAGGCTTATAATCTTATTGAAACTATGGCTGTAAATGAGCATCAAAACCCAACTCAAAGGATGATGCCTGGGAAGGTAGCAGGTATTCTGGAAGTCGATGCAGCTACAGCTATTACAGCGCATCTCCAAGCGCTGTTTATGAAGGTCGATTCTTTAGCCACCTATGGAGTCAATCAGATAGCTATAGTCTATGAGCTTTGTGCAGTTTCTCATGCTATGGATCAGTGTTCTCTTGTTAATGAATCTGTTCAGTATGTGAACAATTATCAGCGACCGCAGTAGCCTGTGCCAGCTACTTATCATCCTAACAACAGAAATCATCCCAATTTCAGCTGGAGCAATACTCAGAATGCTATTCAGCAACCATATCAGCAAGGCGTAAGTAAACAGTTTAATCCACCTGGATTCCAGCAACCACAGCAGTATGCTCAAAGGAAATCATATCCTCAACAAGGAGGTGTTGCTCCACCTTCTAGTGTTGATTTCGAGGAACTCAAGTTGTTGTGCAAAAGTCAGGCTGTTTCTATAAAGACCTTGGAAAATCAAATCGGTCAAATAGCCAATGCAGTGCTCAATCATCAACCTGGCACACTTCCCAGTGATACTGAAGTGCCAGGCAGGAAGGAAGCTAAAGAGCAAGTCAAGGCTATTACCTTAAGGTCTGGAAAAGTTGTTGATACTACAAAAGCAAAAGACGGAGAAGCTGAAGTTTGTGATGAAGAAGAGAAGCAAAAGGAGAAAGCGGCGGAACCAAGGAAGACTACTATTGAACACACCCTGCCTGAGGGTAATACAGGGTAGAAACAGCTCTATCCTCCACCACCTTTCCCTAAGAGATTGCAACAACAAAAACTGGATAAGCAGTTCGGTAAGTTTCTGGAGGTGTTCAAGAAACTTCACATCAACATACCTTTCACTGAGGCTCTGGAGAAAATGCCTAGTTATGCAAAATTCATGAAGAGTATTCTTTCAAGGAAGGTGAAACTGGATGACCTTGAGACCGTTGCTCTAACGGAAGAGTGCAGTGCTGTGCTGCAGCAGAATTACCTCCAAAGCTTAAAGATCCAGGTAGCTTCACCATTTCTTGCACCATTGGCAAGTTGTCTTTTGATAAATGCCTGTGTGATTTGGGAGCAAGCATCAATCTGATGCCGTTGTCTATCTTCAAAAAGTTGAATTTGCCTGATCCAAAGCCCACCTACATGTCTCTACAATTGGCTGATCATTCTATTACATATCCACGAGGCATAGTGGAGGACGTGTTAGTAAAGGTGGATAAGCTCTTCTTTCCTGCAGACTTTGTCATTTTGGATTTCGAGAAAGATAAGAAGATCCCCATAATCTTGGGAAGACCTTTCTTGGCTACAAGATGTACCTTGATAGATGTGCAGAAAGGTGAACTTACTATGAGGGTGTAGGATCAGGATGTGACATTCAATGTATTCAAAGCGATGAAATTCCCTACAGAAGACGAGGAGTGCTTAAAGGTGGATTTGATTGATTTTGCGGTAACTTCAGAACTTGATCATATGCTAATATCTGATGCATTAGAGAAAGCCTTAGTGGGGGAGTTTGATAGTGATGATGAGGATGGCAATGAGCAACTACAATATCTAAATGCTTCTCCTTGGAGGCGAAAGCTAGACATGCCATTTGAATCTCTTGGCACTTCTGACCTCAAAAATGCTGAAGGAAAGCTCAAACCATCTATTGAGGAAGTACCTACTTTGGAGCTTAAACCATTGCCTGAACAATTGAGGTATGCCTTTTTAGGTGATGCATCTACTTTACCTGTTATTATTGCATCTGACCTTTCAGGTAGTGAAGAGGACAAGCTCTTGAGGATTTTGAGAGAATTCAAATCGGCTATTGGATGGACTATAGTAGATATCAAAGGGATCATCCCTTCGTACTGCATGCATAAAATTCTGGTAGAAGAAGATAGTAAGCCAACTGTTGAGCAACAGCAACGACTTAATCCTATCATGAAAGAAGTGGTGAAGAAAGAAATTCTGAAGTGGCTGGATGCAGGAATCATATATCCTATTTCTGACAGTTTTTGGGTGAGCCCCGTGCAATGTGTACCTAAGAAAGGAGGTATTACTGTGGTAGCAAATGAGAAGAACGAGCTCATCCCCACTCGAACAGTCATAGGATGGAGGGTATGTATGGATTACAGAAAGTTGAACAAGGCCGAGAGAAAGGATCACTTCCCTCTTCCATTTATTGATCAGATGTTTGACAGGTTGGCCGGTCATGAGTATTATTGTCTTATGGATGGCTATTCGGGGTATAATCAGATTTGCATTGCACCAGAGGATCAAGAAAAGACTACCTTCACTTGTCCATTTGGCACGTTCACTTTTCGCAGAGTTTCGTTTAGCTTATGTGGCGCATCTGCCACTTTTCAGAGATGTATGATGGCTATATTCTCTGATATGATTGGAAATAATGTCGAAGTGTTCATGGACGACTTCTCTGTCTTTGGACATTCGTATGATGAATGTTTGAATAATCTTCGTGCGGTGCTCAAAAGGTGTGTGGAAACTAATTTGGTGCTCAATTGGGAAAAATGTCACTTTATGGTGCATGAAGGCATTATTCTTGGGCATAAGATCTCTAGCAAGGGTCTTGAGGTGGACAAAGCCAAGGTGGGAGTCATTGAAAATCTTCCACCACCTATTTCTGTGAAAGGAATCCGTAGTTTTCTTGGTCATGCGGGTTTTTATCAGCGTTTCATTAAGGACTTCTCGAAGATATCTAAGCCGTTGTGCAACTTGCTCGAGAAGGATGTGCCTTTCAAATTTGATGATGAATGTTTGGCGGCATTCGAGACTCTCAAGAAGAGTTTGATAACTGCATCGATTATTAAGGCACCTGATTGGACAGAGCCTTTTGAGATGATGTGTGATGGGAGTGATTATGCGGTGGGAGCAGTTCTTGGGCAGCGCAAGAATAATCTTTTTCATGTGGTCTACTATGCTAGTAAGACTCTAAATGGAGCTCAAATAAACTACACCACTACTGAGAAGGAGCTCTTGGCTATAGTCTTTGGGTTCGAAAAATTTTGATCTTATCTGCTTGGGACAAAGGTGACAGTATTCACGGATTATGCGGCCATTCGCTATTTGGGTTCCAAGAAGGATTCGAAGCCTAGACTTATTCATTGGGTGCTCTTGCTACAGGAATTTGAGTTAGAGATCAAGGATCGAAAAGGTACTGAGAATCAAGTAGCTGACCATCTCTCTAGATTGGAGAATCCCGATTCTACTTCACATGATAAGACATTGATCAACGAATCTTTTCCGGATGAGCAGTTGTTCGCAGTTCAGGAGGAAGATCCATGGTTCGCAAATATTATGAACTACCTTGTCAGCAATATAATGCCTCCTAATATGAATACAGCTCAAAAGAAGAAGTTTCTGCATGAGGTGAAGTGGTACATGTGGGATGAACCGTATTTATTTAGACAAGGAGCTGACCAGATCATCAGGAGATGTATCCCATTCTGTGAGACGGAGGGGATATTATGAGACTGCCACTCCACAGTCTATGGTGGACATTATGGTGGTGAAAAGACGGCAGCTCGTATTCTGCAAGCAGGTTTTTTCTGGCCTACTTTGTTTAAGGATGCACATCAGTTCGTTTTAAGGTGTGATCATTTCCAAAAAGTGGGGAATCTTATGAGGAAGGATGAGATGTCGTTAAATGTGATGCTTGAAGTCGAGGTCTTTGATGTTTGGGGAATCGATTTCATGGGACCATTTGCCTCATCCTGTAATAATCAGTACATCTTGATGGCAGTCGATTATGTCTCAAAATGGGTAGAAGTCAAGGCTCTACCGACGAATGATGCAAAGATAGTGTTGAATTTTCTTCATAAGCAGATTTTCACAAGGTTTGGAACGCCATGAGTAATCATGTGATGAGGGGTCGCATTTCTGCAACCGTAAGTTCACTTCTATGATGCAGTGCTACAATATGAATCATCGTGTTGCTACCGCCTATCATCCGCAAACGAATGGTCAAGCGGAAGTGTCTAATAGAGAGATCAAGCGCATTCTAGAGAAGGTTGTTTGTCCATCAAGGAAGGATTGGTCTTTAAAGCTCGATGAAGCTGTTTGGGCTTATAGAACAACATACAAGACTCCACTTGGAATGTCCCCATTTCAACTTGTTTATGGTAAGGGATGTCATTTACCTACGGAGCTTGAGCATAAGGCTTATTGGGCGTTGAAAAAGTTGAACCTTGATCTAGATGCAGCTGGGAAGAAGCGAATGCTTCAGTTCAATGAACTTGATGAATTTCGACTCCAAGCGTACGAGAACAACAAAATGTACAAGGAAAAAGTGAAAAGGTGGCACGACATGAAGCTATATCCTAAGTCATTTGTGCCGGGGCAGCAAGTTCTTTTATTCAACTCTCGTCTCCGAGTTTTTCCTGGACAGTTAAAATCAAGGTGGTCTGGACCTTTTATTGTCAAAACTATTTCCACATGGAGCGGTGGAGATTTTTGAGAATAATCTGGGCCAAGCATTCAAGGTTAATGGTCAGCATTTGAAGCATTACTATGGGGATACGGAAAACCGGGAAGTGGTTAGTGTTGTTTTATTGTCAACTTGAGCAAGGTACGCTACGTCAAGCTAATGACGTAAAAGAAGCGCTTTTTGGGAGGCAACCCAAGATTTGTTGTTATAGGATCCCTTAGAAATTAGTAACCTATCAAAAACTCAAAAAAATCAGAAAAAAGGGCAAGAAATTTTTTTTTCCAGTAACTATCTGGGCGCCCGCTCAGCTTTGCTGAGCGGCCGCTTAGGATGCTGGGTGCCGGCGCAGCTTTGCTGAGCGGCCGCTCAGCCCCCAAATTCCTAAAATTATTTTAGTCTTATAAAATTCAAAAAAAAATTAGAAAACAAAAAAATAAAAAAACACAGCCCACTACCCACGAATCCTTTTCCCATAAACCTACGTTTTTAACCCTCAACCCCACTCCTAATCAAATTTTAACCCTAATCTTTACCCTATATATACATACAACTATTTCATATACTCCCCCATATAATTTCAACCTTAAAACTCTCTCCCATCTCCAAAACACAAATCTTAAACACTTTTTCTCAGTTTTAATGGCACCCATGAGATCCAGGACTATTGATAGCAGCAGCACTGTTCCTACTGCTGATTCTTCGAGGGGTACTGCTGCAAGACCTCGTTTGTTTGATAGGGCTGTTGAGGAGGAGTATACTAGGCTTTTGGGAAAGCCGGTTTTGAAGGAGAGGGGATTCTTACCATCGGGGAGGGATTGTGAGTTGTTGCCGATGATTGCTGAAAAGGGTTGGATTTCTTTTTGTGAGTCACCGGAGGCGGTTCTGATGAGCGTGGTTCGCGAGTTCTATGCGAACGCAAAGGCTGAAAAGAATGGGTTTTCTGTTGTGCGTGGGCTAACGGTGGATTATCATCCTGAGGCGATTCGCCGTGTTATTGGGTAGTGACAACGGAAGCCCACAGAGGAGAATTGGAATGAGAAGCCTTCCGATAAGTTTGATTTGGATTTAATTTGTGCTACTCTCTGTCAACCGGGCACGGTTTGGAAGTTCAAGACTGGGACTAATGAGTATCGTTCTTTTCCGGCGATTGCGATGAATAGGTATGCACGTGCATGGAATGCCTTTATTTTTGCTAATATTCTGCCTACTTCACATGCATATGAGGTTACAGTTGAGCGAGCAAGGTTGTTATGGGGTATTTAGAATGAGGAGTATTATGTGGACCTTGGTGATTTCATCTACCAAGGAATTCTGAAGTTTTTGAGGGGAGCGAAGCACATGAACATCCATTATGCATCTACTGTCACGAACCTATGCCGAGCAGTGGAAGTTCATTGGCCTTCTCACGAGCAGTTGCAGATGCTGGCCGCTCCTATTGATTCAGGGACTCTGAATGCGATGCAGGAGTGGACGGGTGGAGAGCCCGAGGAGCATGGGCTGGGTTATCGTCTTCCAGGAGGACGTCCAGCAGTTGGTGCTACCATGGCTAGGTCGGGGCATGATGAGGCAAGCTCTTCTAGAGCTCAGAAGGGTGCTGGGATGGTTGATGCCCAGTATAGGAGGCTATCGAGGAGGATGGACGCTATGTACGAGATGCAGAGTAGGTTTGCTCAGGAGCTCACCTTTGCACTTGGGTCTGCTTTTAGAGGCCTTGGAGCTGACATCCAGTGGCCCGTGTTTGGTGAGGACTCTGCTTATCCGCCTCCTGATACTCCACCCTCTGAGGGTGATGATGATGATTTCTCCGAGTAGGTATACCCTAAGTTCCTTTCTACTACCTTCACTGGGGACAGTGAAGATTTTAAGTTTGGGGGTGGTAGTTAAGGAATATTTTTGTGTGTGTATCATATAGTTGCATATTCATGATAGTTTAGTTCATATAATTGCATATTTTTTCCATATAGGTTTTTTTTATTTTATAACTTTATTTATCATGTCATTTAGCTCATGCATTTACCATGATCCCTTTTGCGTAGCTTTACCAATTGATTTGTGATATTGATGCGAGTGTAGTGATAGCGTTAGAGTGATGTTGAGTCTTGTAGGATGACATGCATGCTAGAAACACTTGTAATTTCACTAAGTCTTAGAGTATGCTTAAGGACTATATTGTTGTTTGATGGTTTTTGAGGTTAATCTATTGATTATGTTTAGAATTTATAATAGGTTCTTAATGATAAAAAGCATGAAAAGAAAACATTGGAGTAAAAATTGGAATTCATTGCTAAATTGTGGCTAGGCGTCAAATGGCTAGTAGCCGGCTCGTATTCTTATGCTAGTAGTCTAGGGTTGAGCAAGATGGAGCGAAACGCACTTGCTCAGAAATTTGAAAAAAAAGATAGAAAATAAAAAGAAAATAAAATAGAAAATAAAAAAATGTAAATAGTTAATGCATAATTGATCGCGAGTGGGCTCTTTGGTATTCGAGTTATTAAGTTCTTAGGGGACTTTGTGCCTAGTGACCTAAGGCTTTTATAGTCTGGAATCCGCTAACCTAACGCTCGCTAAATGGATGCCATTGTATAAGTCTTTTGTGGACCTCACTCGTTGCACGGTCAAAAAAGCATTGTTGTTGTGTTGAATAAAAAGCATGATTCCGCAATAAGCTCCAGTAATCTTGAAGTGTTGTAAGTCATTTTGTGCCTAAAATTTTTTTTTTGTATAATCATGTGATTGCCTTGAGGATAGTCGAGTTATGATAATTAATCTAGTTTCGAAGCATATCTGTTAAGCATCCGCACATACCACGTTTCTGGTTGTATGTTAGTTTGCATGATTTCATTGATCTTTATTCGCCTAATTGCATTTGTTGAGATATCGTGAATTGGTTGGTTTCGTCGTAGTGAGGGGGATCGCTGCATTTCATATAGATTGCATTCATGCATGTTTTTGTTTTGTTTTTGAGTCTGTGACGCTTTAGGACAAGCATCGATTTAAGTTTGGGGGTGTGATAAGTGGCATTTTATACCACTTAGAATATCTTATAATGGCTTGAATTGATATCTTGAAATCAAATATTTTGTGTATTTGATGCGTTTTTCAAGTGTTTATGCATTTCAGGGTGTTCCTTGTGTTTGTGGGGAGATTTCATCAAGAATAAGCCTTAGTATGTGTTTGGCATTGCAAATGGGAAGATAATTAATTTTCCATAAAGGTGCTGGGCGCCCGCTCAGCCTGGCTGGGCGGCCGCTCAGGAAGCTAGGCGCCCGCTCAGGATTGCTGGGCGGCCGCTCAGGGGTGTGAATTAAAAATCAAATTTTTAGAGTTCTTGTTCTGCTGGACTTCTGACTTCTTAGATGGTTGGGTTTTGTGGGGCTTCTATATAAGTAGTTTTCAGAGACGTTTCACGTGTGTTGAATCGTGGTATTAATCGAGGAGCACGGAGGTAAGGAAGAAGACCATTTTAGCACATCGCAACGAAGAGGAAGCATAGTTTCTTGTGATTCTTTTATTCGTTGTAACAGTGGATGCTAGTTTTCTTTACTTTGAACCTATTTACTCTTGTGACGTACTTTGGTTTAATATAAGTAGTTTTATTAATTATTCTCGTGTGTTTTAATGTCATGTTTTCATATGAACCCATGGTGACGATGAGTTCAATCATGGGCTAATCGTGATCATGGGGTCGTAACGGATTTGCTATGGAATTCTTTAGTTAGTTGTTTAATACCTTAGTATGTGATGATTGTATGATATCTAGTATTGGTTATGCTTATTCATCTTATGTGCATCGCGAACATATAGGATAGGGTGTTAATCTCTTGTGAAGCGATAATGGAGCTTGAGATTTAGAACTTGCCATGCTAGCATAGGTTCATATATGTGTATGCATGATTAGTAGGTAACTCTAACCATTTTACTTGCCCTGTGTAATCATAAGGAATAACATGTGCTTAAATCGTTATGTTGTCAAATTCTGTAGACATATAGGGTCTCAACATAATTGATGACTATTCAACTTCTATCTTAATTATGGATGTTTGGTAGAATGGTATTAGTACAACGAAAGTTGGCTTTTATCAGTTTAGTGTTGTTCGATTAATATCATCACCATTACATGCTAAGGGTAACAATAATAACTATTGAAGGAAGTAGTAATGAAGTTATGATCTCATGTGTATTTAATATTGTTAATTCAAGTGTCAATTAAGTGTTTAATTCTCATAGTTAATTCTAGCTAATAATTAGTTAATCAAATCTACGTGTTACTATCTTAATATTGAGAAGTAATCATACATTGGTGAGTAAGTATAATTGAACATAATTAGTCTGAGTCTCTGTGGGAAGGAACTAGAAAATATTCTATATTACTTGCGAACGCGTATACTTGCGTGTATTATTAGCGCGTGTTTTCTGCCCTAACAATAAACATGCAATATGAATTTATATGGACACACACAAACTACTAATCCTTACATTATCACCCCCAAATTTAAAATTTTCAATGTCCTTATTGAAGTTAATAATAAGGATACAGGGCTTACCTAGTTAGCGGGAGGATCACCCTCTTCGGGTGGAGGATCAGGTGGTCAATCAACCTCGACACTAGTGTCTCGGAAAACGGTACCAAGAGCGTGTGTCAAATCTTCATCAAAACATCGGTAGATGTCATGCATGGCCTCAATACGCCGAATCAACCTTCTATACTGCGCATCACCAAGACCAAACCTATCAACTGTCTGTGTTGCACGAGAGGGACCCTCTATAAGCACGGGAGGAACCAGCCGGTCACCCGTTAGATTATCAAAGATATATTCCAACCCCTTATCAGGGGGTGCACCTAAAAATGCATAACTCAAATAATCTGGCAACAGTTTGAGCCCAAGTGTGGGAGCTTCTTCAATAGACGGCTCGAGACGCTCATGAGAAATTTTCAGCTCTGTTAACCCAAGAGAATTAAATGGCATATCCAATTTTCTCTTCCACGGAAGTGCATTCAAAACCTTCAGTTGCTCTGCTCCTTCTTCATCTTCAATAATTGATTCCCCTATTAAGGATCTCTCTAAGGTATCTGACTTTGGCAATTGCTCAAGCTCCAAATTCATGACAGAGTCGACCCGCTCTACTTTAAAGCACTCTTATTTATCTGTGGGTAACTTTATTGCCTTGAACACACTAAAAGTGACCTTATGATCTTGAACTTTCATCGTAAGCTCTCCTTTTTGCACATCGATCATAGTTCGGCCTGTAGCCAAGAATGCTCTTCCCAAGATGATGGGAATCTTCTCATCTTCCTCGAAATACAGAATTACAAAATTAGCAGGGAAGATGAGTTTGTCCACCTTGACCAAGACATTCTCCACTATACCTCATGGATAAGTGATGGTCCTATCGGCCAACTGTAAGGACATGTTTGTCGGTTTTGGCTCAAGAAAACCAAGTTTCTTGAAGACAGATAAGGGCATCAGATTGATGCTAGCTCCAAGTCACATAAACATTTGTCGAATGACAAGTTTCCAATAGTGCAAGGAATCGTGAAGCTTCCAGGCTCTTTAAGCTTTAGAGGCAATTTATGTTACAGCATAGCATTGCACTCTTCCGTTAGAGCAACGGTTTTCAACTCCTCAACCTTCAGCTTCCGAGATAGAATACCCTTCATGAACTTGGCATACCTCGGCATCTGTTCTAGAGCTTCCGCAAAAGGTATGTTGATATCGTGCTTCTTGAAAACCTCCAAAAACTTGGCAAATTGATTGTCGAACTTATGCTTTTGAAGCCTTTTAGGAAATAGGGGAGGCAGATAGCCTTGTTTCTCCCATGTATTCTGCTCAGGAGTAGTGTTTTTAGCAGAATTTTTCTTCGTTTCCGCTTCGTCGTCCTTTTTTATAACTGAATCGACAATTTTTTCACTTTCTGAAATTGGAAAAGGCGCGGGCGTGCCTGCATTCTGGATTTTTTTTCAGAATCTTCGTCTTGATGATTTTGAGGGTTTGCGACCTTTCCAGACCTCAAGGTGATTGCATTAATCTGTTCTTTGACTTCCCTCTTGCCTAGATTAGCTTCTGTATCACTAAGAAGAGTCCCTTGAGGTCGACTCAATAGTGCATTGGCAATTTTCCCTATTTGGTTCTCCAGATTCTTGATTAAAATCACTTGGCTTTTGCAAATAAGCCTCAAGTCCTCTAATTCAGATTTTTCATTAACAGATGGACCTGGACGTCCATGAGATTGTTGTTGCATCCCCTATGGCTGAAATTGATGTCTTGGTGCAAACTGTTGCTGGAAACTAGGAGGATTGAATTGCTTGTTTCCGAACTGCTGGTACGGCAGTTGCATTGCATTCTGATTGTTGCTCCAACTGAAGTTCGGATGAGTATGATTGTTAGGATGGTACGTGGCAGGAACTGGTTGCTACAGCCTCTAAAAGTTGCTCATAAACTCAGCTGATTCACAAGATATAGCACAATACTCCATTGCATACGCACCTGCACACAACTCACAAACATTGGCTATCTGATTAACTCCATAGTTGGCCAGAGAATCGATTTTCATAGCTATCGTGTTTAGCTGAGCAGCGATAGCCGTAGCTATATCCACCTCAAGGACTCCTTCTACGTTGCCATGTGGCATTCTCCGGGTTGGGTTCTGATATTCATTCACAGCCATCATCTCGATCAGCTCATAAGCTTCCGCATAGCTTTTAGCCCATAGAGCTCCACCTGATGCTGCATCGAGCATAGGTCTCGACTGTGCTCCCAACACATTATAGAAGCAATTTATCACCATCCAGTCGGACATTTCATGATGCGGACACTTTCTCAGCATCTCCTTATAACACTCCCAAGCTTCACATAGAGATTCCCCTGATTGCTGTGTAAACTGAGTAAGAGCATTCTTGATTACAGCTGTCTTTGCCATAGGGAAGAATTTAGTGAGAAACTTTTGAGCAAGATCTTCCCAAGTAGCAATCGAACCAGCTGGTAGAGATTGTAACCAGCCCTTAGCCTTATCCCTTAGAGAGAATGGGAAAAGCCTCAATTTCACAACATCTTCAGAAACATTGTTGAACTTGAAAGTGTCAAAGATCTCAATGAAATCCTTAATATGCATATTAGGATCTTCTGTTGGAGCACCCCCAAACTGAACTGAGTTCTGGACCATCTGGATCGTGCCAGGCTTGATCTTGAAGGTATTAGCTGTGATGGCTGGCCTGACAGTGCTCTATTGAATGTCCATGATCTTTCGTTGAGAATACTCTTTCAACGTTTTCGTTGATGCTGCTGGATCTCCCATTATAATGATTAATACTTCCACTTCACTTTCTTCTTCAAATTTATGAACTTCTTCAAGAAATTCTTCTTCCACTTCTTCAATAGTTTCCTTAAGTGATTAAGAACGTGTTCATATACATGCTCTCTTGAGTACCTGAAACACAAACAAGTAAACCGTGAAAGTAAAAGAATCCAAGTCAGTGAACTTTAATGTCCACTGATGTCAAGCACATAAACTAAAAGTTAACATCGAGTCCCCGACAGCGGCGCCAAAAACTTGTTTGTACTAAAACACACGCGAAAATACACGCAAGCGTACGTGATCACAAGTAGTATAAGATTTATGTCGAGTTCGTTCCCACGGAGACTGGTTTAGGTTAAGTTTAGATTATGCACTAATGCAACAATGTATGATTATCGTTCACAGCTAAGATAAGTAACAAGTTTGCATTTATTAACTACTTAAGAGATTATACTAGCATGCATTAACTAAGAGATTAAAAGTGATTTACTTATATGAGAATAAAACATGGTATTTTAACTTCATCAAATACTTCATTCAAAGTTTATGTCTTTATCAATAGTATGCGATGGTGATGATAACTAATCAGATAACACGAAACTAGTATACGCTATCTTTCGATATACGTATACCCTACTACTAAGCATCCACAATCAAGATAGAAGTTGAGTAGACACCAATTATGCTTAGACTCTATCTGTCTATAGAACTTGAAAACATAACAGTTGAAGAGCAAGTTATCTATTGTGATTACATAGGGCAGATAAGAAGGTTAAAATTACCTAAGAATCATGCATAACAAATATACATGAACCTATGCTAGCATGGCAAGTTCTAAACCTCTATATTCACTTTTACTTCAGTAGAGATTAACAACCAATCTTAGATGTTAGCTACGCATCAAATACGAATAAGCACAACCAAACTAGAAAATCATAAATCACCACATACTAAAGTTTTTAAACAATCAACTATTGAAATCCATAAGTAAATCCGCCTAGAACCCCATGAAAACGATTAGTTCATAATCGAACACATCGTCACCATGGGTTCCAATGAAAACATGATATTAAATAAGTTCAAAATAATATGATAGAATATAAAGTACTAGGGTTTAGAACAAATCAAAAACAAGCATCCAAAAGTATCGTCTAAATTGAAGAATACAAAAGTATGAAACTAGATCTTCTTCTCCTTAGTCGTCTCGTGTGCTCTAGGTCTTCGTATTGATCTCCCTGGCTTCCTTATTTTGAAAAACATCTTTATTTCATTATATATAGGATCCTAGCAGATCTGGACGCTTCAAATCTTCAAATCAGAGTAGAATTAAGATTCTGCAAAAATAACCCGGCACGGCCGCCCCGCCTTGAGCGCGGGCGCGCTGCCTTCAATTTTCAACGGGTGCAGCCGCCCCGCTTCCCGCGCGGACGCGCCGGCCTTCTGGCAAAAATGCTGGATTTTGTTGTTTTGCCTCCTTTCTTCGTTCGATCTCCCGAAACTCCATTCCTGACCTCTTATTAGCGTAAAAACATTATAAAACTCAAATCATCCTCCTGAATAGTGCCCTGCAATGCAATTACACAAAACACATCAAAAACACCACATACTTGATTCCAAAACATCCAATTTAAGCCGATATGAAGCGTTCCAAGTGGATATAAATTCCACTTATCAATCTCCATAAGATTTTTGACTTGTCGATATCACTGATATCTCTAATAAAAATTTGACTTGTCGATATCTCTGAGATCTCTAGTGAGCATTTGACTTGTCGATATCTCTGAGTTCTCTAATACAAAAATGACTTATCGACATCTCAGAGATCTCTATATACATTTTGACTTGTAAATATCTCTGAGATCTCTAACGATAATTTGACTAATCGATATCTCCAATCTTCATGTCTTCATTTGGCTTGTCGATATCTCTGAGACTTCTCTATAAGCTATTTTGGACTTCTCGATAAGTCATTCTGGAATTCTCGAATGAATTCTATATATGACTTGATCTGTGACTTGTAGATATCTTGACTCAGAATATTTTTCCCAAAATAGATTTATTCAACTCCATGCTTCTTCACAATTTCTCGGAGGCATGATCTTCTTGATCTTCTTCCAGAGTTTATTCTTAGGCTTGAGACTGTTTACTGGAAAAGTACTCTAGTCTAATCTTTGACATTTTTACAGACTCAAGTAATACAATACAAAATACAAATTTATATTATCATACAACTAATTCTTAGGGTTGTCAATTTGACTTAGTCTTGTTGTAGTACAGGCATGTCTTGCACAACAATCTCCCCCAATTTGTGAGAAGATTATTTATCACAAATTCATGCCTGGTAACAAGACTAACCCCAAATTACCATGAACAATAGAACATTACATAAAATTTGACAAAAACACAATTTTATACATTAAGTGATTTCTTGAGTTTGGAAGATACATTCATCATACAAATTTCTCATAGCCTATTTCTTTTCTAATAAGGTCCTTTAACTCTACAAGTACTTCCAGTTCATCTATGATTTGTATCGCTCTTAGAGCTTCTACAAGCTTGAGCTTCTCATCTAATGAATAATTGTTCAAGAAACCAACCCTAATTCTTGAGAATCTACCAACCTTGATGTTCATAAAATGTCCATCCTTGGTAATTCTGCTCATCCCCTTTACCTTGAGTTCTTCATATTTTTGTATAAACATTTTTATCTCCTCAATATACTTTCTTTCCTTCTCCTCTTTTTCAGACTTTTCTCTTGCTCTTCTTTCTTCCCTTACTATCAACCATATAGCCAATACAGACCTCCATGCCATTGTACCAGTATCCTTATCCTTCAGTAAGCTTATCACCTTCGTTATCTCTGTGGTTGAAAATATATCCATTAAAATTTTGCTAAGTATGGTGTAGGATCCATCTTGATAATAGATTCTTACTTCCCTCAATGATACAACCCAAACTTTGACCATCTCTTCAGCTAATTATTGAAAGTGGTCTTCATCTGTGATGCACCAGTTCAACGGTAGAATCTTTTTGATTAAAGCACTTCCAAATGGCCCTCTCAGTAACTTGCATTTTAGTTGGTTTTCTTCCAACAAATTTGTAATGAGTTTTGGTTGGTGGCTCAAAAGAAGGTAGGTTTGAGATTTTCTTTAGAGAAGTTTGACTTGAGGTGATTGGTATTTTCAGTATGGTGTTAGCAGTGTGTTTATACAAGAATTTAGGCTTAGAGGTTAGATGTGGTAAAGTGTTTGAGGTTGTTGGTTTAGGGGTTTGAGCTTGGTTGATTTGGATTTGTAGGGTATTTTTCTATGGTTCTGAACCATCCTCATTCTTCTTCCTTTTTCATTTCATCCCCTCTCTTCTTATCATCTCCATTCTTCTCATCTTGTTTCTTCTCTTTGCTACCAGTTGCCTTGGAAGAGTGACTTGGATTTGAGCTAGAAGGTTTTTGATCATCTTTCTTCTGCTCATCATCATCCAAGTCATTTCTATTGAATTGAGTTTTGGGCAACTTGGCTTCAGGATCTCTTAAGTATCTCCCCAAAATCTTTATCATCTATATATCTTCTTTTTTCTTGTTCTTCTTGGTATTCAAGGTAGTTTCCAGGGTTATTATCAGCTTTTTGTGTGCCATGACACAATGTTTGGGAAGAAAATTCTTGAGTTCCTTGGTGTTTTGACATATGTAGGCCACTCCTTGTGAGGATAAAGATATGCTTCTGGGAAAGCAGCTTCTTGAGCTTTTTGTAATTTCCTCAGCAAGAGAGTGTCTTCAGCAATTACACTTTTGACTTTCTCAATGAAGATGTCCAATTCAGATGCCCTTCCTGATATAAGAAAATTCAGGGACACTTGCATGCATCTGTCTACACCTGAGTCATTGATATTTATCACCACTCTCTTTTCTTAAAAATTCCCTTTAGTCACTAAGATCACCCTTATGAAGTTTATGGTCTAGTTCAAAGCCCAATTGTAGGTGATGAAGTTGTTGTTGAGAGAAGCCCTGAGAGCCTTTAGAAAATCTTCAAATTCCTTGCTTAGACTAGGTCCCTCAGCTGCTTTGATAAGCCTCTCCATTACAACATCAACTTCAAAAACTTGAGATTTTCCTTTACTAGTAGCTTAAGCTTGAACAGGTATGGATGTTTGAGATGATCTTAGTAGCCTAGTATCTATCTCCCCCTTAGTCTTGTTGGCAGACATGAGAAGAGGTGTAGGGATTTCAGGCCTCACAGCTTCTGGAAGTGCAAGCAATGGACTGTTGAGTTTTCCAATGATAGCTCCCAAAGACACATAATTTTGCATTTGTAAG
This sequence comes from Apium graveolens, assembly GCF_009905375.1. Taxonomy (NCBI): domain Eukaryota; kingdom Viridiplantae; phylum Streptophyta; class Magnoliopsida; order Apiales; family Apiaceae; genus Apium; species Apium graveolens. The sequence goes on from NC_133657.1 coordinate 59,923,811, forward strand.
TGCTTGTGGGATTCCACCAAAGTCTGATTATCATCATGTTGACTTGTTACCATTGCTGTGAGTTGGGAGACTTGAGATGTTAAAGAGTCATTTGCTAACTGAAGAGTAGAAAGTTGATTTTGGAGAGCTTGATTGTAAGTTTGTTCATATAGAGATGGGTTGTTGAGAGCTTGAAGTAAGACAGTTTCCAAAAGTGTCTTGCACAGCCTGTTTGATACCCTCCATCAAAAGAGCAGATGGCTCATACCTTATTTGATGAAGTTAGTCTAGCTTTAGTCTTGTGTCATTAGATTTAGCAATATGATGTTGAACTAATTCATGCAAGGCCACAAAATATTGCCCTAGATTCTTGATATTTTTATCTACAGAAGTGAGATCAAATCTTGACATTTATTCCGCAAAAGTCTGGAATCTTGACTTGTGAGGGAATGATTTCATACATCATATTTCTTACCATCTTTCTGATCTTATCTTGATGACCAGTTAAAGTCACTTCTAGTGCTTTACCAAATAGGCGAAAAGCTTTGAGTTGAGCTTTATAGACCTCATTAACTGCATCATAGACTTCCTTAGGAGTTAAGACTTTTGCATTGCTGCCCAGTATGGTCAGATAGTCTTCCCTGAATTTAGCCAAAACAACATCCATCTCAAGACTGTAGTCTGTTCAGCCAAGCATCACAGTTTCCATCCCGTTCAGCTTCATTGAAAATTTTATCTTGTTGTTCTTGGACCTCTGTTTGATATGTGAGCATTATGTCCTGATAATCCTTGTGGGACATGTCAGAAGTTAGTAGCTGTTGAGAGATTTGAGCAAGTCCAGACAGCTAATCAACTAGAAGATCATCTATAGTTGTTGGTTGAGCTTCATCTTCCTGTAACCATTGAGAGATGAGGTATGGTTGTTGTGGTTGAGAAGTAGAGGGTTGGTATGTTGGGTTGGAGGTGGATGGGAGTATATGTGTGGAACCACCTGTGACTGAAGTCACAGTTTTACTCAGAGATTGCTCTGTGGTTTTGACAGTTTGTTGTTCTCCACTTGTGGTGGGAACCTCCATTGGAATTGGAGGGGAGTTAGCTAGGTTATTGTCATGTACTCTAGCCTCAAATCCTTGTGCTCATTTCAAAGCACTGTTACATGAAAGTGATATACTTGCCTCTCCCACAGTAGGGTCATTGGCAATTGAACTCCTAGCTTCAACTGTGAGTGCAATCTCAGCTAGGGTTTTGAGGGGAGTTGTTCCCCAACAGGAACCTCCAATTGAATTGGAGAGGATTTAGATAGCTCCCTCCAGGAGTACTACCCTCAAACCTAACAACATGTGAAGGTTGATTTGCACATGAAGGTGCATTTGTAACCACCACAGGGTCTTCAGTGAAAACTGATGAAACCCATGTGTTTGTGTTGGTGTCATCCAGGTCTACCCCAGCATGTAGCCTCTCACCAACTAATTATGGGTCATGGTTGGTGAGCAAAGTTTCTAGAACCATGTCACTTGATGTTGGCAATACTTGAGAATTGGATTCAAGTGTTTGATTATAGGATGAAGAAATTTTAGAAATTAGACTTTGAATCTCATATTGGAGTGTTGGAAACTCCCCCTGTGTAGAAGAGGGAGCTTCAAGTGATGTGCTCTCCTTATGTGTGCCATCCTTAATTCTCCTTTCATACACTTGAATTTGTTCAAGTGTTGGTGCAGACTCATTATAGGGTGCACTAGGGTGAGTGCTCTTTTCAATAGAGACACCCTGTTGAGAGGATGCCCCTAGAGTCCATTTTTGTCCCTCTTTTTCAACTACACCCTTTTGAGAGGAAGCAGAGGTGGCTTGAGTGGTCAGCTTAGTTTGTTTAGCCTTAGTTGTAATCTTGACCAAGGGTGGCTCTTGTTCATTTTGTTCCTCACCACTCTTATTTATAATTGACAGGTTTTCCTGCTTTCTCTTCTTTTTATTCACTCCATCCTTTTGAGAGGATGAAGTGGTTGGTTTCCTAGCTTCTAAGGGTACAGAAGAAAGGGTCTCAGCATTGGAAGGTCCTTGTTGGTGTTCCTGTTTGTTCTTCCACAGGTTCAGGAACCATTGATGCACTAGATGTTGATATAATTTGAGACCTCATATCAGGCATTGGGTAAGGGTAGGTCTTGAATCTCTTCAATATAAAAGGAGTGATTCTAAGACCTACAGGTACCGTGTTTTTTTATAGTAAGTGATCCAAATAAAATTTTGGACACTTGCTTACAATTTCCTATTAATGAACTATTAATACCATTAAGTAAATAAATGTCCTTAACCTTATGATTTAAAGTGGACATTATAAACCTAGGAAATAATATTTCCTTACCTCTTGTAGCTAATGGCATTGTGAGCCTGGTGCTTAGTTTTTCAAGGATCGATAAGCCCACATTCAAGTGCCTATTGTAGGCTATGAAGTGCACCAGTTTCTGTACAATACTTGATATGTTGTCATAGCCTGTCTTTAGGCAGGTGAAGGCCCTTATGATTAAGTTAAATAAGAAAGACCACTCTCTCCTCAGATATTTCTTGTTGAGACTGGCCAGATTGATCTTCTCACTGTAGTTGACAAAATCCATGAACTCATACATTTCCTGTTGAGTGGGAACCTCCACCATGTTCTCAGTAGGGATGCCCAAAGCTACATTCACATCTTGCTCATTGAACTCGATCTATTGGCCTCCAATAGAGCAATTCACCACTATAGATGTACCATTATCATGCATAATTATCCTCACTACAGCTGTTGTCCAAAACTCATGCAGAACATCCAAGTAGATCATTGGGTTAGCAGTCAAAGCTCTTGCAAGATAGGACTCAGATAAATATTTTACAAACCCCTTGAATGTTTCAGGAGCTTGGTTAGCATCTGTGACAGCAAGGTAGTATGTTCCATTCTTTAGGATTGCAGCTCTATCATTGTTTAGTGCCATTATAGTTGAGTAAGGGTGAATGAGTAAGAAAAATTAGAGAGAAAGAGCTTGAAATGAGAGAGAAATTGGTGTAGAATTGGAAAAATTAGGTTACTAGAGTTCTCGAAGGCGTAAAGAGGTGTATGTCGAGATGTCTGGGTATTTATAATAAAAGGCAAATAACTTATCGAGAACTAAAAATGGACGTTTGGAATTTGCTTATCGAGAAGTCACATATATAGGGAATAGATACATATCGATATGTCATTTTCCTGACTCTCATCGAGAACTAGAAAATGACTTGTCGAGATGTCAAATAAATACCCAGTTTATTCTGAATGAACTGAATTTATTTCCAATTTTTATTTGAATAAATCAAAATAACATCAGAATGATTTTGTCAAAAGTAGTTTACCAAAATAATTTATTCAATTAAATTATTTCAGTTCTAAGTTATTGATAAGTTTAAAATTATACTTGTAGAGAACTCTGTGAGTTAATACTTATAGAGAACTCTGTGAGTTAATACTTATAGAGAACTCTACAATGACTTATCGATAAGTCATAATAAAGCTTGTCGAGAAGTCCTTTGAGAAGTCAAAAAAATGACTTATCGAGAACTCACTCGAGAATTCTTAAAATAGCTTGTCGAGAAATCAATTAGCCTTATCGAGAACTCAGTTCTCTAAATACTTTTGTTCTTTTTTACTCTGTCTTGTGATAATTTCACATATTGAAAAAGTAAATTAACACTTAGAGAGTTTTCTTGGAATTGAAAAATTCCAAGCTAAATTTTGAATTTGAAAAATAAATATACAGAGATTTTTGAAATATTTATAACTCATATTCCAGTTAATTTCCAATTAAATCAAATTAATTTTGATTTACTAGAAATTAATCTGCTGCAAAACATTAGCCAAGTTCTTGCTTTTAGGATGAAGAATTAAGCATTCCAATTTTACCTACAAGTCTAGTGAAAGTTGCTTCATCCAAAGGTTTAGTTAAAATATCAGCTAATTGTTTTTTTGTTGGAACAAAAATAAGCTCAATGGTACCATTTGCAGCATGTTCTCTACTAAAATAGTACCTTACATCAATGTGCTTTATTCTAGAATGATTAACTGGATTAGCCACAATATATATAGAACTAGTATTGTCACACATAATTGGAATTTTGTGTAACACTAGGCCATAGTCCATTAGCTGATTTCTAATCCAAAGCACTTGAGCACAACTTTCAACAGCTATGTATTCAGCTTCAGCTGTGGAAGTTAACACAGATTGTTCTTTCTTGCTATACCGAGATACAAGTCTTTGTCCAAGAAACTGACAGCTTCCACTAGTGCTCTTTTTGTCAACCCTGCATCCAGCAAAATCTGCATCTATGTATCCAACACCTTCAAAACCTGTTCCCTTAGGATACCATAATGTTAGGTCACACACACACTGTAGAGGGGGTGAATACAGTGTATAGTACACTCAAATCGAACTTTAAGAACTTAAGTAACAGAAAACAAACTTTATTGAAACAATAAACTCTGTTACAGTATGGAACTGTTACCTCTCAGTGATGAACAAATATCACGAGAGCTTCTAGGGTTACAATGAATAATCTTTTCTAATAATGATAACACTTATAGTGTAAACCCTATGTCTGTGTTTATATACTACACAGTTACAAGATAATCGCTAATTGATATGGAATATAATTATGCTTCCTAAAATATATCAATCAGATATCTTTTCTTCCAAGTATTCCATTCTTCACGGAATTCCTTCTTCATGCATATCTCTTCTTATGTTTATCTCGATCTTCTTTCCTTTAATCAGCTACTGTCCTTATCTGATTGTCCTTCAGCACTTAAGTTCTGATATCTATCTTCTGATGATTATCTCCTGATAATATAAGTACTAATATCCTTAAGTCCTGACTTCCAGTATAAGTACTGATCAACAGTTAAGTACTGATTTATCCTGTTCACGTAAGATCTGAAAGTTAAACATAAAACATATTAGCCATGAGATTATCAAATATATCTAACAATCTCCCCCAACTTGTAAATTAACAAAATATACAAGTTTAACAGATATTTGATGATGTCAAAAACATTAAGTACAAATGCATGAGAAATAGACTAGATAACTACAACTTACAGTCCTTAAAGTTTTTACCAATTTCAACTTCTGATAACAACTTCAATCTGTATAAATATCAGAATTTAAGCAGTTGTAGATCTTCGACTTGGCTTCTTCATTTTCTGATCTCTCTGATGTCAGGAGTTGTTCTGAGATAGTTCTTCAACAAACATTTCTTAGCATATCTTAGTTCATCAATCATTCTCCTTTTAACACCTTTAAGCTCTGCAGTATCTTCACCAGTTTGAAAGATTGCAGCTCTGAGATCATTAATCTTTGCTTTTCTCAACTCCTGATCTAGTCTTATGACATAAGCTTTGTCTGACTCAAGATTGAATTCAAGTCCCTTAATACCAAGATACGTTCTGATCTGTGCAGTATTAGGCTTCATATCAACAATATCACCATTGTGATCTCTGTACTTTGGAACATATATGCTGTCAGACTTAACAGAATAAAGCCTTTTCTGTCTCTGAATCTATTCTTTTAAGTAGTTTGCAGCAGTCTCTGTTATTCTGTCATCCACTTAAAGTAAGAAAAGTACATGCTCCAATTCTTCAAAATACTTCAAAGGAATGGCATTTTGTCTTATATGATAAACCCTACCATCTGTCATGAAATACAACATGATGTATTCTTTCAAGTAGGTATGGTAAACCATCTGTACAGATTCCAGTTGATTCAATCTCTCAGGAGTTGCTCCAATACCTGGTTCACTCAAGGAAGTTGGATCATTGGTAGTGTTGTGTACTCTTCTTTCATCAGCACTTCCCAATCCAGTTTTATCTCTAGCTTCCTTTCCAGTAACTACTCTTGCTTCAAAACCACTTGCAGTAGTCTTCAAAGATTGAGTCTGTTTTGCTTTAGTGAATCCTGGTAGGAGTGTCTTTGATCTATTTTCTGATATCAAGTTAACTTGAGCACTGTCAGAGGTTACTTGCTTCTTCTGAATATCAGAACTTACAATTTCTTGACTCTGAACAACTTGAGCCATGTCAGAGGTTGTTTTAAGAACTTTTCTTGAAGTCAGAGCAAGATCATCTTTTCCATCAGTAATTTCTTCTTCCTCAGGAGGTACATAAGGCTTGATAGGTTCACCAACCTTTTCTTTACCCTTGGATCTTGGATCTATCTGTGGTTGTGATCTAGCCAAAGTTGATTCAGTATGTGTCCTTTCTTTGATCACAATGCCTTTAGGTTTTGGAAGTAACTTTTTACCAAAAGCTTCAGATTTAGATGTGACTTTCTCTGATTTAAGTCTGGCTTCTTCTTCCTTTAAACTTTCCAAGTCCATCCCTGGATTTTCATGAAGAAATAACTGTCTTGACATTTCCTCATCAAGATCTAGAAGTTCATCAGAACTTATCCTTTTACCAGCAGCAGAACTTATTCTTTTCCCAGTATCAGAACTTGTTCTGTGACTAGCTTGTCTTGATGTAAACCTTCTACCTTGACTATGACCACTACCCATTCCAGAGGTTCCTTGGTCATCTTTTCCATCATCCTTTCCTTGCAGTGTCTTGTTGGTTGTGCATTTGGACTTAATTACCTTCTCCCCCTTTTTGGCATCAGCAGGTAATAAAAGAGAGATAAGTAGTTCCACTGAGGTCTGGATTTCAGTAAGCTGCGATTGCTGAGAAGCTTGATTTGTCAGAATTTGATCAATCTGAGCTTGTTGTTTCTCTTGAGTTTTCTCAATATAAGCAATCCTGTCAATGGTAGGTTGGAAGAACTTTTTCTTATCAATTTTCCAAACTTGTTCCTGTTTGATAAAGTTCTCCTGAATCTTGTGTAGCTCTGCATGAGTATTAGAATGAAGACCTTGTAGATGTTTAGTACTCAATGCAGTGACTCTAAGCTGGGTTTTAAAATCATCAGAATTTAACATTTCATCAGCTTTAGTCAAGTGCTCAGCAAGATGTAAAGCATTTGGAACACATGAAACTGAGTTCCATTCCTTAGTCCACTCCTGACCTGCAGGAGTTTCACTCCAAGGCACTGGTGCATCCCTGATAACAAACTCCTTTACCAGTTCAGACTTAGGAAGAGTCGGTGGAGGAGTATGTCCTGAAGGACCTGCTTCATCAACATCTACAGTTGTAGCAGCTTCACTAGTATCTCCAACATTTGCAGCATCAGAACTTAAAGAATCAGTATCTTCTGATAAGACAACAGTGTGAGTAGCAATGGAGGCTTCAGCATCCTCTAATTGCTGATCTGATACTAAGTTCTGATCAACAGCCATATCCTGATGCTCACCTAAAATCTGATCATCAGCATCTTGATGCAGAGAAGGTGTTGTTGATAACTCTGGAGTTTGAACAGCATCAGTAACAGGTGTTGTGGAAGGATTATTTGCTGTTGGAGCTTCTAAGAAAAGTATTGCAGGCACAACCAGGTTCTGAATATCAATTTCAGCACTTGTGCCTGGATCAACAAGAGACACAGATGGTGAGTTAGCCTTGTCAGATACAGCTTCCTGAGATGGAGTTGATGGAGAAGAAGTGACTGGAGCAAATTCCTTGCCTTGTGAGATCAGAGATTCCTGATCCCCTTCCTTAGCTGCTTCCTCCTCATCATCTGAAACTGGCCTTTGTGCCCTCTGTTTCTTGTACTTCCTTGTTGATTTGGATTCCTTGGGAGTTTCAGGAACTATCATACGTCTAAGCCTCTTGAGAAGCCTAGAACCCCCAATTTCACAATCCTTCTGAGAAGTTGCTTTCTCGGCTTCAACCATCACAGGTTCTGAAGAAGGAATCTGTTCCTCAGAATCTGATTCATCTCTCAAAGTAAATCTCCTCCTCTTTTGAGGTGTTTGAGGAACAGTCTTTGTTCTCTTTGGCTTAGAGGATGTAGGCTTCACAGTAGGTACTGAAGAAGAAGGTTGAGCAGTCTGTAAAGTGGAGAGATAGGATTGGAGATAATTTCTGAGGGTAGGTTGAGTAGAATGAGAGGTAGGTATTGAGGTTGATGGATATTGGGTGGTGGGAGGTGGTTGGACATCAGAGTAAACAGATCTATAGGTATCAGGATCAGCATTTACCAGGATCTGTTTTACAGACGTAGGAATCTGTAATGGTCTAACCACTTTCTTCTTAGTATCAGCATTTACCAGGTCATTAAAGTATCGTTTTGCAACCTTAAAAGGTGGGGTTTGAGTGCTGACTAAATGAGGTTCATCAGTACAGTAAGTGTAAATAAGTTGACAGAATCTAGCAAAATAAACAACATCTCGATCCTCTGTCATCCTATCCCTAATAAAACCAATTATTCCAGTTGCAAAATCAAAATGAGTTTGATGGATAATAGCATACCCTATGTGCTGACTCAGAATTGGGATAGCATCAAAATTTGAACATTTGTTCCCAAAGGCTTTGGTGATGCAATCAAAGAAGAAACTCCATTCTCTTCTGATATTAGCCCGTTTCAACTGTCCAAGTTTCGTCAGACTCTTTTCATATCCCAATTCAGCCATTAACTCCCGAAGGGCTGAGTCCTCTGGAACTGAGAAAGTATAATCCTCTCGAAGATGTAAAGCCCTGCGTACTGTACCAGGAGTGACTACAAAGGATGAATCACCCACTTGGAAGATAATACTGGGAGTTCCACGGTTACCACCATCATCAAAAACTCCAGTCCTCCAGAACCTTAGAACTTGTTGACTTGAAAATAATTCAGGCTGAGTTAAGGCGTACCCAACCTCACTATGTGCAAGAAGATCTTGCACAAAGTGTAATTCAGATGGAGCTTCAGCATGATCAAGAATTGCAGCATAGTTGTTTGGAACAAACTTTGCTCCATCAATGATTAAATCCTTTGGTGCCATGTGAAAAAATTGAGAATTAAGTATGCCTGATAGGTGTTTGATATAATGTCTGTATGAAAACAACGGAAAAAGTAAAGTGAAGGAGAGTAAAAGTAAGAAGAGAGATAAAAGATGAAGAAATTAAAAAGATTACAGAAATCTTCTCTCTGCTGTACTTATACAAAAAAATATTACCATTGGACACCTGTCAGACATGCAGTAATAACGGATAGTTACTGGGCTCGAGAAAACAGGAATGATTACTTACCCAGTTGCCTTGTTTCAAGGAAAAACCGTTCCATTAATCAAGAGAAACAGTTTTAATTCAAAATTTAAACCGTTAGCACTGATTGAATTATTTTTCACTGCAATATTAACATTCTGAAAATAAATCATGTTAAAAATGACCGAGATAATTTCGATGAATAAGTGCTGACAGAGAATCAGAACTTAAATAAAAACAAAATTTAAATGGTCATCAGAATATCAATCAGGATTTATCAACACAAGATAAAATAACTCAGAGACAAAATCTTGAAGTAAAAACAATTTTCATTAATATATCAAGTCAATACATTTATGAAATGGAAATTACATCAATACTTATACAAGATTTTCCCTAAGCTTCTAATCCTAACGTCAACAGCTTTAGTCCTAGCTAAGAAGCCTGACAAAGCTGATGATGAAGAAGAACAGGAAGAAGACGAGATTAAGTGATCTTCCTCTTCCTATCTTCGACGAACAAGATGGCGAGTCGTATGATTCGCTCTTGCTGACGGATAGCTTCCCGCCTTTCCTCCTCCAATCGCTCCAGATGGCGATGGTAATCCATATAGAAGAATAGGAGGTGAGTTAGCACCTCCTGTGGGACAGAATCCCAGATCTCCTCAGGAATGGCTGTTACATGCCACTCCTGCTGCCAGTCGGCACAACTTAGCTCCATTGTGAAGGTTTGATTGTTCAAAAACATGTTGTATCGAACCATTGTGTTTTTGATAGAAGAAGGAGGATAAGTGTGTGAGAAGAATGTGATGGAAAGACTGATGTGAAGTGGTTGCTTATATAGGCAAGAGAATGCCAAGAGACGCAAAGATATTTAATATTGACAGGTAGAATTAATTCTACCTCGTCTCCCTAGACTTTGAAAAAGAATAACAGTCATTGGAAAGAGGAAGCATGGTCTAGACCGCACAAGACACAAGAAACAGTGGACTGTTCAAGTACAAATACCATTAATCCTAATCATAGTGACTATTACTCTTCCACTTCAACATATTCTAGTTCGAACTGAGACTGTTATCAAATTTTATTCACAGATAAGCCAAGTAAAGGATTAGACTGAGAAATTAGAACTTAGACCTATACCAGAACTTAACAGTCATCAGAATATAATTTCTTAACTCGAAAAAGGAATGCCTATCTTAGTAAATACTCATACAAGTTCTGAGTTATGGACGTCAGAACTTAATCATCAGAACGTGTAACTTAGAACTTGTCCTCAGAATTTGTGCAATAATGACACAATGACTGTTTATCTAAAATAACATAGACCACCACAGAAATTTTCATCATTCAGATGGAGTGATTAGTGTGTGCATTAAGCTAAAAACAGACAAAGAGTAAAGTCTGATTCACTTCAGTACATCTTAGAAATAAGGCATAACTAAAATTTTGCTAAAGATCTGTCATTGTCCTGAAACCTACTGAAGAATGAGTTTATGCTTGAGTCCACCTCAACTGTTTTGTGCTAATTTTATGCATCTTTTGAAATTCTATTTTACAGTGGCTTCTCAGTGTAAGTGAGTCACGAATGTTTTTCAGAATTTATGCTATTTTCAGAGTATTTCTCCAGTAATCATAGAGTGTGAAAAGTCACCAAGAAAATATTTTGCTTTTCTGATGCATATTTACTTAATACCAGCAATGCACTTGGGTCGTCCCTTCCACATTTTTACTCTAGATCTCAAAGGAGTACCTGATTTTAATCTTTGATCTTTTTGCTTTTTCTTTTGATAAGAGAGGTCTATCAGCACTTAGTATATTCAGCAGTTTTACTAGTATCAGAACTTAACAGATGAGTAGCATTATTCTAATTTGTGACTTAGTAATAAGATATACAAAGTGAACTTAACTAAGCTCAATTATCAGAATTTGCTAGTGTCATAAGATTTCCACTGAAATAATTACTTCTTCTATGGAATCATTTGTTTATTGAAGACTACTAGGTCAGTATCTAGCACAGTTATCCTTATAGGATTGAATAGGTACTAGAACAGACATATCACTTATCAGAGTTTAGAAACATATATCAGACAACAGTCAGTACTTAAAGACATTTATCAATTAAGCACAGAATACACAATGAGATTAATTCTGTAAATACTGAGCATAAAGTCTGATAACATAGAACAAGTCTAAGCAGATTTAGAGAAAGAACCTGAAACCATTCCAAGTTCATTTACCAATCTTGTAAAAGTAGCTTCACATAATGGTTTTGTGAAGATATCTGCCAACTGTTGATCTGTGGGAACAAAATGCAATTCCACTGTACCTTCATCCACATGTTCCCTGATGAAGTGGTACCTGATGCTGATGTGCTTTGTCATTGAGTGTTGAACTGGATTACCTGTCATAGCAATAGCACTTTGATTATCACAGTAAATAGGGATTTTGAAATATGTTAACCCATAATCCAGTAACTGATTCTTCATCCAAAGAATCTATGCACAACAGCTTCCTGCAGCAATATACTCTGCTTCTGCAGTTGATGTGGAAATTGACTTTTGTTCCTTGCTGTACCAAGAAACCAATCTGCCTCCAAGAAATTGGCAGCTTCCACTTGTGCTTTTCCTGTCAATTTTGCAACCTGCAAAATCTGCATCTGAGTAACCTATTAGTTTAAAATCTGATTCTCTAAGATACCATAATCCCAGAGCAGTTGTCCCTTTAAGATACTTAAAGATTCTTTTTACAGCTGTTAAGTGAGGTTCTCTTGGATCTGCTTGAAATCTTGCACAAAGACAGGTAGCATACATGATATCAGGTCTACTAGCAGTTAGATAGAGTAGAGAGCCAATCATACCTCTGTAGTCAGTAATATCTACTGATTTACCGGTATCCTTATCCAGTTTTGTTGCAGTGGCCATTGGAGTGGATGCACTTGAACAATCTTGCATTCCAAATTTCTTTAGCAAGTTTCTGGTGTATTTGGTTTGACAAATAAAAGTGCCTTCCTCATTCTGCTTGACTTGAAGGCCCAGAAAATAGCTAAGTTCCCCCATCATACTCATCTGATATCTTGACTGCATTAGTTTGGCAAACTTCTTGCAAAGTTTGTCATTTGTAGATCTAAAAATGATATCATCAACATAAATCTGGACCAGAAGTAAGTCCTTTCCATGGTTGAGGTAGAACAGTGTTTTGTCTATTGTCCCTCTGTGGAATCCACTTTCCAGAAGAAACTGAGCTAAAGTCTCATACCATGCTCTAGGAGCTTGTTTATGTCCATAAAGTATTTTGTCAAGTCTGTAGACATAGTCTGGATGTTTGGTATCTACAAAACCTGGAGGTTGTTCAACATATACCTCTTCCTCCAATTCTCCATTGAGAAAAGCACTTTTCACATCCATTTGAAAGACAGTAAACTTTTTGTGAGCAGCATAAGCCAAAAATATCCTTATGGCTTCTAACCTAGCAACTGGTACAAATGTTTCATCATAATCAATTCCCTCATGTTGAGAATATCCTTTTGCAACCAGCCTTGCCTTATTCCTTGTAATTATGCCATCACTGTCAGTTTTGTTTCTGAATACCCACTTTGTACCAACAACAGATCTATTCTTTGGTCTTGGTACTAGGGTCCAGACTTTGTTTCTTTCAAATTCATTCAACTCTTCCTGCATTGCTTGCACCCAATCAGCATCTTGAAGAGCTTCTTCCACTTTTTTTGGCTCAGTCTGAGAGAGAAAAGAATTGTAAAGACACTCATTTGAAGTACCTGTTCTAGTTCTGACACCTGCATCAGGATTTCCAATTATCAAATCAGGTGTATGTGATTTTGTCCACTTCCTTGCAGATGGAAGGTTTTCTCTAGAACTGGATGCTCCCCCATGATCCATGCTATCTTCATTTTCATTTTCTGATGCTCCCCCTGAAACTATGCTCTCTGAGTTGGATTCTTCAGTATTTAGATTTTCAGCACTGTCAGAACTTGGCTTATCAGAACTTGACGAATCAGAACTTGAAGATCCAAATGCATGTTCGGATGTTTCTTGAGATGTGGTAGGATCTTGAGTATGCTCCCCTGCATAGGGGCATCTTCCTTTAACGTAGTCACCACAGTTTCAATAACATCATAGTTTAATCCATCAGAGTTTGCAGTATTAGGACTTAGACTGTCAGGATTTTTAGTATCAGAATATGAGTCTTCATTTTCAAATCTCAGCTGATCATGGTCAACGAAATCTTTAAGACCAGTGATCTTCTTGTCATCAAAAGAGACATTGATAGATTCCATGACCACTTTTGTTCTCAAATTATAGACTCTGAAGGCTTTTGTGGAAAGTGGATATCCAACAAAGATTCCTTCATCAGCTTTTAGATCAAACTTTGATAGCTGTTCAGGATGAGTCTTGAGAACAAAACACTTGCATCCAAATACATGAAAATATTTCAGATTTGGCTTCTTTTTCTTCACCATCTCATATGGTGTTTTTCCATGCTTGTTAATGAGTGTTGCATTTTGAGTAAAACAAGCAATCTGCACAGCTTCAGCCCAGAAATAGGTTGGAAGCTTTGCTTCTTCAAGCATTGTACGTGCAGCTTCAATGAGAGTTCTATTCTTCCTTTCAACAACTCCATTTTGCTGTGGAGTTCCAGGAGCAGAAAATTCCTGCTTTATTCCATGGCTTTTGCAGAACTCTTCCATTATCAAATTCTTGAACTTAGTGCCATTATCACTCCTTAAAATTTTCACAGAATCTTTGACCATTTTATCCAGCTGTTTGACATGATCAATCAAGATAGATGCAGTTTCACTTTTTGTGTGCAAGAAATACACCCATATGTATCTGGTGAACACATCCACTATGACCAACGCATACTTCTTCTTTGCAATAGACATGACATTTACTGGACCAAATAGATCAACATGTATAAGATGATAAGGCTCAAGAATTGATAAATCAGTCTTGCTCTTGAATGAAGATTTTCTTTGTTTGGCTTTCTGACATGAATCACAAAGACCATCAGGAGCAAATACTGTGTTTGGCAATCCTCTCACAAGATCTTTCTTGACCAGTTCATTTATATTGTTGAAATTTAAATGAGAGAGTTTCTTATGCCAATTCCAGCTTTCTTCAATTGATGCTCTACTTAACAGACAGATTGCAGAGCCATCAGTACTTGTTGAAAGCTTAGCTTCATAAATGTTACCACGTCTGTATCCTTTCAGAACAACTTTGCCTTTAGATTTACTCACAACTTCACAGTGTTCTTCAAAGAAATCAACATGAAAACCTCTGTCACAGATTTGACTTATACTCAGTAGGTTGTGTTTAAGTCCTGAGACCAGAGCTACTTATTTAATTATGACATTTCCAAGATTGATATTGCCATATCCCAATGTTTTTCCAATGTTGCCATCTCCATAAGAAACACTTGGGCCAGCTTTCTCGACAAAGTCTGATAGCAGGGCCTTATTTCCAGTCATATGTCCTGAACATCCACTGTCCAGAACTAGAATATTTTTCCTGTTGCCCTGCAATCATAAAGACCACTAATTATTAGTTTTAAGGACCCAGACTTGCTTGGATCCTTTGGCCTTATTAAGTTTGTTAACATTTGCAGCGGATTTAGCATCAGAGTTTATGTTAAAAAATTTCTTATCAGAATTCACATTATTAGACTTTGAATCAGAATTTACACTAGAAGGAACAATGGAAACTTTCTTCAAAGAAGGTTTTATTTGATAATAATCATAGTACAAACTATGATATTCCTTACAAGTATAAATGGAATGCCATAAACTACCACAATGAAAACAAGGATTTTGTGGTTTGTATCTAACAGACTGACTCTTAACTCCTGATTTTGAAGGTAAGGAGTTAATATTCTTATTTTTCCTGCAAAAAGAAGCCAGATGGTTAGAACTTCCATAGTTATGACATGTTTTCCTAGGAGCATCAGGAACAGGTTTATAATCATTGCTTTTATTCACACCTTCCTTTCCATTCCTATTTTTCCTAGGTGATTTTAGCTTGTTTGCATTCTTGACATCTTTCAGCTTATGCTTAAGCTGCTTCTTTGTCATTAAGCCTATGTTTACTTCAGCTGTCTTTTCCTGTTTTAGTTTGTCAGAAGTTAATTCCTCTTTAACTTCTGATTTCTCATTATCAGACTTTACAGTTACAAACTTAACAGGTTTTAACTTTGGCTTTTGCTTAACAACAGGCTTAATTTCTTCAGTTGCTTTATCATTCTTATTCTCTCCATAACCTAAGCCCTCTTTCCAATTTTCACTACTTAGCAAATTTTGAGTTGTTCTACCAGAGTTAGTCCAAGTCCTGATTATCTCTCTTTCCTTTTCTAACTCAGTTTTTAGAGATTCATTCATTTTTAGCACTTCATCCCTAACATAAAAAGCATCATCTCTATCCTTCTGAGTTTGATGGAATATAACTAACTCTTTTTCTTAAAAATCATTTCTTTTCTTAAAAACAAGATTTTCAGAAGTTAATCTTTCACATATTAAGGTTTGATCTCTATAACTAACAAACATGGTTTTAAGATATCTTCTCAACTCATTAATATCATCAGTATGAAAAGCATAAGTAGTCTGAGGTACCTTTATTTCAGCAGCTTCAGAACTGCTCTCAGCACTTTCTTTATCAGCATTTGCCATCAATGCATAGTTCTCCTCACTTTCAGAGTCTGAAGTGTCTGTCCAGCTTTTCTGCTTTGTGACAAGAGCCTTGCCTCTGTCACCCTTTACCTTCTTGCAGTCAGGAGATATGTGGCCTTTCTCACCACAGTTATAGCATTTAACATTGGTGTAATCTCCTCTGTCAGACTTTCCTCCTCTGCCTTCAGATCTTCTGAAATTCTTCTTATCAGAACTTATGCTTTTTCTGGAAAACTTCTTTCCCTTCCTGAACTTCCTGTATGCAATCTTGGTGATTCCTTTCACCATAAGAGCACACAGCTTCATCATCTCCTCATCAGCATCAGTCTCAGGCAAGCTTTCAGAATCTGAGTCATCATCACTCTCAGAACTTGATGACTCAGTATCAGACTTTATGAAAAGAGCTTTACCCTTGTCTTTCTTTGAGGAAGCTGCTTTGGGGAATTCTTCTTCAGCCTTAAGAGCAACTGTCCTTGACTTTCCTCCTTTCCTCTTGCTTCTTTGTTCCATCTCCAGCTCATGAGTCTTGAGCATTCCATAGATTTCGTCAAGAGTTGTTTCATCAAGATTGTAGTTGTCTCTTATTGTCGTTGCCTTCAAATCCCAGCACTCAGGAAGAGCTAACAGGAACTTAAGGTTTGAATCTTCAAGATCATACTCTTTATCAACCAATGACAAATCATTCAAAAGTTTGACAAATCTATCATATAAATCATTCAATGACTCATTAGTCTTTGAGTCAAAGTGTTCATACTCTTGAGTGAGTATTGTCTTCATGTTCTTCTTAATTGTGTCAGCTCCCTGACATCTTGTTTCCAGAGCATCCCATATCTCCTTAGCAGTCTTGCAGTTGATTACCCTGTTTGACATTACATTATCAATGGCACTATGCAGTAAGTGTCGTACCTTAGCATCCTTAGCAATTGATGCTATGTCCTCAGCAGTATAATCACTCTTCTCCTTTGGTACGGTCATTGCTGCTTCACCTGCAACTGCAACAGCGAGTTTGGTTGGTTTGTGAGGACCTTCCTTGATTCTATCCAGGTATTCTGGATCTGTTGCTTCCAGGAACATGGTCATCCTTACCTTCCATATGGGATATTCAGATGGTCTCAGTATGGGGACTCTGATGGTCTCATACCGACTCTGAATTTGTGTCTTTGGTGGTTCCTCAGTTGTGGTAGGCTTAGTTAGAGTTTCTGTGTCCGACATGATTGTGTATGGATCTTTAACTGTATGTAAGTTAACAGATAGGCTCTGATACCAATTGTTAGGTCACACACACACTGTAGAGGGGGTGAATACAGTGTATAGTACACTCAAATCGAACTTTAAGAACTTAAGTAACAGAAAACAAACTTTATTGAAACCATAAACTCTGTTACAGTATGGAACTGTTACCTCTCAGTGATGAACAAATATCACGAGAGCTGCTAGGGTTACAATGAATAATCTTTTCTAATAATGATAACACTTATAGTGTAAACCCTATGTCTGTGTTTATATACTACACAGTTACAAGATAATCGCTAATTGATATGGAATATAATTCTGCTTCCTAAAATAAATCAATCAGATATCTTTTCTTCCAAGTATTCCATTCTTCACGGAATTCCTTCTTCATGCATATCTCTTCTTATGTTTATCTCGATCTTCTTTCCTTTAATCAGCTACTGTCCTTATCTGATTGTCCTTCAGCACTTAAGTTCTGATATCTATCTTCTGATGATTATCTCCTGATAATATAAGTACTGATATCCTTAAGTCCTGACTTCCAGTATAAGTACTGATCAATTGTTAAGTACTGATTTATCCTGTTCACGTAAGATCTGAAAGCTAAACATAAAACATATTAGCCATGACATTATCAAATATATCTAACACATAATCCTAAGTTTGGAGTCTGTTAGATATATTTGATAATGTCATGGCTAATATGTTTTATGATTAGTTTTTAGATCTTACTTGAACAGGATAAATCAGTACTTAACTGTTGATCAGTACTTATACTGGAAGTCAGGACTTAAGGATATCAGTACATATGTTATCAGGAGATAATCGTCAGAAGATAGATATCAGAACTTAAGTGCTGAAGAACAATCAGATAAGGACAGTAGCTGATTAAAGGAAAGAAGATCAAGATAAACATAAGAAGAGATATGCATGAAGAAGGAATTCTGTAAAGAATGGAATACTTGGAAGAAAAGATATCTGATTGATATATTTTAGGAAGCAAAATTATATTCCATATCAATTAGCGATTATCTTGTAACTGTGTAGTATATAAACACAGATATAGGGTTTACAGTATGAGTGTTATCATTATTAGAGAAGATTATTCATTGTAACCCTAGCAGCTCTCGTGATATTTGTTCATCACTGAGAGGTAACAGTTCCATACTGTAACAGAGTTTATTGTTTCAATAAAGTTTGTTTTCTGTTACTTAAGTTCTTAAAGTTCGATTTGAGTGTACTATACACTGTATTCACCCCATCTACAGTGTGTGTGTGACCTAACAATTGGTATCAGAGCCTATCTGTTAACATACATACAGTTAAAGATCCAAACACAATCATGTCGGACACAGAAACTCCAACTAAGCCTACCAAAACTGAGGAACCACCAAAGACACAAATTCAGAGTCGGTATGAGACCATCAGAGTTCCCATACTGAGACCATCTGAATATCCCATATGGAAGGTAAGGATGACCATGTTCCTGGAAGCAACAGATCCAGAATACCTTGATAGAATCAAGGAAGGCCCTCACAAACCAACCAAACTCGCTGTTGCAGTTGCAGGTGAAGCAGCAAAGACCGTACCAAAGGAGAAGAGTGATTATACTGCTGAAGACATAGCATCAATTGCTAAGGATGCTAAGGTACGACACTTACTGCATAGTGCCATTGATAATGTAATGTCAAACAGGGTAATCAACTGCAAGACTGCTAAGGAGATATGGGATGCTCTGGAAACAAGGTGTCAGGGAACTGACACAATTAAGAAGAACAGGAAGACAATACTCACTCAAGAGTATGAACACTTTGACTCAAAGACTAATGAGTCATTGAATGATTTATATGATAGATTTGTCAAACTTTTGAATGATTTGTCATTGGTTGATAAAGAGTATGATCTTGAAGATTCAAACCTTAAGTTCTTGTTAGCTCTTCCTGAATGCTGGGATTTGAAGGCAACGACAATAAGAGACAACTACAATCTTGATGAAACAACTCTTGACGAAATCTATGGAATGCTCAAGACTCATGAGCTGGAGATGGAACAAAGAAGCAAGAGGAAAGGAGGAAAGTCAAGGACAGTTGCTCTTAAGGCTGAAGAAGAATTCCCCAAAGTAGCTTCCTCAAAGAAAGACAAGGGAAAAGCTCTTTTCATAAAGTCTGATACCGAGTCATCAAGTTCTGAGAGTGATGATGACTCAGATTCTGAAAGCTTGCCTGAGACTGATGCTGATGAGAAGATGATGAAGCTGTGTGCTCTTATGGTGAAAGGAATCACAAAGATTGCATACAGGAAGTTCAGGAAGGGAAAGAAGTTTTCCAGGAAAGGCATAAGTTCTGATATGAAGAATTTCAGAAGATCTGAAGGTAGAGGAGATTACACCAATGTTAAATGCTATAACTGTGGTGAGAAAGGCCACATATCTCCTGACTGCAAGAAGGTAAAGGGTGACAAAGGCAAGGCTCTTGTCACAAAGCAGAAAAGCTGGACAGACACCTCAGACTCTGAAAGTGAGGAAAACTATGCATTGATGGCAAATGCTGATAAAGAAAGTGCTGAGAGCAGTTCTAAAGCTGCTGAAACAAAGGTACCTCAGACTACTTATGCTTTTCATACTGATGATATTAATGAGTTGAGAAGATATCTTAAAACCATGTTTGTTAGCTATAGAGATCAAACTTTAACATGTGAAAGATTAACTTCTGAAAATCTTGCATTTAAGAAAAGAAATGTTTTTTTAGAAAAAGAGTTAGTCATGTTCCATCAAACTCAGAAGGATAGAGATGATGCTTTTTATGTTAGGAATGAAGTGCTAAAATTAAATGAATCTCTAAAAACTGAGTTAGAAAAGGAAGGAGAGATTATCAGGACTTGGACTAACTTTGGCAAAACAACTCAAAATTTGCTAAGTAGTGGAAACTGGAAAGAGGGCTTAGGTTATGGAGAAGATAAGAAAGATAAAGGAACTGAAGAAATTAAGTCTGTTGATAAACAAAAGCCAAAGTTAAAACCTGTTAAGTTTGTAACTGCAAAGTCTGAAAATGAAAAATCAGAAGTTACAAAGAAATTAACTTCTGATAAACTAAAACAGAAAAAGACAGCTGAAGTGAACATAGGCTTAATGACAAAGAAGCAGCTTAAGCATAAGCTGAAAGATGTCAAGAATGCAAACAAGGTAAAATCACCTAGGAAAAATAGGAATGGAAAGGAAGGTGTGAATAAAAGCAACGATTATAAACCTGTTCCTAATGCTCCTAGGAAAACATGTCATAATTGTGGAAGTTCTAACCATCTGGCTTCTTTTTGCAGGAAGAATAAGAATATTAACTCCTTACCTTCAAAATCAGGAGTTAAGAGTCAGTCTGTTAGATACAAACCACAAAATCCTTGTTTTCATTGTGGTAGTTTATGGCATTCCATTTATACTTGTAAGGAATATCATAGTTTCTACTATGATTATTATCAAATAAAACCTTCTTTGAAGAAAGTTTCCATTGTTCCTTCTAGTGTAAATTCTGATTCAAAGTTTGATAGTGTAAGTTCTGATAAGAAAAATGTTAACATAAACTCTGATGCTAAATCCGCTGCAAATGTTAACAAACTTAATAAGGCCAAAGGATCCAAGCAAGTCTGGGTCCTTAAATTTAATAATTAGTGGTCTTTGTGATTGCAGGGCAACAGGAAAAATATTCTAGTTCTGGACAGTGGATGTTCAGGACATATGACTGGAAATAAGGCCCTGCTATCAGACTTTGTGGAGAAAGCTGGCCCAAGTGTTTCTTATGGAGATGGCAACATTGGAAAAACATTGGGATATGGCAATATCAATCTTGGAAATGTCATAATTAAACAAGTAGCTCTAGTCTCAGGACTTAAACACAACCTACTGAGTATAAGTCAAATCTGTGACAGAGGTTATCATGTTGATTTCTTTGAAGAACACTGTGAAGTTGTGAGTAAATCTAAAGGCAAAGTTGTTCTGAAAGGATACAGACGTGGTAACATTTATGAAGCTAAGCTTTCAACAAGTACTGTTGGCTCTGCAATCTGTCTGTTAAGTAGAGCATCAATTGAAGAAAGCTGGAATTGGCATAAGAAACTCTCTCATTTAAATTTCAACAATATAAATGAACTGGTCAAGAAATATCTTGTGAGAGGATTGCCAAACACAGTATTTGCTCCTGATGGTCTATGTGATTCATGTCAGAAAGCCAAACAAAGAAAATCGTCATTCAAGAGCAAGACTGAATCATCAATTCTTGAGCCCTATCATCTAATACATGTTGATCTATTTGGTCCAGTAAATGTCATGTCTATTGCAAAGAAGAAGTATGCATTGGTCATAGTGGATGAGTTCACTAGATACACATGGGTGTATTTCTTGCACACAAAAAGTGAAACTGCATCTATCTTGATTGATCATGTCAAATATCTGGATAAATTGGTCAAAGATTCTGTGAAAACCTTAAGGAGTGATAATGGCACTGAGTTCAAAAATTTGATAATGGAAGAGTTCTGCAAAAACCATGGAATAAAGCAGGAATTTTCTGCTCCTGGAACTTCACAGCAAAATGGAGTTGTTGAAAGGAAGAATAGAACTCTCATTGAAGTTGCACGTACAATGCTTGAAGAAGCAAAGCTTCCAACCTATTTCTGGGCTGAAGCTGTACAGACTGCTTGTTTTACTCAAAATGCAACACTCATTAACAAGCAAGGAAAAACACCATATGAGATGGTGAAGAAAAAGAAGCCAAATCTGAAGTACTTTCATGTATTTGGATGCAAGTGTTTTGTTCTCAAGACTCATCCTGAACAGCTATCAAAGTTTGATCTAAAAGCTGATGAAGGAATCTTTGTTGGATATCCACTTTCCACAAAAGCCTTCAGAGTCTATAATTTGAGAACAAAAGTGGTCATGGAATCTATCAATGTCTCCTTTGATGACAAGAAGATTACTGGTCTTGAAGATTTTATTGACCATGATCAGCTGAGATTTGAAAATGAAGACTCAAATTCTGATGCAGAAAATCCTGATAGTCTAAGTCCCGATACTGTAAACTCTGATGGATTAAACTCTGATGTTATTGAAACTGTGGAGACTACGTCAAAGGAAGATGCACCTATGCAGGGGAGCATATTCAAGATCCTACCACATCTCAAGAAACATCAGAACATACATCTGGCTCTTCAAGTTCTGATAAGCCAAGTTCTGATAGTGCTGAAAATCTAAATTCTGAAGAATCCAACTCAGAGAGCATAGTTTCAGGGGGAGCATCAGAAAATGAAAATGAAGACAGCATGGATCATGGGGGAGCATCCAGTTCTAGAGAAAACCTTCCATCTGCAAGGAAGTGGACAAAATCACATACACATGATTTGATAATTGGAAATCCTGATGCAGGTGTCAGAACTAGAACAGGTACTTCAAACGAATGTCTTTACAATTCTTTTCTCTCTCAGATTGAGCCAAAAAAAAGTGGAAGAAGCTCTTCAAGATGCTGATTGGTGCAAGCAAAGCAGGAAGAGTTAAATGAATTTGAAAGAAACAAAGTCTGGACCCTAGTGCCAAGACCAAAGAATAGATCTGTTGTTGGTACGAAGTGGGTATTCAGAAACAAAACTGACAGTGATGGCATAATTACAAGGAATAAGGCAAGGCTGGTTGCAAAAGGATATTCTCAACAGGAGGGAATTGATTATGATGAAACATTTGCACCAGTTGCTAGGTTAGAAGCCATAAGGATATTTTTGGCTTATGCTGCTCACAAAAAGTTTACTGCCTTTCAAATGGATGTGAAAAGTGCTTTTCTCAATGGAGAATTGGAGGAGGAAGTATATGTTGAACAACCTTCAGGCTTTGTAGACTCCAAACATCCAGATTATGTCTACAGGCTTGATAAAGCACTTTATGGACTTAAGCAAGATCCTAGAGCATGGTATGAGACTTTAGCTCAGTTTCTTCTGGAAAGTGGATTCAACAGAGGAATAATAGACAAAACATTGTTCTACCTCAACCATGGAAAGGACTTACTTCTGGTCCAGATTTATGTTGATGATATCATTTTTGGGTCTACAAATGACAGACTTTGCAAGAAGTTTGCCAAACTGATGCAGTCAAGGTATCAGATGAGTATGATGGGGTAACTTAGCTATTTTCTGGGCCTTCAAGTCAAGCAGAATGAAGAAGGCACTTTTATTTGTCAAACTAAGTACACCAGAAACTTGCTGAAGAAATTTGGAATGCAAGATTGTTCAAGTGCATCCACTCCCATGGCCACTGCAACAAAACTGGATAAGGATACTGGTAAATCAGTAGATATTACTGATTATAGAGGTATGATTGGCTCTCTACTCTATCTAACTGCTAGTAGACCTGATATCATGTATGCTACCTGTCTTTGTGCAAGATTTTAAGCAGATCCAAGAGAACCTCACTTAACAGCTGTGAAAAGAATTTTTAAGTATCTTAAAGGAACAGCTGATCTGGGATTGTGGTATCCTAGAGAATCAGATTTTAAACTAATAGGTTACTCAGATGCAGATTTTGCAGGTTGCAAAATTGACAGGAAAAGCACAAGTGGAAGCTGCCAATTTCTTGGAGGCAGATTGGTTTCTTGGTTCAGCAAGAAACAAAAGTCAATTTCCACATCAACTGTAGAAGCAGAGTATATTGCTGCAGGAAGCTGTTGTGCACAGATTCTTTGGATGAAGAATCAGTTACTGGATTATGGGTTAACATATTTTAAAATCCCTATTTACTGTGATAATCAAAGTGCTATTGCTATGACAGGTAATCCAGTTCAACACTCAATGACAAAGCACATCAGCATCAGGTACCACTTCATCAGGGAACATGTGGATAAAGGTACAGTGGAATTGCATTTTGTTCCCACAGATCAACAACTAGCAGATATCTTCACAAAACCACTGTGTGAAGCTACTTTTACAAGATTAGTAAATGAACTTGGAATGGTTTCAGGTTCTTTCTCTAAATCTGCTTAGTCTTGTTCTGTGTTATCAGACTTTATGCTCAGTATATACAGAATTAATCTCATTGTGTATTCTGTGCTTAATTGATAATTGTCTTTAAGTACTGACTGTTGTCTGATATATGTTTTTAAACTCTGATAAGTGATATGTCTGTTCAAGTACCTATTCAATCCTATGAGGATAACTGTGCTAGATACTGACCTAGTAGTCTTCAATAAACAAATGATTTCATGTAAGAAGTAATTATTTCAGTGGAAACCCTATGACACTAGCAAATTCTGATAATTGAGATTAGTTAAGTTTACTTTGTATATCTTATTACTAAGTCACAAATTAGAATAATGCTACTCATCTGTTAAGTTCTGATACTAGTAAAACTGCTGAATGTACTAAGTGCTGATAAACCTCCCTTATCAAAAGAAAAAGCAAAAAGATCAAAGAATAAAATCAGGTACTCCTTTGAGATCTAGAGTAAAAATGTGGAAGGGACGACCCAAGTGCATTGCTGGTATTAAGTAGATATGCATTAGAAAAACAAAATATTTTCTTGGTGACTTTTCACACTCTATGATTACTGGAGAAATACTCTGATAATAGCATAAATTCTGATACACAGTCGTGACTCACTTACACTGAGAAGCCACTGTAAAATAGAATTTCAAAAGATGCATAAAATTAGCACAAAACAGTTGAGGTGGACTCAAGCATGAACTCATTCATCAGTAGGTTTCAGGACAATGACAGCTCTTTAGCAAAATTTTAGTTATGCCTTATTTCTAAGATGTACTGAAGTGAATCAGACTTTACTCTTTGTCTGTTATTTAGCTTAATGCACACACTAATCACTCCATCTGAATGATGAAAATTTCTGTGGTGGTCTATGTTATTTTAGATAAACAGTCATTGTGTCATTATTGCACAAATTCTGAGGACAAGTTCTAGTTACACGTTCTGATGATTAAGTTCTGAAGTCTATAACTCAGAACTTGTATGAGGATTTACTAAGATGGGCATTCCTTTTTCGAGTTAAGAAATTATGTTCTGATGACTGTTAAGTTCTGGTATAGGTCTAACTTCTGATTTCTCAGTCTAATCCTTTACTTGGCTTATCTGTGAATAAAATTTGATAACAGTCTCAGTTCGAACTAGAATATGTTGAAGTAGAAGATTAATAGTCACTATGGCTAGTGTTAGGAATATATGTGCATTAGTTTGATGATATGTTTAACAAAACACTTAAGTAGAAATTCAGTGTCTGTAGCCTCAACGGATAAAACCACTTTGGCTATCCGTTGATGGTGTAGCTTTACTTAGAAATAAGTCTAGTGTTGTAGCATATTTCAGTCTCTGTATTTAAGATGTAATTCTTAGAAGTTGAGAGAAACTATGAGTCATGTTGACTACTAGAAGATATGCAGATAGGAAGGCCAATTGTAAATATTTCATGCCTTGTAATTTTGTATAAATGAAGTGGTATCAACGGATGACTTAAAGACCTTCAACGGATGAGAAGCTAAGCTTCAACGGATGTCTCTAAAGCTTCAACGGATAACATTCTTCAACGGATGAGTGCATCAATGGATGAAAGCTTCAACGGATGTTCTGTTGATTAACCGTTGATAAGTGGTAGTTGTACCTACAAACAGAGGCACGTGGGTGAACAGAGATAACTGAAATGTGGCAGCCTAATTTTAGGAACATCAGAAAAAGCAGCCGTTATACTCTAGTATAAAGAAACTTTAAGTCAACAAAGTACTGGAGTGAACTGGAGAAGAAACAAGTGGAGATCTTACTTTATTATTTTATTATATCCTTGTCTTCACTTGTAAACTTGGTAATATATAAACCAAGTAGTAGCTAGTAATTAGAAGAGAATTTTTCCAGAGCTGTTTAAAAAAATCTTGAGAGAAAAATCATCTAGTTTGTACTAGGATGCAGCTGTGATCAAATTCTTAGATCACAGAATTTCTGAAATACCATCTCTGGTGGAACAACAAATCCACCAGAAAAGTTTTTAAAGGTTTATTGTGTTCTTTACATTTGTGTTTGAATATATATCTGTCTGTATCAGCTTAAAGCAATTCACACACTTGTTCATCTTGAACACACAGTCTTTATAAACTGCTCAAAACTTGAAAAAGTTTTGAGATTTACATTCAACCCCCCTTCTGTAAATCTCATTGTTAGTTCTCTAGAAATAACAATTGGTATCAGAGCAGGCTCTTGACAAACAAAGAGTTTAAAGATCTTGGAATCTAACAAAGATGAGTAAGAAGGATATTGGAGTAAAAATCCCGGTTCTTGACAGAGACAGTTATCACCACTGGAAGGTGAAAATGCACCTTCATCTACTCTCCCAAGATGAAGGTTATGTAAACTGTATTGAGAATGGTTCTCACATTCCCCACAAAGTAGCCACAGTTGCTACGGCCACAATTGCTGTTGGTCAATCCATTCCAAAACCTAGAGCAGAATGGACAATGGAAGACACAGAAGAAGTCCACAAGGATAAGAAGGCTATGAACATTTTGTTTAATGGTCTTGACAAGGATATGTTTGATAATGTGATAAATTGCTCAACTGCCAAAGAGGTTTGGGACACAGTTCAGCTGCTGTGTGAAGGTACAGAACAAGTAAAAGAGAACAAGATGCAGCTTCTCATTCAACAGTATGAGTATTTTCATTTTGAAGAAAATGAATCTTTAAATGACACATTTAACAGATTCCAAAAGCTGTTGAATGGATTGAAGCTGTATGGTAGAGTGTACCAGGTGAAGGATTCAAATCTTAAATTCTTAAGATCCTTGCCAAAGGAATGGAAACCCATGACTGTCTCCTTAAGAAACTCTCAGGATTATAAGGACTTCACTCTTGAAAGATTATATGGAATCTTGAAGACTTATGAACTAGAGTTGGAACAGGATGAGGTATTGGAGAAGGGGAGAAAGAAAGGAAGTTCAGTTGCATTGGTAGCTGAAAATGAGAGGGAATGCAGACAAGAAACTGTGAGATCTACATCAAACTCCAAAGATGGTACAAGATATCAGGAATCAAGCAAAGGAAAAGAGCAAGTTGCTGAGAATGAAGACAACTCCAGTCAAGATGACTCTGATAGTGTTGATGAGCATCTTGCATTTCTGTCCAGGAGATTTGCAAAGATGAAGTTTAAGAAAAACACTAGAGCCACTAAACCTCATAAGAACATGGTGGACAAATCAAAGTTCAAGTGTTTCAATTGTGGTATAAGTGGACACTTTGCAAGTGAGTGCAGAAAGCCAACTTCTGAAAAGAAGAAATTTGACCAAGTAGATTACAAGAAGAAATATTTTGATCTGCTCAAGCAAAAGGAAAGGGCTTTCATTACTCAAGAAAAAGATTGGGCAGCTGATGGAGAGGAAGAGAATGAAGATGTGGAGTATGTCAACTTAGCTCTCATGGCTGATTCTGAGGAAAATGAAGTTAGTTCATCAAGCAATCAGGTAACAACTCAGGTAATCACTACTGATGTAACACAACTTACTAAAGAAGAGTGCAATGATGCTTTTAATGACATGTCTACTGAATTGTATCATTTGCGTGTGTCTCTTAAATCTCTTGCTAAAGAAAATAGTAGGATTAAAGAGAACAATCTGTTTTTAAGTAATAGAAATGCTATGTTAGAAGATAAGTTGATTGACCTAGAGAAAACTAAGCTGCATTGTATATCTGTTGAGAATGAACTAGCTGAATCTATTAAGAAAGTAGAAATACTTTCTAATCAATTAAAGAGAGAGCAAGAGGTGATTAAAGCCTGGAAAACATCTAGGGATGTTAGTGCTCAAATTGCCAAGGTCCAAGGAATTGAATCATTCTGTGAAACTGCCTGGGATAAAAACAAAAAGAAACTGGAATTAATTGATGGGCTGTCAACGGATGTGGAATCATCGGATGATGAAGGTTATCCGTTGAAGGAAGAAAATGAGCATCCGTTGAAGGTTCCTCAATTAAAACAGGCAGATGTTTTTATTAGTGAAAATCTAAAGAAACTCAACAAAAAGTTTGGTTCAACTTCCAAGAACTTTGTTAAAGAAGAAGCAAGCACATCCAAAGATGTCAGTAAGGTGAATATAGGGCACATGACCTTAGAACAGTTAAATAATAGGCTCAAGATGGTTGAGGATAAAAAGGAAACTAAAAGAAAATCTAGCAGAAATGGGAAGGTAGGTGTTAACAAACATAACAATTACACACTTGATAGGTATGCTCCTAGAAAAAGCTGTGTGCATTGTAGTAGTGTTAATCATCTATCTGCTAATTGCAAATCTATTAAGAAAACCCCCATAACTGTACCCTCTTCCATGCCTAACATGTCTGCATCATCTCTACATGCTATGCCTACTATGTCTCAACAGAATCCTTATGCACATTTTGCAAACATGCCATATTTTAACAATTCCTCTTGTTGAATTCTCAAGGGATGGTTTGTGTGATGCTTGTCAGAAAGGCAAACAAAGGAAAGCATCATTCAAAAAGAAGCTTGAAACAACAATTGATGAACCATTACAGCTGCTACATATGGATTTGTTTGGACCAGTCAATGTATTGTCAATTGCAAGAAAAAGATATTGCTTAGTGATTGTAGATGATTTCTCAAAGTTTTCATGGGTCTATTTTCTTGGATCAAAGAATGAAGCAAGTGAAATCATTATCAATCACATCAGGCAAGTCAATAATCATCCTGACCTGAAGGTTAGGAATATCAGGAGTGACAATGGAACTGAGTTCAAGAATTTATCAATGAGGCTGTTCTGTGAAGAAAATGGAATCATGCATGAGTTCTCAGCTCCAAGAACACCTCAGCAAAATGGGGTAGTTGAAAGAAAGAACAGATCTTTAATTGAGGCTGCCAGAACAATGCTTGAAGAATCAAAGTTACCAACATATTTCTGGGCTGAAGCTGTTAATTGTGCCTGTTTCACTCAAAATATCTCTTTGATCAATCAAGCTAAAGGCATGACTCCTTATCAGTTGTTCAAGAGAAGAAAACCAACTCTAAACTTTCTTCATGTCTTTGGATGTAAATGCTTTATACTAAGGAATCAATCTGACCATAAAGGGAAGTTTGATGCAAAGGCTGATGAAGGGATATTTGTTGGTTATTCAGCTGGAAAATCTTATAGGGTCTACAATCTAAGAACCAACATTGTTATGGAATCTGTGCATGTTGTGTTTGATGATAAAAAGATTGATGGACTAACAGATGAGGGACAATATGAGAGACTCAAATTTGACAACATTGAGATATATTGTGATGATAGTGAAGAGGAGACTGATGGAGATAACACTTCAAAAGGGATTCAAAACATGCCCTTGGATAATGCACAAAATACTGCATCCGTTGAAAGTCAGAATTCTGCATCCGTTGATAGAGGCAATGCAGTATCCGTTGAAAGACATGGTGTATCATCCGTTGAAGTACTAAATGAAGCATCCGTTGATCATAGTTTATCAACGGATAATCGATTTACATCATCAGTTGATAGAACTCCAAGTTCCCTGCAAAGGACCAACAACTCAGGGGGAGTTTCAACTAGTCAACACTCTGTCTCACATCATGACAATACTGAGGCCACCTCATCTAGAGCACATCTTCCACTTCAAAGGAAATGGACCAAGAATCATCCATTTGAACTGATCATTGGTGATGCATCATCTAAAGTGCAAACAAGAAGAGCTACTCAAGATGAATGTCTGTATAGTAGTTTTCTATCTCAGGAGGAACCTAAGAAAGTGGAAGAAGCCTTATTGGATCCAGATTGGATATTAGCTATACAGGAAGAGCTAAACCAATTTGAGAGAAACCAAGTTTGGAAGCTGGTACCCAAACCAAAGAACAAGAGTACTATTGACACAAAATGGGTATTCAGAAACAAGATGGATGAAAATGGCATTATCATAAGGAATAAAGCCAGATTGGTTGCTAAAGGCTATTCTCAGCAAGAGGGAATAGATTTTGATGAGACATATGCTCCTGTTGCAAGACTTGAAGCCATCAGAATTTTTCTAGCCTATGCAGCTCATGCCAATTTCAAAGTCTATCAAATGGATGTCAAGAGTGCATTTCTAAATGGGAAATTAGAGGAAGAAGTCTATGTAAGTCAACCTCCAGGATTTGAAGATCCAAATTTTCCAGACTATGTATATTATCTGTTGAAAGCATTCTATGGACTGAAGCAAGCACCTAGAGCCTGGTATGAAACCTTATCAAAATTTCTTTTGGAGAATCACTTCACTAGAGGTACTGTTGATAAAACTCTATTCTTTAGGAATGTTAATGGCTCTAGTATACTTGTTCAAATTTATGTAGACGACATAATATTTGGTTCTAAAGATGATAAACTTTGTAAAAAGTTTGCTAAGCTAATGCTGAGTAATTATGAAATGAGCCTTATGGGAGAACTAACCTATTTTCTTGGTTTACAAATTAAACAAGTTAGTAATGGAATTTTCATTAGTCAAACTAAATATATTCATGATCTTTTAAAGAAGTTTGACTTAATGGAATGTTCATCTGCAAAAACTCCCATGGCCACTGCCACCAAACTTGAATTAAATAAGACTGAAAGGTCTGTGGACATTACAAGTTATAGAGGCATGGTTGGTTCACTTTTATATTTAACTGCTAGCAGACCAGATATAATGTTTGCTACATGTCTGTGTGCTAGATTTCAAGCTGATCCTAGGGAGTCTCACTTAATAGCTATCAAAAGGATTTTCAGATATCTCAAGGGTATAACAAATTTAGGTATTTGGTATCCTAGAGAATCTGGCTTTGATCTAATTGGTTATTCAGATGCAGACTATACAGGTTGCAAAATAGACAGGAAAAGTACAACAGGCTCCTGCCAATTCCTGGGAAACAAGCTTGTATCATGGTTTAGCAAAAAGCAAAATTCAGTCTCTACTTCTACAGCTGAGGCTGAATACATTGCTGCTGGAAGTTGCTGCTCTCAAGTGTTATGGATGAGAAATCAACTCCTTGACTATGGACTTCATGTTGATAGAATTCCTATCTTTTGTGACAACACAAGTGCCATAGCCATAACAGAGAATCCTGTACAGCACTCAAGAACCAAGCACATTGATATCAAGTACCACTTCATTAGGGAGCATGTCATGAATGGTACAGTGGAACTACATTTTGTTCCAAGTGAACAACAAATTGCAGACATATTTACCAAGCCACTTGATGAATCAACATTCACAAGATTAGTAAGTGAGCTAGGTATGCTTAATTACTCTTAAAATTCATGTCCTTATTGCAATTTGAATTGAAGCCTGAAATATATTAGTTGCTAGAACAAATTTGACTTTTAACAAAGTTTATACCATCAACGGATGTTTCCTATCCGTTGAAAGTCAAAATTGCTCTATCAACGGATATTCATTATCCGTTGAAAGACAAATACATTTCTGGAATTTTTATCCGTCAACGGATAAAACTGAAGTACCTTTCAACGGATGACAATTTGCCTTATCCGTTGAAATGTCACATCAGTCGATTCAGGTGTTTCACAGCCGTTGATTCTATTTTCTTAACCGTTAATACTCATACATACATCTGTATGTATTGGTTTTAAAGGTAGTTGTTAGAATACTTACAGTTTATTCTTAAACGGCTGAAATTCACTAACATATACTTATTGATTAATTTTTTTTTTACTAATTTTTTTTTGAAAGCATATAAGCCCTTCTGATTTTTCATTTTTACTTTACGCTTTCTTAAAATTTCAAGCATTTACCATTTTCTCTCTGCAAAACCTTCAAGTTATTCTCTGCAATTTCTACTCACAACAATGGCACCAGTCGTGAAAATTATGTCTCAATCTGGGTTCATCTATGAGAAGAACAATTTCATAGCTTTGGTAGAAAAGAATGAAGCCCATTCAGACTATCACAAAATGATGGACTTCATCAAAAACTGTAAACTTAGCTATGCAATGCTGGAAGCCCCAACGATTTACTGTGAAGTAGTTGAGGAGATTTGGACAACTGCTGAGTTCAACTCCATAGATATGACTATCTCCTTCACTCTCAAAGGTAAAAATCACTGTATTAACTGTGATGATTTACAAGCATGTTTTAAATTACCTGAGAACAATGCCATGACACCACACACTGATAATGATGTATCCAGCATGTTAGATTCCATAGGTTATTCTCTTAACTCTGCTAGTTTAGGGAGTATTAGAAGAAAAGGCCTTAGGAAAGAATGGAGTTTTTTTGGGGATGCCTTTATAAAGGTTTTCTCTGGGAAAATTAGTAATTTTGATGCCATAACTTCATCTCTTGTTAATATGCTCTATATGCTTGTTTCTGATAGGTATTTTAACCTTAGCAACTATGTGATGCTAGAATTGGGTACTAGATTAGGTAACAAAGCTAATAGACCTAATAACATCTATTATGCTAGATTCTTTATGTTATTGGCTAACCATGTTGCTGAAGGTTTGGTCATAATCAATGAGAATAATAAACTCAAGTGCTGGGCACAAGAGAAAAGAGTTCTTGCAGATTTATTGAGAATGGATCTCAACAGCAGTGTGCCATTGGTATATTTACCAATCATGAATGCACCTCAGGTAGGTGAGGTAATTGCTTCTACAACTCCTACTTCTTCCAACCCCTCTATTTCTTTATCTTCTAGTGTGGCCATGAAATCTGTGACAATGCCCCAACAGATTTCTACCAAGGTCACCAAAACTAAACTTTCAAAATCAAAGACAAAGAAAACCACCTCTGTTGTTTCTCAAAAGACAACAGTTGTAACACCAACCATTAACCCTGAGGGGAGTGAACAGGGTGTGAGTGGTGAGGGGAGGGGTGAACATCAAAGAAACCCCCAGGATAAGGAAGGAGAGTTAAGTGCTTCCCAAGCTAGCCAAGCCACAGTTTCTCAAAAAGCTGTGGTGGTTGAAAAGGTATCTAGCACATCCCTAGTTGCATCCTCCCAAAAGGATGTTACTATTGAAAATAGTTCCCAACCAGGAACACAGAACAAACGAGGGAGGGACACTGAAGCCAAACACTCACCAACAAAAGCTTTTATTAGAAGAAAGAAGGCTAGAACCCAATCTTCTACACAGGGTGCACACACTGCACAGATACATCCATCTGTATCTATGCCTTCTCAAACTCAGTTTGATGTGGCTCCAATAAATGTGGAGTCACAGCCCCATTCTCTCACAATAATCACACATCAATCACCAAACACTTCATCACCATCTCTGGATGTGGATATGTTATTCCCATCAATTCCTGATTCTCCCTCTTTACAACTCAGGGAGGAGCCCCACTCAAATACAGGTGATCATCATCTCTTAGATGATTTGTTGGATCACCCGCAAATTCTTTCAGATATAATTGAAGGATCTGTGTCACCACATCTCAAATCAATCTACACAGATTCAACAGTTATATCACTTTCAATTTCAACTTCTTTTCCTTCTTCAACGGATATCACTCATCCGTTGACAAGTGGTTGCTCTTCAACGGATAAGCTTAACAGCAGTTATCCGTTGATAACATCAGTTTCACCTTCAACGGATATTCCACATCCGTTGATAGTCTCTCCACACATAACTGAATCAATTCCAAGTGTAGAAGACATGAATACTGTGCAATCACTCTTAGGATTGAAGGAAGGGAGTGAAAATTTGAGTGAGAGGCTGGGTTGCTCCCAGGCAAAAGGAGAGATTGAGAGCTCAAAAATTCATGCTATTTCTTCCAGCATGGCAAAAGTAAGTGAGAGGAGTACCACCTTAGTAGGTGAAGGTGAGGGAGTGAGTTGTGTGAGCCAGGGGGAGCCCCTGATGCAAGAAAATAGAGAAAAAGAGAGAAAGGCAGGTATAGTAGATATAAGGGTGGAACCAGCCATTGCTAGTGAGTCAATGATTGTGGATGATGCTGAAAAGGAAAGACAATTTCAGCAACATTACAAAGCTGTAATTGATAACATTTCCTTGGATGCTGACACTTTTACTCATCCTGTGTCAGCCTATCAAATGTTGGCTGCTCAGGGCAATGAGGAGGCAGAAAAGACACTACATCTAGTACACACAACAGAATCTCTTCAAAGGGATAAAGCTGCTATTAACAAGATGCCTTCTACAGCTGGTGAGCCATCTGAGGAATTTGGAGTAAATTCTGATGATGATGACTCTGTTTCTTTTGATGGAAGCATGAACTTGGGGGAGATGAAGGCCCTAGTTCAATTCCTAATCTACCTGAATGGGCTTTGACAAAGGAGTATAGATCAGGGGAATTCAATGTCTCCTTAGTCAAACAAATCAACACTATTCAACAGGCCATTCAGAACACTTCACATGCAAGTATCAAGGCTATCCTTCAAGCTCACCTGGACTCACTGCATCTCATGAAGTTGCAGCAAGTAAAGCAGAATCTGAGTATGGATGATCTCAGGAAGGATATTGCTGACTTGAAATCCTACAGTTCTGAAAAATTGGATTCAGTCATGCCCTATGGTACATTGCAGGACTTGGTTTTGAGATTGAAAAAGGAATCAGTTACTGAGAAAAGGCTGGCCAAGTTGGAAGACAGAGTTCAAGTTATTGAAGATTCTGTGGCCACCATTCTTCACAACCAACAATCTCAAACCAGTCTCCTAATGCAGCTGGCAAAAGCACAAGGCTTGACCCCTCTCCTTGATGATAACAAAAAGGGGGAGAGTAAAAGGGAAGGGGAAGGAGAGCCATCTACAAAAATCAAAATATCTAAAGTGTTAGTTCCTGCCATCACTACTTCTCCAATCATTCAAATCAAAGGAAAGCCTGATGGAATTGATTTGATTCAGCTAGCAGCAGCTGAAATTCAAGTGAAAGAGCAAAGGAGGAGAATTGATGAAAGGTTGCAACTGTTGTTTGGCTCTACACAAGATAAATCAACATCTGTGAAATATAGCACAAAGATTGAACCAATCAACATGGAGCTCAAGCCAGTAGGGAGACATAAGGATGGAGAAGCTTCTTCCAGAGAACTACAAGCTATAATTCTCAAGCCCAATAAAAGATCCAATAAGGACTCTACAAAGAATCCTTTAAAAGAAGTGGACTTTCCTCCTCCAAAAGCTGATGAGAACAAGCTTTTAGGTAGGAGTATTGCTTATCTCAAAGAGACCATGGATGAGGCTGTAAGGAGAAATAGGGCTATTATCTCTAGAGAGGGAAAGAGCATATGTGTGATGCAAGGACATCCCAAATTCTCAATAGCCAAGAAGGAAGAAGTCAAGCAACTAAAGGCTGACAAAAGAGCACAAGCAAAGCTTGAACAACAGCTAAAGTCAAGTCAAGTTGAAGAAGAGAAAGGAATTGAAGTCAGGGGTGAAGACAAGATTGCAAACCTAGATGAGGTTTTTGGGAGTATATTTGGTGAGAGTATGGAAGAAAGAGAGGAATGGCAGAAGGGAAACAGAAGAAAGGCCAAGGCACATAGAAGGAGTGAAGATAATACTGAAGTAACCAAATCTATATCTAAACCACTACCTTCCATACCTGAACCTCTTGTTGCTAATCCCACTATAAACATCCATGGTGAACCAATCATTCCAAAAGAGGAACCTATTGATTGGGACACCATCAAATTGCCTACCTTTCTAACCACTCTTCCACTACCAAAGAAACAGAAAAGAAAACCCAAATCTACACCTCCCATAACCTCTAAGAAATTCACTCAAAAACAAAAGCCTAAGCCTAAGCCATCCATTTCTAAAGATGATTATGTTCACATCTGTGACATAAAAGAAATTTCAGACATTGAACTCTATCTGGATGAGCTGGAGGATGTAAGAGGAATAGCTGCTTACAGACAGCTACCAGAGAGATTAGTGTTCAGATACAAAGGAGCTGGGGAAAGAACATGGCCTCTCCACAGGCTGAATGAAGGCTACTCTACCTTGATTAGAGTCTTTTCAGCTATACAAAAGGATTCTGGTTTTACCAGAACTGCCAAGACTGAAATTCTCAACAAGATTGCCAATATAAGGAAAACTTGGAGGGAGCCCAATGCTTTACCCAGGACTTTACTCATTCAAGAAAGGGCAATTACAATTCACAAATCACCTCATTGGTTGATGGAATTTAGAGATGATAAAGGAGTCAGAAGATTTTTCAGACTTGAAGACCAACTCAAGATTGCCAGCAATGAAACTCTCAAGGAAATGCAATCTAAGTTGGATATCAGTGTTGAAGATGAAGCTGAATTCTTCAGACAACTCCAACTCCAAATTGAGGAAAATGACAAAGGGCTAGGAAAGAAAACCAGGGAACAAAGAAGAAAAAGATGATTTGCTCAGGCTAAAGGAGTATCCTTGGAAATACTGTAAATCTTCAATTTCCTCCTAGTACATACATTTTTGCAGCATTTTCAAATTTCTACTTAGTTTCAATTCATATATCTGTTAAGTGTTTTGTTATCATCAAGTTAACCCTGAATTTATGCCTACAATTCTTATAGACATAAATAGGGGGAGATTGTTAGGAATATATGTGCATTAATTTGATGATATGTTTAACAAAACACTTAAGTAGAAATTCAGTGTCTATAGCCTCAACGGATAAGACCACTTTGGCTATCCGTTGATGGTGTAGCTTTACTTAGAAATAAGTCTAGTGTTGTAGCATATTTCAGTCTCTGTATTTAAGATGTAATTCTTAGAAGTTGAGAGAAACTATGAGTCATGTTGACTACTAGAAGATATGCAGATAGGAAGGCCAATTGTAAATATTTCATGCCTTGTAATTTTGTATAAATGAAGTGGTATCAACGGATGACTTAAAGACCTTCAACGGATGAGAAGCTAAGCTTCAACGGATGTCTCTAAAGCTTCAACGGATAACATTCTTCAACGGATGAGTGCATCAACGGATGAAAGCTTCAACGGATGTTCTGTTGATTAACCGTTGATAAGTGGTAGTTGTACCTACAAACAGAGGCACGTGGGTGAACAGAGATAACTGAAATGTGGCAGCCTAATTTCAGGAACATCAGAAAAAGCAGCCGTTCTACTCTAGTATAAAGAAACTTTAAGTCAACAAAGTACTGGAGTGAACTGGAGAAGAAACAAGTGGAGATCTTACTTTATTATTTTATTATATCCTTGTCTTCACTTGTAAACTTGGTAATATATAAACCAAGTAGTAGCTAGTAATTAGAAGAGAATTTTTCCACAGCTGTTTAAAAAAATCTTGAGAGAAAAATCATCTAGTTTGTACTAGGATGCAGCTGTGATCAAATTCTTAGATCACAGAATTTCTGAAATACCATCTCTGGTGGAACAACAAATCCACCAGAAAAGTTTTTAAAGGTTTATTGTGTTCTTTACATTTGTGTTTGAATATATATCTGTCTGTATCAGCTTAAAGCAATTCACACACTTGTTCATCTTGAACACACAGTCTTTATAAACTGCTCAAAACTTGAAAAAGTTTTGAGATTTACATTCAACCCCCCTTCTGTAAATCTCATTGTTAGTTCTCTAGAAATAACAGCTAGGGTTAATGGTATTCGTACTTGAACAGTCAACTTTTACTAGCTTCTTGTGCGCATTAAACCATGTTTTCTCTTTCCAATGAATGTTATTCTTTTTCAAAGTCTAGGGAGAAGAGGTAGAATTAATTCTACCTGTCAGCATTCAATTTCTTTGCATCTCCTGGCATTCTCTTGCCTATATAAGCAGCCACTTCACATCAGTCTTTCCATCAAATTCTTCTCACACACTTATCTTCATACTTCTTCTTTCAAAAACACAATGGTCAGATACAACATGTTTTTGAACTACCAAAACTTCAATATGGAGCTAAGTTATGCCGAGTGGCAGCAGGAATGGCATGTTACAGCCATTCCTGAGGAGATATGGGACTCTGTCCCACAGGAGGTACTGACACACCTTCTGTTCTTCTATATGGACTACCATCGCCATCTGGAGCGATTGGAGGAGGAAAGGATGGAAGCTCTCCGCCAGCAAGAGCGAATCATCCGACTCGCCATTCTGTTTGTCGAGAGTAGGAAGAAGAAGATGACTTAATCTCGTCTTCTTCCTGTTTTTCTTCATCATCAGCTTTGTCAGGCTTCTTAGCTAGGACTAAGGCTGTTGATGTTAGGATTAGAAGCTTAGGGAAAATCTTGTATAAGTATTGATGTAATTTCCATTTCATAAATGTATTGTCTTGATATATTAATGAAAGTTGTTTTTCCTTCAAGATTTTGTCTCTGAGTTATTTTATCTTGTGTTGATAAATCCTGATTGATATTCTGATGACCATATAAATTTTATTTTATATTAAGTTCTGATTCATTTTCAGCACTTACTTATCTAATTTATCTTGGTCATTTTCATGTGATGTATTTTCAGAATATCAATGATGCAGTGAAAAATAATTCAATCAGTGCTAACGGTTTAAATTTTGAATTAAAACTGTTTCTCTTGATAAATGGAACGGTTTTTCCTTGAAACTAGGCAACTAGGTAAGTAATGATTCCTGTTTTCTCGAGCCCAGTAACTGTCCGTTATTACTGCATGTCTGACAGGTGTCCAACGGTAACATTTTTGTTCAGAGTATAAGTACAACAGAGAGAAGATTTCTTTAATCTTTTATTTTCTTTATATTTTATCTCTCTCCTTACTTTTACTCTCTTTCTCTTTCTTTCTGACGTTGGTTTTTCATACAGACATTATCTCAAACACCTAACAGGCATACTTGAATCTCAATTTTTTTTTACATGGCACCAAAGGATTTAATCATTGATGGAGCTAAGTTTGTCCCCAACAACCATGCTGCAGTTCTTGATCACACTGAAGCTCCATCTGAATTGCACTTTGTGCAAGATCTTCTTGCACATAGTGAGGTTGGGTATGCATTAACACAGCCTGAATTCTTTTCAAGCCAACAAGTTCTGAGGTTTTGGAGGACTGGACTTTTTGATGATGGTGGTCAACGTGGAACTCCCAGTATTATCTTCCAAGTGGGTGATTCATCCTTTGTAGTCACTCCTGGTACAGTACGCAGGGCTTTACATCTTCCAGAAGATTGTACTTTCTCAATTCCAGAGGACTCAGCCCTTCGGGAGTTAATGGCTGAATTGGGATATGAAAAGAGTCTGACGAAACTTGGACAGTTGAAACGGGCTAATATCAGAAGAGAATGGAGTTTCTTCTTTGATTGCATCACCAAAGCTTTTGGGAACAAATGTTCAAATTTTGATGTTATCCCAATTCTGAGTCAGCACATAGGGTATGCTATTATTCATCAAACTCATTTTGATTTTGCAACTGGAATAATTGGTTTTATTGGGGATAGGATGACAGAGGATCGAGATGTTGTTTATTTTGCTAGATTCTGTCAACTTATTTACACTTACTGTACTGATGAACCTCATTTAGTCAGCACTCAAACCCCACCTTTTAAGGTTGCAAAACGATACTTTAATGACCTGGTAAATGCTGATACTAAGAAAAAAAGTGGTTAGACCATTACAGATTCCTAAGTCTGTAAAACAGATCCTGGTAAATGCTGATCCTGATACTTATAGATCTGTTTACTCTGATGTCCAACCAACTCCAAACACCCAAAATCCATCAACCTCAGTACCTACCTCTCATTCTACTCAACCTACCCTCAGAACATATCTCAAATCCTATCTCTCAACTTCACAGACTGCTCGACCTTCATCTTCAGCACCTACTGTGAAATCTTCATCTTTCAAGCCAAAGAGGACAAAGAATGTTCCTCAAACATCTCAAAAGAGAAGGAGGATTGCATTGAGCGATGAATCTGATTCTGAGGAACCGGTTCCTGCTAGAGAACCTGTTGTTACTGAAGCTGAGAAAGAGGTTTCTCAGAAGGATTCTGAAATTGGGGGTTCTAGGCTTCTCAAGAGGCTTAGACGAATGATAGTTCCTGAAACTCCCAAGGAATCCAAATCAACAAGGAAGTACAAGAAACAGAGGGCATAAAGGCCAGTTTCAGATGATGAAGAGGAAGCAGCTAAGGAAGGGGATCAGGAATTCTGATCTCACAAGACAAGGAATTTGCTCCAGTCACTTCTTCTCCATCAACTCCATCTCAGGAAGCTGTATCTGACAAGGCTAACTCACCATCTGTGTCACTTGTTGATCCAGGCACAAGTGCTGATATTGATGTTCAACACTTGGTTGTGTCTGAAGTATTTCTCTTAGAAGCTCCAACAGCAAATAATCCTTCCACAACACCTGTTACTGATGCTGTTCAAACTCCAGAGTTATCAACAACACCTTCTCTGCATCAAGATGCTGATGATCAGACTTTAGGTGAGCATCAGGATAAGGCTGTTGATCAGAACTTAGTATCAGATCAGCAATTAGAGGATGCTGAAGCCTCCATTGCTACTCACGTTGTTGTCTTATCAGAAGATACTGATTCTTTAAGTTCTGATGCTGCAAATGCTGGAGATACTGGTGATGCTGCTCCAACTGTAGATGCTGATGAAGCAGGTCCTTCAGGACATACTCCTCAACAGACTCTTCCTAGTCTGAACTGGTAAAGAAGTTTGTTACCGGGGCTGCACCAGTACCTTGGAGTGAAACTCCTGCAGGTCAGGAGTGGACTAAGGAATGGAACTCAGTTTCATGTGTTCCAACTGCAATACATCTTGCTGAGCACTTGACTAAAGCTGATGAAATGTTAAATTCTGATGATTTAAAAACCCAGCTTAGAGTCACTGCATTGAGTATTAAACATCTACAAGGTCTTCATTCAACTACTCATGCAGAGCTACACAAGATTCAGGAGAACTTTATCAAACAAGAACAAGTTTGGAAAATTGATAAGAAAAAGTTCTTTCAACCTACCATTGACAGGATTGCTTATATTGAGAAAACTCAAGAGAAACAACAAGCTCAGATTGATGACATTCTGACAAATCAAGCTTCTCAGCAATCGCAACTTACTGAAATCCAATCCTCAGTGGAATTACTTATCTCTCTTTTACTACCTGCTGATGCCAAAAAGGGGGAGAAGGTAATTAAGTCCAAATGCAACACTAACAAGACACTACAAGGAAAGGATGATGGAAATGATGATCAAGGATACTCTGGAATGGGTAGCGGTCATAGTCAAGGTAGAAGGTTTACATCAAGACAAGCTAGTCACAGGACAAGTTCTGATACTGGGAAAAGAATAAGTTCTGCTGCTGGTAAAAGGATAAGTTCTGATGAACTTCTAGATCTTGATGAGGAAATGTCAAGACAGTTATTTCTTCAAGAAAATCCAGGAATGGACTTGGAAGGTTTAAAGGAAGAAGAAGCCAGACTTAAATCAGAGAAAGTCACATCTAAATCTGAAGCTTCTGGTAAAAAGTTACTTCCAAAACTCAAAGGCATTGTGATCAAAGAAAGGACACATACTGAAGCAACGTTGGCTAGATCACAACCACAGATAGATCCAAGATCCAAGGGTAAAGAAAAGGTTGGTGAACCTATCAAGGTTTATGTACCTTCTGAGGAAGAAGAAATTACTGATGAAAAAGATGATCTTGCTCTGACTTCAAGAAAAGTTCTTAAAACAACCTCTGACATGGCTCAAGTTGTTCAGAGTCAAGAAATTGTAAGTTCTGATATTCAGAAGAAGCAAGTAACCTCTGACAGAGCTCAAGTTAACTTGATATCAGAAAATAGATCAAAGATACTCCTACCAGGATTCACTAAAGCAAAACAGACTCAATCTTTGAAGACTACTACAAGTGGTTTTGAAGCAAGAGTAGTTACTGGAAAGGAAGCTAGAGATAAAACTGGATTGGGAAGTGCTGAAGAAAGAAGAGTACACAACACTACCAATGATCCAACTTTCTTGAGTGAACCAGGTATTGGAGCAACTCCTGAGAGATTGAATCAACTGGAATCTGTACAGATGGTTTACCATACCTACTTGAAAGAATACATCATGTTGTATTTCATGACAGATGGTAGGGTTTATCATATAAGACAAAATGCCATTCCATGGAAGTATTTTGAAGAATTGGAGCATGTACTTTTCTTACTTCAAGTGGATGACAGAATAACAGAGACTGCTGCAAACTACTTAAAAGAACAGATTCAGAGACAGAAAAGGCTTTATTCTGTTAAGTCTGACAGCATATATGTTCCAAAGTACAGAGATCACAATGGTGATATTGTTGATATGAAGCATAATACTGCACAGATCAGAACATATCTTGGTATTAAGGGACTTGAATTCAATCTAGAGTCTGACAAAGCTTATGTCATAAGACTAGATCAGGAGTTGAGAAAAGCAAAGATCAATGATCTCAGAGCTGCAATCTTTTAAACTGGTGAAGATACTGCAGAGCTTAAAGATGTCAAAAGGAGAATGATTGATGAACTCAGATATGCTGAGAAATGTTTGTTGAAGAACTATCTCAGAACAACTCCTGACATCAGAGAGATCAGAAAATGATGAAGCCAAGTCGAAGATCTACAACTTCTTAAATTCTGATATTTATACAGACTGAAGTTGTTATCAGAAATTGAAATTGGTAAAAGCTTTAAGGACTATAAGTTGTAGTTATCTAGTCTAATTCTCATGCATTTGTACTTAATGTTTTTGACATCATCAAATATCTGTTAAACTTGTATATTATGTTAATTTACAAGTTGGGGGAGATTGTTAGATATATTTGATAATGTCATGGCTAATATGTTTTATGTTTAGTTTTTAGATCTTACTTGAACAGGATAAATCAGTACTTAATTGTTGATCAGTACTTATACTGGAAGTCATGACTTAAGGATATCAGTACATATGTTATCAAGAGATAATCGTCAGAAGATAGATATCAGAACTTAAGTGCTGAAGAACAATCAGATAAGGACAGTAGCTGATTAAAGGAAAGAAGATCAAGATAAACATAAGAAGAGATATGCATGAAGAAGGAATTCTGTAAAGAATGGAATACTTGGAAGAAAAGATATCTGATTGATATATTTTAGGAAGCAAAATTATATTCCATATCAATTAGCGATTATCTTGTAACTGTGTAGTATATAAACACAGATATAGGGTCTACACTATAAGTGTTATCATTATTAGAGAAGATTATTCATTGTAACCCTAGCAGCTCTCGTGATATTTGTTCATCACTGAGAGGTAACAGTTCCATACTGTAACAGAGTTTATGGTTTCAATAAAGTTTGTTTTCTGTTACTTAAGTTCTTAAAGTTCGATTTGAGTGTACTATACACTGTATTCACCCCATCTACAGTGTGTGTGTGACCTAACAGAGTCCCCTTCAAATATCTGAAAATTCTCTTCACAACCATCAAATGTGATTCCTTTGGATTGGATTAAAATCTTGCACACAAACATATTGCAAATATAATGGTTGGTCTACTAGCAGTTAAATACAGCAAAGATCCAATAATTCCTTCATAACCTGAAATGTCTACACTTTTTCCTTTCTTATCTTCATCCAACTTAGTAGCTATAGACATAGGTGTAGATGCAGGTGAACAATCAACCATACCAAACTTCTTCAATAAATCTTTGACATACTTAGTTTGGATGATGAAAATCCCATCACTTCTTTGACTGACTTGAAGTCCAAGAAAGTAACTAAGTTCTCCAATCATACTCATTTCATATTCACTCTGTATGAGTTTAGAGAATCTTTGACATTACTTTTTATTAGTAGAACCAAATATGATATCATCCACATAGATCTGAGCTAGGATCATATCATTACCATGCTGTTTGTAGAAGAGACTCTTGTCTATTGTACCTCTAGTGAATCCATGTTTAAGTAAAAATTCTCACAGTGTGTAATACAAAGATCTAGGTGCTTGTTTTAGTTGATAGAGAGCCTGAGTAGCTTGTATACAAAATCTTGAAATTATGGATCGTCAAAGCCAGTTGGTTATTGCACATAGACTACTTCTTTCAACTCATCATTAAGAAATACAATCTTCACATCCATTTGATATACCTTGAAATTTCAATATGCAGCAAATGCAAGAAAAATCCTTATTGCTTCAAGTCTTGCTACTGGAGCAAAATTTTCATCATAGTCAATTCCTTCCTCCTGTGAGTAGCCTTTTGCAACCAACCTTGCTTTGTTTCTGGTGACAATTCCATTTTCATCCATCTTGTTCATGTACACCCATTTTGTTCCAATTACACCTCTGTTCTTTGGTGCAAGAACCAATTCCCA
Organism: Apium graveolens; assembly: GCF_009905375.1. NCBI lineage: Eukaryota > Viridiplantae > Streptophyta > Magnoliopsida > Apiales > Apiaceae > Apium > Apium graveolens. The sequence continues at coordinate 59,968,038 of NC_133657.1, forward strand.
AACTTTGTTTCTTTCAAACTGATTTAGCTCCTCTTGCATAGCAAATATCCAATCAGGATCAAGTAGAGCTTCCTCAGTTTTTTTGGGCTCAACTTGTGACAGAAAACATGCATGAAGACATTCATTTGCAGTTGCACTTCTAGTCCTTACTCCAACAGTTGGATCACCAATGATTGCTTCTATAGTGTGACTTCTATCCCACTTTCTGGTGTGAGTTTGTTGACTTGAGCTTTCTGCATTTCCTTCATCATTGGCATGACTTGTAGAACCTTCTTCTCTTTCTTCCCATGAGTTTGTGCTATCAAATTCAGGTACATGAGATGAGCTACCATTCTCATGATTCACTTATTCAGTTGACTCTTCATCCTCAAAATCACTATCAATGTTAAGATTTTCATATTTTAGGGCCTCAGGTTCATTTTCATCAAGCCATTCCAACCCTGGACATTTGTCATCATCAAAAGTTACATCTGTGATTTCCATAATTTTCATCCATTTAAGAATATAGACTTTATAGGTAGTTCTCTCCAATGAATATCCCAAAAAAATTGCTTCAAAAACTTTAGAGTCAAATTTTCCCACATATTCAGAGTTGTCTTTCAGATAATAACACTTGCTTCCAAACACATGAAAATGTTTCACAATAGCCTTTCTTTTAGATAAGATTGAGTATGGTGATTTTTCAAGATTCTTGTTAATGAGATATCTGTTTTGAGTGTAGCACGCAGTGTTGACAGTTTCTTCCCAAAAACTAGTTGGCAACTTGGCATCTTGCAGCATTGTTCTAGAAGCCTCCACTGATGTTCTATTTTTCCTTTTAACAACACCATTTTGTTGAGGTGTCCTAGCTGCTGAGAATTCTTGAACAATGCCCTTGTCTTTACAAAATTCTGTTAAAGTTACATTTCTGAATTTTGTACCATTATCACTGTAATATCCGGGAAAATTATGTGAATATTATATGTTAAATAAATAAATATTATGTGTTTTATAAGTTTAAAGTGATTATTGCCATGTTATTATATTAGGCCTCAATGATACTATAGAAGGGGGTTGAATATAGTATCTACAATCAATTCGATTATAAACACAAGTATGTAACAGAAAACAAGTTTATTCAATATATTAAACTCTGTTATAGTAGGTTTAATCTACTCTCTCAGTGATGTATAATATCACTAAGAGCTGCTAAGGTTACAATGAATAATATTCTCGTGAATGATAACACATTTAGTGTAAACCCTAATCTGTGTTTATATACTACACAGTTACAAGATATCTCCTAATTGATATGATATGTTATGTTTCCTAAGATACATCAATCAGAGATTATCTATTGTAGTCCTTTAGCTTTAAAACTCTCCAATCATATCTTCTTTTGTTTAATCCAGATCCTCTCCTGTAAATTAGCCGCTTTTCATCCCTGAAGTGTATCCGCACTTAAGTTCTGATGTAAGTCCTGATGGCTTAAGTTCCGATAACTTCCTGTCTTCAGTAAGTTCCGATTTCCAGTTAAGTTCGGATATTAAGTTCTGAAACTAAATAAATCAGATTAGACATGACATCACAAATATATCTAACATATTAAATGATGTAACTGTTATTTGTGTTTCTGTGCGGACCAGAAAATTTTTCGAGTAATTAATAGGTGTTTAAACTGCAATTATATGAATTGATCTGTAATCGGGACTCGTATTTGCTTGCGTCTTTATCGAGTTACTCATTTTATCTCATTTTATGTGCATCTGAATGTATTTTATGTGTTTTCGGGGTTTTCTACTAATTTAGGGATCGATTCTGTTTTCCAAAAATCAGCGGACCGGGACCCCACCGGGACGTCAAAGTCCACAAAATTCACGTTTTTATTATTATAAAATTGTACGTATTTCAGTTACCCAATATTATTGTATTTTCAAATTATTTACAATTTTTGGGAAATTTTGATATAAATTTTATATTTTAACGCTTTTAAAATTATTCCCCGTAATTATTATTTTGGTCCTTAATTATTTTAATTAGGGGATAAAAATACCCTTAATTTATTTTGTGGATATAATTTCTGTAAATATAAATAACTATACATTTTTTATTTTATTCATTAAATTCATTAAAAATTCAGAAATTAAAAAAAAAATAAGAAGTTCAAGAACAAGTTTGGGGGTGTTCTTGAACCCGAGAATCAATCTGCTAATTTCAAGTGATTCTGATTTCCGTTTTCAAAGTTCGAGTAACAGAATTAAAGCTCTCACCAAGCTCTTCGTGTTGATATCAGTTTCTATACCTGAAGGTAATCGAAGCATAAATTCGATTTTTCGTGTTTATGAACTTGAGTTCAAATTTTTGGGATTTCTGGAGGTTATTGATCATTTTTATGCTTTGATTAGCTTCACCATGTTCTGTAGAATCGATTCATATGATTATTTTGCTCGTTATATTATTAGTTTGTTTAATCGAGTTTTCAAGTTTAACATCGTTTTTATTTTGATTTTTACCAATCATAGAAGCTATGGGTGTTGATAATGATTGTATGTATTGATTTTACGCCTTCGTGGCTGTGTTTTGGTATATAAAAGTTACGATTTGGTTAAGAAACGATTAAGAACGAAATTTTGCCGAAAAGAGCCTGAGCTCTCGCCGGTTTTAATGGTGATTGGTCGGAGAAATCAAACTAGAACAGAATCCTTGAATTTTACGGTATAATTGGACTGCTATGTTACTGTAGGATTGTTTGGCTGTGATTTTGATCCCCGACGAAGCTGTTTCGAGGATGATCGGAGAACTTGCCGGCGCCGGGAAGAGTTGCCAGATTCTGGATTCCTTCCCCAGTTTCCGGTAGGGTTCTTACCGAACCGGTTTGTTCTTGGTTGACCCGTTTTGTTTTCCTTCCCGGCCCGGTTTAAATCTGAAAAGGCTCAAATCCCTTCCCAAAAATCTGTTTACACATTTTATGTTTAAATTAAATTCAAAAATCAAATTTTGTTTTAAAAATCATTCCTTTTATTTTTTAAATCGTTTAGTTAATATTTTTAAATCCTAAAAATCATTTACTTAATTATTTTATATTCAAAAATTTGTTTTCTTTTATTATTTTCAAAAATCCATATTTGTTTTAATTATTTATAATTTATTTTAATTAATTATTTATAGATTTAATTAATTAGTTAATTCATTTAATCAATTAATTTTATTTATAAATAGTTAAATAAAATACAATTATTTATACTTAATTCAAATAAATCCTAAAAATTATTCTTAAGCTTTTAAAAATTATATTTTGGTATTCAAAAATCAATTAATATTAATAATTGATTTAATTCTATTTATTCCTTATTTTATTCGTAATAAATAAACCGTTCGTCCGTTTAATACAAAACGAACGCGTACAGACCCAGAAAAACATTATGCTTTCAATAAAAATACTTTTAAGACCTAATTTTTTTTGTATTGAAATGTCATTTGATTTTTTAGTCCTTTTGAGTCGGTATCTGATCGGTAAACACTATTATTGACCTGATTTCAATTATGAACATACTGAAACCTATGTTTTGATAACCTGACTTATGTGTTACATGAAATATATGATTACGTGATATATGAATGACATGATTATGTGTTATGTGATATGCATGTTATCTATTTACAGTTTTAAAATGCCATGAGTAATTATAAATGATCGGGTAGATGTCAAGACGTATGATTACATCAATTGAGTTTGGTTCACTCTATTAAGATAGTCATTTTGTTTAAAGAATCGAGTATCAAAGAGTTTGGTCAAGTGTTAGACGGAGATAGTAGCCAGCAGCTATAAGCTAGAGTTATAGTAAGAAGTTATTAAGCATACCAGGCAAGTATCCCTACCTTCACTTATTGTTCAAGTGATATTATTATGAATTGTACTATGCAAGTATTTATATCTTCACTTATCATTCAAGTGATATTAACTCTGAACTCTATTCTTTCAATATCTATACTATTCTAAGTTCAGAATAGTTAAACGTTTTATATTTTCACTACAAATTACTCTATACAGTGGAACGTTGAATTGAGATTAGCGAATAACTAATTATTCTAGTTATTTCGCCATCGGTTGTTGAGATAGCTCTGGACCATGAGAAATGGGGAGTTATATTGTTAAGGATGTCATTTAATTCGGCTCCTTTGATCAAAATGTTTTATGGATTGGATGAATGCATAAATGACTGGGACGGACGGTCCAGCGGAGGGCTATTTCTAAGTGTTATATGAAATATTATGACATAATTTGTGCCACGGGAAGATATATTGCCTTTTTATTTTAGTACTTGTGTTTTGGGACATGTTTCTACGAACCATGATCCAGTACTGTCACACGGGCTGATCAGCATATGATAGTACATCCGTCGGAGTTAGATTCTAATCTAAAAATTATCGTTTATTGCTGATAGCTTGTGAAGTTTTTATTATTGATCAAACATCACTGGTTTTATCCTGTTGTTCAGTTATTATCAAAATGTGGTTTATCAATTCAAGCATACACTTTATACTGCTTGTTGAGCATTTCTTTCGCTCATACTTGTTTATTATTCTAATCTTTCAGCTAAGTCAGAGCAGGCTTGAATTCCAAGTTTGATCAAAAATCAAGTGCTTGTAGATAGTTGGTATGTTTTCCAGGTAGACAGTTTGGGATGCTTGAATAGTCTAAAGGTTTGTAATAAAATTTGAATAAGTTGTAAAACTAATTACACTTATGGTTTTTAATAACACTTTGTTTGTATTAGTGCATGTTCCATACTATAACATGTGATCGATCCAGTTGCATGCAAGGGGTCATATATACTATTTTATTCCGCTGTGTTTATTATATTATGGTTTATTGGTTAGTGACCCCCAAATCTAGACCCCGAGTTTGGAAGGCGTCACAGGTTGGTATCAGAGCTACAGGTTATGGTCACTGAAACAGGCTTAGGGTTGTCAGAAGTGAGTCATAGGAAGATCACATAAGATAGGTACGTGTAGTTTAGCTCTTATAGGGTTAAAGTTAGGTTATTGGGCTGGGTTATAGTTAAGTTGTTTAGGTTCCCTGTTGTGCATTTAGCCTTAGGCCTTTGTGTCATTGCATTGCTACTTTTGGTTTCTGAGAATAGTAAGAGGTGATGAAGAGGTTGGAAGGGGGTGTTGCAACCCTATCCACCGTTTGTTGGTTTATTTGAGACTTGAGCAAGAGTTTAAAAGGTTTGGATATTTTTTTTGTAAATTTTCTTTATGTTATTATTCTCGAGATAATAAGCAGGATAATGTGATAATCATGTCACGTGTGTTAATATGGTAGCAAGTTTATGATATTTTAAAAAGAGATAATGCTTGAGAAATTGGATGTCACTACTAGAAAAACGTTAATAGACATCGGCTAAAAACCGATGTCTATGAATAAAAAAATCCGATGTCTTCGTGGGTGATGTTAAAGACCCCCCATTTAACATCAGTTTTAAACTGATGTGAAATGGGACATATAACATCGGGTTTTAATATGAAATCGATATCTATTTCTTGATGTTAAATTTCTAATGCACATCTATCATTTATATATTACTATAATATGATATTTTTATCAATTTAAAGATATGTGGGATAAGCAATAATTTTGCCTCTGACCGGTATAATTTAGTTAAAACTGATGTTATTAATACTTTTTACATCGGTTTTCATAATAAAATGATGTTACTAATTATTTTAACATCAGTTTTTTTTAAAAACTGATTTCTATAGTAGATGAAACTGATGTCTATCAGTATAATTAACATCACTATTTTGTAAACAAACGTTGTCTAATGTACTCTTTATCATCGGTTTTTTAATCTAAAGCATTTGTCTGTTGTGGTATTTAACATCAGTTTTTCTGCATGAACTGGTGTATATATACTACTAAAACTGATGTTATTATGTTAAATTAATATCATTTTTCATTGAAATAAATGTTACACATTTTAAAAATATAGATGCCAAAAAATTGTCAAAAGAAGAAACTATTAAAATCAAACTCTAATTATCATTACTAAATCAAACCAATCAAGTCTTACAACAATAAAAAACCAAAAACTTGTAATTCTCACGCCTATAATATCATTCATATATTGCTCAAATGAATGTAGTTTGGTCACTGGTTCTTCAAGCATCAATGCAGTTGAGTTGGGTCGTTGAGTCCTAAAAATATGGGCATCTGTCTTCTCTAGAGTGTTATTATTCTGCGCATGTCAAGGTCAAAAATTAATTCATCTAAATGATGAACACTTAGAATTGTATATGAAAGGATAGAAAAAATTCAAAAAGAAAAGATACCAAGTATAACAACTTAGGATATGCATAGCAAATAAAAATTTACTATCAAATTATTTTTGGAAAATGAACTTACATGAAGCATACACTCAACAGCTTTTTCTATTACGAGCAAATCTCTGAATGGTTGGTCCGGGGATTACCCTTGATCCTCCTTTGAAACACCATTCAGTTCTATTCTTCGTCTTTATGCTCAGTGGATGTCGACTTTCAGTTTTGAAACTTTTAAGAGCATATGTTGTTAACTGGTCCTTTCTAAAACAAGCTTCTAATAATCTGGTAGTCAGTCTTAGGTCGTCATTCTACAGTTTTAAAGCAGAAACATGAAGGTTATTAGCATCCTTATTCCAGGGTTACCTACGAAACAAGAACTTAACTATAGAAAAAAAACTGAGGGATACATAAGGATCGCTACTTAACAATCGCTTTAAAGGTAAAATTTTCAACATATTTTTCTACTATATAGGAATTCCAAAACAATATATGCATACTTACCATTAAAGATAAGCCCTCACAGAGATTACACTACGGTATTTTAAATCTGATTATCAAATGAATGTCAGCTATGTAAATTAACCTTGAACTAACCTTATAAATTATATGACCAAAATTAGGACAACGAACCTTGAACTGCATGTTATTGCCAAGAGTAACATAACTAGGGAAATGGCGATCTATGGTGTTGGCTCCAATGGTAGAACTTGACTATGTGTTTATATATATACTGACTCTTGTATTACAGAACTAATGAAATCGTGGCCGAAGTCGTCTTTGGCCTACCTAGCTATTAATAAAACTTGTCAAGATTATACAAGAAAATTTAGTAGTACATATGAAAAAGCTTCTGGAACAGAAAGACCAGGATGGCAATACACCTCTCCACCTACTCCGGTTATCTCTTTCCTACCGAGGCACGAATGAATGTTACGTTCCAGAGCTCATAAATCATAAAGGACTAGATCTAATGGCAAAGAACAACAAAAGATGGACTCCTCGAGATTTGTTGTATTTAGAAGATGGAATTACTGATGAACAGGTTCTTAAAAAAATAGGTTTAAATTAGCTTACACCAACTAATCTTATTGATATCTTATCCCTGTTAAAAGTAAAAAATTTAATATAAAGTAGTTACTATTTTATTTTTATTTTTAATACAGGTAGAACCTAATTTAGAACCTCCATCTTGGTAAATATGGTGTTTTAGTACGTAGTTAATCGTAAGTTAACTCTTTAGTCTCTATAGGTGAGGCCTCGAGGGCATTTAAGGTTGTCAGTGCTGGAGGTTTTAGTATATATAGTAGTATATAATTTCTATTCATGTTTGGTTTTAGCTAATATAAAAAAAAAGTCTTTTCAATTTATTTCTTAACATTGAAGATAAACATTTGTTAAATTTGTAAGCTTTACTTATAGGTACAAATTAAAGTTTCACTTGACCATGCCCAGACTAATCATCATCGGAAGTTTTGGGAGGTCTTGTTTTTGGCAGAAAGGCACAGGCACAGAGAAGGATAGGGATATCTTTTAAAGTATAGTACTTCCAAATAGACGACAAACAAAAGATTGTCTACTCAATAAATGTAGAAATGAAATGATGGACAATAGTGATGCAAAGATGAGAAAAAGAGAGTAGAAACGTACAATGACAGGACCAACACCCAAATAGTAGTTGTTGCACTTATAACTACAGTTACTTTTACGGTGGGAATTATTAATCTTGTACTTTGCATTATTAAGCATTCAAATGTTCTCATTTTTCTAAAAAGGTGCAATGTATAACCGCCAATCACTGAGCATGAAAGCAGGTATTAATTTTAACAAATCAAATTAAAAAACCCATCTTACACGAGGAAATGGAAGATTAATAAGACATAGTATGGCACAGTCCTTCCTGTCTATAGCGCAGAGATCCACATAGAGACTACAACTAAATAACGTTGGATAAAGTTACCATACATGTTGCAGTGAAAGCCTGGATCAACATCGTTTTGACTCCGCTGCTTCTTTTGCTGCTCTTTGAGATTCCAAAGCTTCTTCTTCCCTCTTCTTTTCAGCTTCAAGTTTAGCCAGCACCTATAGGATATATACAACTAATAAGCATCTACAATTCCAAAATATATGCGGTCCCATTGCTAGAAGCTCCAGTAACCTACATTTGGTATGGTGTTATATTTATATTGAATTTTCGGAAGATACCTCTGCTTCTTCAAGAGCCGCGTCATATCTTATTCTTCTTTCTTCAATTTGAGATCTGTGTTCATGTCTCCTTTGTACACCAGTTAAGTACTTATCAAGATCCTCTGCACTAAATGATTATATATCTTCTCAACCAGTATGAATGATACTACTAACTCGACAACATTGATTAAAATTTCTATTGTGAGAATTAACAACCAGGAAAGGCAGAATTATTTTGAAATCAAAAGTGTACCCTTTTGTATTCATATATATCAACTACAACCACTAACACGATTTCCAGAACCACCAATGGGGACGCGTATACATAGAATATTCACAAATCCACTATGATTTGCATTGAAAACATCTAAAAGGTATTTTGTGCCATAGAAACTAGCATATAAATGCTATACAACTATTAAATAAATAAACAAGCAATAGATAGAAGAAAGTCAGAGGTTTGCACTTGAAACCAACGCACTATATTACTGAGATTCACATAAAATATCAAACAACATAAATATATAACTTACAGCCCGAGAGTGCAGCTTGTTTAGCAGCGAAACACTCCGAAAGAACACCATTTCTGAAACCAAAATTGCACCATTTCATAAACACAACATCAACACACAAATACAGATCCGATTTGTTCACATTAAAATTTAACAGGGGAAAATGAAGAGAAAAAACATGGTATTGAATTGCATACAACTGATTGGAAGGCCTTGAGATTCGCTATTATAGAATCTTAAGTAACAGCTTACATTAGATGATGATATAGACTCCAAATTACTGCGTTGCAAGACTCCAAATTTTCACTTGATCAAAAGTTAAAATCAAAAACAAAACATTATCCTCACTCCTTACCACAAAAAAAACATAACAATAAGTAAATAAAAAAAATAAAAAAATACATTTGACACAACATACACAAGCATATACATTAAAATTGACACCCACATAAGCAATTCAAACAGTTACTCAACTTATTAAAAAACTAATTAAAAATTAACCTGCTCAAATCAAACAAGTACTCAACTAATTAAAAATAATTAGGGTTCCAATCAACTATTTAAACTAATTAAAATTAACTGATTAAAAAATTAGGGTTTCAGATTAAACCCCCTAATTTAAAAATTAGATTTTAAAGGTTACCCAATTCAAGTTTTGGCCTCCTTATGCTTTAAACTCCGATTTAAGCTTTAGATAAACTCCGATTCTTACCTCTTTAAGACTTTTTCAATCTCCGAAGAAAAGAGAGCAGAGTTGGGGAGAACTGGTTTGGGGAGGGAGGTATTAGATCGACGGAGAGGAGAGAGTCGAGCACAAAGAGCATAGATAGTCGAGTTCTCCAGTAGATGAATTGAATCGAGTTCTTCAGTAAAGAGAGTAGAGAGAGAAGGGAGAGAGCTGGTTTGAGAAAGAGATAGAAATGAATGTTTTTTATTTTTGTTTTATGTTTTTAGATAAGGGAGGGGGACATTTGGATACTTGAAAAATTTCAAGAAAAAACGGGGGATTTTTAAGAGGGAATGAAATATTTGGCTAAGGGGGGAAATGTGGGAGGCACGCTGAATCATTTTTTTAAAACAGACTTACAACATCGGTTGGGCTAAAAAATCGATGTCTATATTAACAAAAGACATCGGTTGATAAAAATCGATGTCTAAAAAACCTTTTACATCGGCTCAAAGAGCAACCGATGTCTAAGAGGCGATGTCTATTCTACTTTTTCTAGTAGTGTGTGTTAAAGGATTGCTACATATTTGACACACTACTTGACGGATTATTATATATGTTGCTTGTTTCTTACCAGAATAATGGCACCAAATAGGAGGAGTAATTCAGGGAAGGATCGTATCGAGAGCCGTACAGATCCGGAGATTGTCCAGATATTGGGACAGATGCAGCAGGTATTGCATCTTACGCAGCAACAACAGCAGCAGCAAGCAGCAGCACCACCTGCAGTGACTTTTAAGCGGTTTCAAGCAGTAAAGCCAATTGAGTTCAAAGGATGTGCTGACCCCGTCGAAGCCAATGCATGGCTCAAAGAGATTGAGAAGGCTTTTGATTTAGTCAGAGCGGGAGCTGAACATAAGACCAAGTTTGCAAGCTACTTTTTGAAGGGCGAGGCGAACTATTGGTGGGAATCCATATGAGCATTGTAAGGAGGTGAGTTTATAACTTGGGAGAGTTTACAGAGCTGTTCCTGGAAAAGTATTTCCCGAGTACATGAAGAATAAAATGGAGATCAAGTTCTTGAACCTGACCCAGGGTGATCTTACTATCGCTGAGTACGAGGCTAAGTTTACTGAATTAGCAAGGTTTGTGCCAGATCAGGTTGATATAGATGAAAAAAAAGCAAGAAGGTTTGAACAGGGATTAAAATTTTGGATTTAGAATAGATTGGCCATGTTTGAGCTGACTTCATATGTGGTAGTGGTTCAGAAAGCAATGGTAATTGAAAGTAGGAGTGGCATGTCTCAGAAAGGAAAAGATGAGAAGAAAAGGAAAATAGAAACCTCAGAAGGAGGTCAGCAGCAAGGAAATTTCAAAGGCCATTTCAACAAAAGGCCAGAGTTTCAAGGTAACAAGAATGTGGGATTCAAAAGACCACAATCAGGAAATGGAGGACAAGGTAACCATTTTTAGAATTCAAATCAGCAGAGGCCCAATCGTCCACCAATACTAGATTGCCAGTTTTGCGGTAGAAAGCACTTTGGGAATTTTAATGCCAATGTGACATGTTTCAAGTGTGGCAGGAGGGGACACTTTGCTAATATGTGTCAGAATCCGACTCGAGATCCGAATTTGGGAACTGGTTATAAGTGTGGAAAGCCAGGGCATATCTCCAGAAATTGTCCAACATAAGGTACAACAAGTAACACACCAAGGATTACGGGTGCTCCATCTCAGAGTGTGCCAGGGATTGAAGGACCACCAGCTCAATCCAAAGCCAGAACATTCAACATGTCTATGAAGGATGCTATTCAGAGTTCAGATGTGGTTGCAGGTACGCTTCCAGTCAACTCCATAGATGCTAAAATTTTAATTAATTCTGGAGCCACAAGGTCATTTATTTCTCAAGATTTTGTCGATAAACTGCATTATGAAATTGAATTGTTAGAACAAGCGTTAATGATAGAACTAGCTAATAAGAACCAAGTTCCTGTCGACCGAGTGTGCCCGAGGTGTGACATTGAGATAGGAGGACATCATTTCTATGCCAACTTAATACCTTTTAAGTTGGGAGAATTTGATGTTATCTTAGGAATGGATTGGTTGTCAGAAAATAACGCTCAGATTGATTTTAAGAATAGGAAAGTGAGACTTCAGACCTTGGATAGTAAGAAGAAAATGATATTTCGAGGAAATAAGCAAGAGAAGAAGTTCTTAACGATAGCTCAAGCGAAGAAGTTATTACATCATAATTGTGAGGCATATTTGGCCCATGTGATTGACACCAGCATAGAAGTTCCAGCACTAGAAGCAATTCCAGTTAATGAGTTTCCCGATGTCTTTCCAGGCGATCTTCCAGGATTACCTCCCGATAGAGAAATCGAGTTTGTGATTGATCTAGCACCCGAAACAGAACCAGTTTCTAAAGCTCCGTATCGGATGGCACCAGTGGAAATTAAAGAATTGGCAGCTCAATTATAAGATTTTTTGGAGAAAGGAATTATAAGACCCAGTGTATCCCCGTGGGGTGCACCAGTATTGTTTGTCAAGAAGAAAGACAGGAGTATGCGGCTGTGTATCGACTATCGAGAATTGAATAAGCTGACCATTAAGAATAAGTATTTGTTGCCAAGGATCGATGATTTATTTGACCAACTGAAAGGCGTTGTATGGTTTTCTAAGATTGATTTAAGATCCGGATATCATCAACTGAGGATCAAGCCAGAAGACATTCCGAAGACAGCATTCAGAACTAGATATGGATATTATGAGTTTTTGGTAATGGCATTTAGATTAACCAACGCACCAGCAGCTTTCATGGATCTGATGAATCGAGTATTCAAGAAGTATTTGGATAAATTCATGATTGTGTTCATAGACGACATTCTAATATATTCAGAGACGGAAGAAGAGCATGCAGAGCATTTGAGGATAGTGTTGGAGACACTGCGATATGAAAAATTGTACGCAAAGTTTTCCAAGTGTGAATTTTGGTTAAAAGAAGTACGATTTCTTGGGCACGTGATTAGCAATAAAGGAGTGGAAATGGATCCGTCAAAGATTAAATCCATAATCAACTGGGAAAGGCCAAAAACACCAACAGAAGTAAGAAGTTTCATGGGATTGGCAGGTTACTACAGAAGATTCGTGCAAGATTTTGCGAAGATAGCTATGCCGTTAACAAAGCTCACTAGAAAGAACCAGAAGTTTGAATAGGATGAGAAATGCGAAGAAAGTTTTCAGGAGTTAAAGAATAGATTAGTATCTTCTCCAGTGCTAGTCTTACCAGATGATCAAGGAAATTCTGTGAACTACAGTGACGCGTCATATAAAGGATTAGAATGTATTTTAATGCAGCATGACAAAGTGATAGCCTACTGTTAGGAATATATGTGTACTAGTTTGATGATAAGCTAAACAAAACACTTAAGTAGAAAACTAGTGTTTGTAGCCTCAACGGATAAGACCACTTTGGCTATCCGTTGATAGAGTAGCTTTACTTAGAAATAAGTTTAGTATTGTAGCATATTTCAGTCTTTGTAAATGAGTTATAATTCTTAGAAGTTGTAGAAAATTATAAGTCATGTTGACTACTAGTGGATATGCAAATAGGAGGGCTAATTGTAAATATTTCATGCCTTGTAATTTTGTATAAATGAAGTAGTATCAACTGATAAATTAAAGACCTTCAACGGATGAGAACAAAGCCTTAACGGATGTCTCTAAAGCTTCAACGGATGAGTGCATCAATGGATAAAGCTTCAACTGCTAAAGCATCAACGGATAAAGCCACCAATGGATGAAAGCTTCAATGGATGCTCAGTTTCATAGCAGTTGATAGTGACAATTCATAAGCTGACAGAGGCACATGGGTTGACAGAGACAATTAGAATGTGGTAGCCTCTTGGAGGAATCAAGAAAAAGCAGCATTTCCATTCTGGTGCAAACAAGGAAGTATTCAAAGATTCACAGATTATCTTAGATTGCATTGGATAGAGAAATGAAGAAGAAACATGTGAAGGACTATTTGATAATTGTATTTTATCTTTATCTTCACTTGAAAAACTTGGTGATATATAAACCAAGTTGCATCTAGTAATTAGGTGTGAATTTTCAAGAGCTGTTTAGAAAAATTTAGAGAGAAAATCATCTAGTTTGTACTAATTAGCAGCTGTGAACAATTCTTTGTATCACAGATTTTCTGAAATACACATCTCTAGTTGAATAACAAATCCACCAGAAAAGTTTTAAAAGATTTTGTGTTCTTTAAATTTGTGTTTTGAATATACATTTGTCTGCACTTGCTTAAATCAATTCATACACATCTGTTCATCATACACTTAGCTTTTGAAACTGCTCAAAACTTGAAAAGGTTTTGAGATTTACATTCAACCCCCTTCTGTAAATCTCATTGTTAGTTCTTTGGGAATAACACCTACGCTTCAAGACAACTGAAACCATATGAGGAGAAGTATCCAACTCATGATCTGGAATCGGCAGCTATAGTGTTTGCATTGAAGATTTGGAGGCATTATCTTTATGGAGAGAAGTGTGAGATCTACATGGACCATAAGAGTTTGAAGTATATCTTCACCCAAAAGGAATTGAACATGAGGCAAAGAAGATGGCTAGAATTGATCAAGGACTATGATTGTACCATCAGCTATCACCCAGGTAAAGCAAATGTGGTGGCCGACGCACTGAGCAGGAAAGAAAGGTTAAATATGATCACTTCATCTGAGGAATTGATCAAGGAATTTGAGAAGCTTGAAATAGAGATCAGTACCCCAAGTATGTCTATAGATGTGTTATGTGTAATGTCTTTTTAACCAGAACTATTAGAGAAGATAAGAAGATGTCAGGAAGAGGTAATGAGCCATGAACAAGAAGAGTTAACAGGAGAAGAGTTAGGCAGTCAAAGGGATGATAAAGGAATCTTGAGATTTTCTTCTAGAATATGGATACCCAACACAGTCGAGCTAAAAGATGAAGTTCTTCGAGACGCTCACAACTCCAGATATTCAATTTATCCAGGGAGTACAAAGATGTACAGAGACTTAAGAAAAAAATTTTGGTGGCCAAGCATGAAGAAGGAAATTGCAGAATAGGTGAGTAAGTGTTACACTTACCAGCGAGTTAAAACAGAATATCAAAGGCCCAGTGGACTAATACAACCATTGGACATTCCAGAATGGAAGTGGGAGCATATTGTGATGGATTTTGTAGTTATATTACCGACGACCAAGGCAAATCATGATGCTATTTGGGTTATTATTAACAGATTAACGAAGTCAACGCATTTTCTTCCTATCAATGAAAGATTCTCATTGGATAAATTGGTTCGGTTATATCGAAAGGAAATTGTGGTTCGACATGGAGTTCCAGTATCTATAGTTTCAGACAGAGATCCTCGATTTAATTCAAGATTTTGGAGGAGTTTTCAAGATTATCTCGGAACGAAGCTGAACATGAGTACCGCGTATCATCCGCAGACAGATGGTCAAAGTGAAAGGACAATTCAAACTATTGAAGATATGCTAAGGGTATGTGCCCTAGATTTTGAAAGAAGTTGGGACGAACACTTACCATTGGTTGAATTCTCCTACAACAACAGTTATCATGCCAGTATTGGAATGCCGCCTTACGAAGCTTTATACGGGAGAAGATGCAGATCTCCAATATGTTGGGAAGAAATTGGTGAGAGAAAGATTGTGGGTCCAGAATTGATCCATCAGACGAAAGAGAAAGTAGAACTCATTCGGAAATGATTAGTGGCAGCTCAAGATCGTCAACGCAAATATGTTGATCCTGCCAGAAAAGATATGGAATTTGAAGTTGGTGAAGCAGTGCTATTGAAGGTTTCACCTTGGAAAGATTTATCCAGATTTGGGAAGAAAAGAAAGCTGAGTCCGCGCTATGTTGGCCCTTTTGAGATTTTGAGGCGTGTGGGAAAGGTTGCCTACGAGTTAGCATTACCACCTCACATGCAGCATATCCATAATGTGTTCCATGTGTTAATGTTGAAGCGTTATTTTCCTGATTCGAATCATGTGATGGAATGTAAGCCAATCGAGATTCAGCCAGATTTGTCTTTTGTAGAGCGGCCAGTGCAGATTTTAGATAAAAAAGAAAGAGTGCTTAGGAATAAGTCTGTGACTTTAGTGCGAGTCTTGTGGAGGAATCCCAGCACTACTAGAAAAATGCCCTTAGACATCAGTTACAAACCGATGTCTTTTTTTCAAACTGATGTCTTCGCATGTGTAGAGAAAGGTAGGGGTCTTTAACATCGGTTTTTAGACGATGTTAAAGATTAACATAGACATCAGTTTTATGAGCAAACTGATGTATAATTAGCCCTTTTTTTAATAACATGTTACAACTAGATTGTGAAAAATGGTATTTAGGAGGTTAAAAAGAACTATAAATGTATAACAGGGAAGAACTTTTAACTGATAGACATCAGATTCTTAAAAAAAATGATATCTTAAATTCTATAGTACATCGGTTGGTCTGTGGAAGCGATGTTAAAGAGGAACTTAGACATCAGTTATAACGACTCATGTATTTCTATATTATTTAAATACGTAATTATGAATTATTAAATGAATAATATATGTGTATAACTTCTGTCAGCTATGTGTTGTTTTACTTTTATCTATGTGTGTGAATTATGGTGTCCAGGGTGGTTCGTGTAATTAATTATGGAATTATATTGAATTGTTTCCACTTTTAAAAGTGAATTTAATACAAGTTTATTTGTGTAAATATGTGGACCGTCTCTAAAATTGTTTTTATGACTTTATAATTTCAATAATTATTTTTGGGACTTTATAAAATTGAGAAATCAATATTTTATTAATTATTTATTTTTAAATGATTTTCTGAGTGTGTTTAATAGTAAAATCCTTATTTAATTATGGAAATCTTCAAAAATTATGAAACTTATATTTTATTAAGTTCGTATTATTCCGAGAATTTTAAAATTATTTTGGGAATTTTTGAGATTAATTTCACCCGCACGTTGATTCATTTATTTGTTAAAAGCAGGTATAAAACGTACCTTAGAAAGTGTTTTTAAATTCCCAGATTTATGTTTTTGTAAACTCCGGGATATTTACAATATTTTAAAACTATTTTCGTAACTTTTGGGCATTATTTTATGTGCACCTCAACCCGATAATCTCGAATTTCAGGGCAACAAATAGTCTTTAAATCTTCGTAATTATCCTAAAAGCTATGTGGCAGATAATTGTGAATTAGAAAGCTACGTGTTGAATTTTTATACAATTCAGCATAACACAAACAAAACACACATATACAAACCCACCCCCTTCTGATAAGCATTTTCGGCCTCCTTTTTATCAATATACTCCTCTCCTTCGTCCCTGTTTTTTTTGCCCCGTCGCCGCCCTTTATCTAGTTGTTTCCAATGAAACTCCGGTATGGTCCTGTGTCAGTATATACATGTCATTGTTATATGTATTCTACTTTGCACTGTGCTGCCATTTTCTTTATTTCCGATTGCTGCTGCCGCCTTCCCTCGCTTTTCCAGCGAGGAGATTGTTGTGGCGCGTGGCATCTTGCTCGAGCATATGTTGCGTATGTATGTTCGTTGTGTGTATATTTCAGTCGAGCTTGTTGTGGTTCTTTTTCTTTCTTCTGGGTTGCTGCCGGTTTTCCGGCGAGGTGGCCTGTTTTGTGTGTGTGCGTGCTTAACACGCGTGTGTGGCGTGTGTGTATCATGCAGTGCTGTGTGTGTAATGAATTGTTGTTGGTTGTGCTAATTCGATTAATTCTGAAATTAAATGTTATTTTCCTGCAGGATGTATTTGATCAAGGTTTTGTGAAATAATTTATTCACACGGAAATAACTATTTTAATCGATGGAATTCGCGTTAGGAATTCGAATTTAATCGGATACCCGCGGATTTTACCGCCGTCCGCGACGAATTTCGACGAGCGGACGGTGGACGGTGATGATATAATTCTGAGTCCTAATATTTTAAAATAAATAAATATAAAATATGAATAATTAATTATTTGAAAAGTTGTATCGTTAATTGAATTGTGATGGTGGTTGTTGGATTGTGTGATTGGTTGTGAATTGACGTCGAGTTGTTCGACGGGTAGGCCGATAAACAGGGGAAGTGCTGCCCGAATTTTTGGAAATTAAATTCGAAAATTCGGGAGATACCCTAGGATTGTCGGAACGTCAAACGAGTATAAATAAGTATATATACATATATATTATGTGCGAAACGTGATTGCATGTTGTGGTGAATGTTTTGTTAAAACCCAATGACCCTAATTTCGTAAAAGAACGAATAAGCGTATTTTCTGAAAATAAACACCAAACCGATTTTGAGAACTTGAACCCTAAATTGATGAGTATATTATAATAATATATATAAGTACGAGTCGGGATTTGATATCGAATGGGTAGATGTGTTATTGAGGATATGTCAAGCATACCTAGACGTCTAACGTAGAGTATTTCGACTCTGTAAGTTCTAGTCGAAGGACTCAAGAACTGATATCGAACTAAGATAATCTAGTGATCAGTCGACAAGTGCCTCGAGGATTCCCAAGCGAAGAACCCTCAGAGTCTTGGATACTATCTTGAGATAGATTGCTGCGAAGCAAAAATGTCTTCTAGTGAAACAGTCATTTTACCATGAGAGCCCGAACGTTCGAGTCTATCAAAATCAGTAAGTGATAGTCGTAAAGCTCTGCAAAGCAAGTACCACTGACCATTCTTTTATGGTTCAGTATATATGAATGAAATGTTGTTTTATTTTTGAACAGGAACAGAAACGTTTTAAATTACGTATCCCCTTTGTTTGAAAATGTTGTTAAATATGTATTTTTGGGGAAAAGTAGCTTCTGAAAACACCAATCTCTAAAGTGTGATTAAAAATGGAAAAGAGGTTTTGAATAGTGTGCTGTGACAGAATTGATTTTAATAAGAGATAGGTAAAAGTGATTTTGAAACTGGATAAAACGAATCAGATATTGGATAACGTTGCGTAAGTGGCTAATTCGGTTGCGCGCATTACATAACCAATTAGTCCAACATAGATAATCAGAGACCTAGCTAGTCTCTGCAGATTCGGTGATTTTGTGTGAAAGCCCGATCAGCTTTCCTAGACATTTTGTGTGATAGCCCGGCCAACTATCCTAGATAATTTGTGTGGAGGCCTGATCAGCCGTCCCTAGATAACATCCAATACATATCTGATTGTGAATTTTGGTGATTCCAGTAATGGAACAAATGGCTTTGGGTCCCCGTAATGGGACAGATGGTTTTATGGTTCCTGTAATGGAACGGAAGGTTTGAAAATGGAAATAGCATGCTAAAATTGAACTATGGTTTTTATGCACAGCACACAACAGTTGATCTTGTTTTACAGAGCATGCTTGTTTTGATATCCAGTTTATACCTGATTTACATGTTTCTGGCAAGTTATAAATTTTGTTCCTATAACTGCTTTACTTTAAACTATTTTACTTGTTATTCATATAGTGGTGCTGCTGAGCAAGCAATTGCTCACCCTTGCAGAATATTTTATATGTATTGCAGATGCCTAGGAGATTCTTGCGCAGTAGTCAGGGCGGAGTTCCAGCTCCTTTTGCGTCAGGCTCCTCTGAGGTAGTTGTGCTCAGACCAGACTTGGTCTGTTGAGTTGCTGTGTTAAATTAATGGTCAGGATTGTGTAAGGTAATTTGGGTTGTGTTAGTTAAGTAACCTAAGTCATACTTAAACCTAGAAAAGGTCTTGGTAAAGGGGTCATGGTTATGGATAATTAGTGATTTGGATTATATTGTGTTCATTATTATTATTGTTGATGACGTCAACTCCTGACCCCGGGGTTGAGGCCGTCACAGTTGGTATCAGAGCCACGGGTTTGAGTCCTTGATTTAGGTTAAGAGTGGAGTTAAAAGAGTGCAAGAAGGGTTATGTGTAGATGTGAGTCAGCAACCCAATCAGAGGAGCGAGTCTATGAGTTTAGTCAAGGGTTTCGGAAGCGTAACCCTGACGTTTGTTAAGGATTGACTGGAACTGCCCTAACCTAGATTACATATTCTTCGCATATGTATCATTAGTAACATTTTATAGAGATTTCTAGTTTTTCCTCGAGAAAACGAGTCTGATTGCAAAGATTCAGCATTGAGCGGGCTCTTGTTGTGTCAGTTGAGAAGATGCCAACGTTATTTCTAGATATCGCATTTTCTGTGTCAAGGAATATTATTGGACTGATTGTGTGACCTTGGTGAGTTCGGATAGCGTGATAATAGTCAGGGGCTGTTATGACGACTAAGTTTGGTAGTGAATGTGGATTAGAACAGGAGGTGATATCTTTGAACTCTTTT